>NC_084614.1:73425919-73798419 GCF_033978795.1 Nerophis ophidion
ATCGCTCTGTTTACACACCTTTAGGGGACTTCTGACGGTATGGGGACCTGGCATTAATAGTAATGTGATTCTGTATGGTATCCATCCTTAGTTAAACCCAAGATATTTTTCCAAAATCAAAATCTGGTTCAGTGTTCCTTAGGATGACATTTTGATACAGCATGATTATAAAACATTATTACCTTTAAAGTAGGATTCACATTCAGAATTTTCCATTCTTCTATATATGGTGGTTGGAGTTGCAGACATCTTCATTACTGCTAAATAGCAGTTTTCAGTAATGTCACAGAAGATGCAGGATTTGCTTTAACATTTATGTGGTGAAACGTCCTATAAGAGGACAGCTGTATTTTGAGGATCATGTCATATTTAATTTGAACTTTATTTTTTTTCAAATGGTCCTCAGTAGTCACGTACAATTTTAGGCAAATTATGCAAAATTAGTTAAATTTGGTCCCCATGAACCATATTAACTCTTTTAAAACAGCCAACAAAATAAAATAGATAAAAACACATTTTAAACTTTAAAAAGCGGTTCTTGTCTCTCCCTGATTCCGAGAGTCCAAGGTCACTTCTTGTTGTTTGGCGGCGTCTCAAATCAGATGCGGTTCTTCATCTACCGGGACCTGAAAGAGAGCGAGACTCGCCCGCTTTTCAGCTCCACACGAGTGCCCTCGGAATAGATTTCTCGTCACTTTTATAGTCACAGCCCCAAATCCCACCCCGGTCCTCCACCGGCCACAGTCCAGTAGTCCGACTACCGCCGTGCAGTTATTCTGTCTTCGCACCAGACAGGTCCCCACACTGTCTGAAGCCGTTGGCTTTCCCTTCAGCACAAATCCATGGCGCTCATTTCAAATGAATGGTTGTGGACCTTCTCCTGACCCCCGAGACAAGCCGGGGCCAAGTGGTCCTCGTAGAACGCCTCGAGGCTAGGACCCCCCATGCCCTTCAAGTACTCTCGATACGTCATTCATGTCCTGAGTTTCATCGGGGACTTCTCGGAAAGGATGGCTTCGTTTTCGGATCAGTTTGGGATTTAAAAAAATGTACTTCTTTGTCTGGAATGTTGTTGTTTTAAAATGTGCCCTTTTAATGGTGTCCTGACAGCAACACTTGTCACTCTCCTTGGTTCCACTTTTGAATGATCGATTGATTAATTGATTGATTGAAACTTGTATTATTAGATTGCACAGTACTAAATATGTTTAGCATGGAAATTGATATAATCCATGTAAGCACACATGTACAATCATTGACTGCATACAAAAATAATAATAAGACAACACAAAAATGTACATTGACCACTAAATGGTAACACCGAAATAAGTTTTCAACTAGTTTAAGTCCGGGTCCACGTTAATCAATTGAAGGTACGAGGTGTCAGTGTTATTTTATTGTAAAAACACATTTTGTTAGTGTACACCTTGTTGGTACTTGACACATGCTAACATTAGCGATGCTAGCATTTTTAACAACTTATGTCAGGCACATACCTCAGAGTAATGGTATGTGACGCATGTTACAGTTAGCTTTTTAGCCTTGTCGGTATACACCTCAGCGTGAAATATTTTACTTCACAAATGATAGCTGTTAGCATGCTAATATTAGCATTGTAGCTTTTTTTTTAGCTAATTTTGTAAGTCTACACCTCAGTCATATTTGAGTACTTGACACATGCTAACGTTAGCATGTTAACATTTTAGTCATTTTATGCCAGGTACATACCTCTGTACTGTATTTGTGGTAAGGGAAACATTATTTTAGCTTGCTAACATTGGTATGCTATCTTTTTAGGTAATTATGCAAGTATACACCTCAGTGTGAAATAATTTACTTGACTAATGATACATCTTAGCATGGTAACATTAGCAATGCTAGCATTTTTAACAATTTATGGCAGGTCCATACCTCTGAGTGATGGTACGTGACGCATCTTACAGTTAGCTTTTTAGCATGCTAAGATCATGCTAGCTTTTCTAACAAAATTTGCATGTATACAACTCAGCGTGAAATGTTTTACTTCACAGATGATAGCTGTTAGCATGCTAATATTAGCATGCCAGATTTTCTTTTTTTTAGCTAATTTTGTAAGTGTACACCTCATTGTCAAATATTTTACTTCACGAATGATACCTTTTAGCACGGTAACATTAGCCATGCTAGCATTTTTAACAATTTATGTCAGGTCCATACATCAGATTGATGGTACGTGACGCATGTTACAGTTTGCTTTTTAGCGTGCTAAGATCATGCTAGCTTTTTTAACAAAATTTTCAGGAATACACCTCAGCATGAAAAATGTTACTTGACAAATGATAGCTGTTAGCTTGCTAACATTGGCATGCTAGCTTTTTAGCTCATTTAGCAATTATACACCTCAGTGTCAAATATTTTACTTGACGAATGATACCTTTTAGCAAGGTAACATTAGCATGCTAGCTTTTTTTTTTTTAAACAAATTTTGTAAGTATACACCATTTTAGTACTTGACACATGTTAGCGTTAGCATGCTACCATTTTAAACATGTTATGTCTGGTACATACCTCAGAGTAATATATTTTGGTACGTGACATGCTTTTAGCTTGCTAACATTAGCATGCTAGCTTTTTAGTTCATTTCGCAAGTATACACCTCAGTGTCAAATATTTTACTTGACGAATGATACCTTATAGCACGGTAACATTAGCATGCTAGCTTTTTTTTTGTAAACACATTTTGTAAGTATAAACCTTTTTGGTACTTGACACATGTTAACGTTAGCATGATACCATTTTAGAATTGTTATGTCTGGTACATACCTCAGAGTAATATATTTTGGTACGTGACACATGCTTTTAGCTTGCTAACATTAGCATGCTAGCTTTTTAGCTCATTTCGCAAGTATACGCCTCTGTGTCAAATATTTTACACGACGAATGATACCCTCTCAGCAAGTTAGCATTAGCCTGCTAGCTTTTTTTTAAACTATATTTGTAAGTATACACCTTTTTGGTACTTGACACATGTTAACGTTAGCATGCTACCATTTTGGACATTTTTTGTCTGGTACATACGTCAGAGTAATATATTTTGGGACATGACACATGCTTTTAGCATGCCAACATTAGCATACTAGCTTTTTAGCTCATTTCGCAAGTATACACCTCAGTGTCAAATACTTTACTTGACAAATGATACCTTATAGCACGGTAACATTAGCATGCTAGCTTCTTTTTTTTTTTTTCAAACAAATTTTGTAAGTATACACCTTTTTGGTATTTGACACATGCTAACATTAGCCGGGCTAGCATTTTTCACCATTTACTATATGTCAGGTACGTGACGCATGTTACAGTTAGCTTTTAGCATGCTAACAACTAATTTGGCAGACATACAACCCAGCGAGAAAAATTTTACTTCACAAATGATAGCTGTTAGCATGCTAACGTTAGCATTTTACTATTGAAAATATATTTTATTTCAATTTTTTTCTCCTACCGGTTGCCTCCTTTGTGAGTGTGAGTGTGAATGTTGTCTGTCCATCTGTGTTGGCCCTGCGATGAGGTGGCGACATGTCCAGGGTGTACGCCGCCATCTTGCCCGATTGTAGATGAGATAGGCACCAGCGCCCCCCCGCTACCCCAAAGGGAATAAGCGGTAGAAAATGGATGGATGGATGGAAGGTTGTCTCCCGGCTGGTCTGGGAACGCCTCGGGATCCCCCAGGAAGAGCTAGACGAAAAGGCTGGGGAGAGGGAAGTATAGGCTTCCCTGCTTAGGCTGCTGCCCCCGAGACCTAGCCTCGGATAAGCGGAAGAAGATGAAAGAATGGATGGATGGATGGATGGCATTTCCAAAGTTCATAAAAATACCAATAGTTATGGATACTGATATCGTGATACGTCTTTCGGCCCGAGTGCGACGCCCGACAAACATTTAAAGTTGTTGACACACAAAAAAAAGCATGATATGGAACCTTTAAAGTGGAACATGATGTTCATTACAAGTGTGTTATGTCCGCCATCATTGTTTGATGGCTACATGCACACAGTGGACCAGCTGCTACTGTAAACACTCACGCATACTAAATATTAGCCCTGAGCATAATATTTTATTGTCACAAACGGGGAGCTTTAATGTGCTTGCTCATTTTTTTTTTTTTTTTTTATTTCGCCCCCCCCCCCCTGGCTTGGTGGTCAGGTGTTTTAAAGTCGCTGTTGGTCGTTGCGAATCCGGTTGCTCGGCCTTATCGGCGGGACAGACCCCCTCGCGCCCCCTAATCGCTGTGTCCCAGAGACAGCCGCCAGCGCGGATGGGTGAGCAGCAACCAGCAGTAAAAAAAATAAAAAAATAAAAAAGGGATGGAAATGGGGGGGGAGGTTATGTTTATACCTCTAAGGTTACATCAAGTGACAGCCGCTTTACAGCTCAGTGCATAACTGAGACCGAGTCCTTTTATTGAGTAGGAGGAGGAGGAGGAGGGGAGTTCATGTGCAGTACAGTCCACAAGTAAGTCTTTTTTTTTTTTTTTTTGCAAGGCAGCATCCTTGGGAAACTAAACGCGACTCAGGTCCCTTGATGATTTTTTTTTTTTTTTTTTTTTTTTTTTTTTTTAAGCTGTCTGTGTTATCGCTGACCTTCTGCGGCGTTGATAGCTCGGTGTTAAGTCCCGCCTCTTGCTCATACTTGCCATCCTTGAGGAGGTGGGGGGTGGGGTGGAGGGGTTGTGGTAGCGGGTGGGTGTTGTTTGAGTCCCGGAAGAGTTAGTGCTGCAAGGGGTTCTAGGTATTTGTTCTGTTGTGTTTATGTTGGGTGGGTGTTATTTGTGTCCCGGAAGAGTTAGTGCTGCAAGGGGTTCTGTTGTGTTTATGTTGGGTGGGTGTTATTTGCGTCCCGGAGGAGTTAGTGCTGCAAGGGGTTCTGGGTATTTGTTCTGTTGTGTTTATGTTGGATGGGTGTTAGTTGCGTCCTTGAAGAGTTAGTGCTGCAAGGGGTTCTGGTTATTTGTTCTGTTGTGTTTATGTTTGGTGGGTGTTATTTGCATCCCGGAAGAGTTAGTGCTGCAAGGGGTTCTGGCAATTATGTTGGGTGGGTGTTATTTGCGTCTCAGAAGAGTTAGTGCCTCAAGGGGTTTTTGGTATTTTTTCTGTTGTGTTTATGTTTGGTGGGTGTTATTTGCGTCCCGGAAGAGTTAGTGCTGCAACAGATCCTGGATATTCGTTCTGTTGTGTTTATGTTGGGTGGGTGTTATTTGCGTCCCGGAGGAGTTAGTGCTGCAAGGGTTTCTGGGTATTTGTTCTGTTGTGTTTATGTTGGATGGGTGTTAGTTGCGTCCTTGAAGAGTTAGTGCTGCAAGGGGTTCTGGGTATTTGTTCTGTTGTGTTTATGTTTGGTGGGTGTTATTTGCATCCCGGAAGAGTTAGTGCTGCAAGGGGTTCTGGGTATTATGTTGGGTGGGTGTTATTTGCATCTCAGAAGAGTTAGTGCCTCAAGGGGTTTTTGGTATTTGTTCTGTTGTGTTTATGTTTGGTGGGTGTTATTTGCGTCCCGGAAGAGTTAGTGCTGCAAGGGGTTATGGATATTCGTTCTGTTGTGTTTATGTTGGGTGGGTGTTATTTGCGTCCCGGAGGAGTTAGTGCTGCAAGGGGTTCTGGGTATTTGTTCTGTTGTGTTTATGTTGGGTGGGTGTTATTTGCGTCCCGGAGGAGTTAGTGCTGCAAGGGGTTCTGGGTATTTGTTCTGTTGTGTTTATGTTTGGTGGGTGTTATTTGCATCCCGGAAGAGTTAGTGCTGCAAGGGTTTCTGGGTATTATGTTGGGTGGGTGTTATTTGCATCTCAGAAGAGTTAGTGCCTCAAGGGGTTTTTGGTATTTGTTCTGTTGTGTTTATGTTTGGTGGGTGTTATTTGCGTCCCGGAAGAGTTAGTGCTGCAAGGGGTTCTGGATATTCGTTCTGTTGTGTTTATGTTGGGTGGGTGTTATTTGCGTCCCGGAGGAGTTAGTGCTGCAAGGGGTTCTGGGTATTTGTTCTGTTGTGTTTATGTTGGATGGGTGTTAGTTGCGTCCTTGAAGAGTTAGTGCTGCAAGGGGTTCTGGTTATTTGTTCTGTTGTGTTTATGTTTGGTGGGTGTTATTTGCATCCCGGAAGAGTTAGTGCTGCAAGGGGTTCTGGCAATTATGTTGGGTGGGTGTTATTTGCGTCTCAGAAGAGTTAGTGCCTCAAGGGGTTTTTGGTATTTTTTCTGTTGTGTTTATGTTTGGTGGGTGTTATTTGCGTCCCGGAAGAGTTAGTGCTGCAACAGATCCTGGATATTCGTTCTGTTGTGTTTATGTTGGGTGGGTGTTATTTGCGTCCCGGAGGAGTTAGTGCTGCAAGGGTTTCTGGGTATTTGTTCTGTTGTGTTTATGTTGGATGGGTGTTAGTTGCGTCCTTGAAGAGTTAGTGCTGCAAGGGGTTCTGGGTATTTGTTCTGTTGTGTTTATGTTTGGTGGGTGTTATTTGCATCCCGGAAGAGTTAGTGCTGCAAGGGGTTCTGGGTATTATGTTGGGTGGGTGTTATTTGCATCTCAGAAGAGTTAGTGCCTCAAGGGGTTTTTGGTATTTGTTCTGTTGTGTTTATGTTTGGTGGGTGTTATTTGCGTCCCGGAAGAGTTAGTGCTGCAAGGGGTTATGGATATTCGTTCTGTTGTGTTTATGTTGGGTGGGTGTTATTTGCGTCCCGGAGGAGTTAGTGCTGCAAGGGGTTCTGGGTATTTGTTCTGTTGTGTTTATGTTGGGTGGGTGTTATTTGCGTCCCGGAGGAGTTAGTGCTGCAAGGGGTTCTGGGTATTTGTTCTGTTGTGTTTATGTTTGGTGGGTGTTATTTGCATCCCGGAAGAGTTAGTGCTGCAAGGGTTTCTGGGTATTATGTTGGGTGGGTGTTATTTGCATCTCAGAAGAGTTAGTGCCTCAAGGGGTTTTTGGTATTTGTTCTGTTGTGTTTATGTTTGGTGGGTGTTATTTGCGTCCCGGAAGAGTTAGTGCTGCAAGGGGTTCTGGATATTCGTTCTGTTGTGTTTATGTTGGGTGGGTGTTATTTGCGTCCCGGAGGAGTTAGTGCTGCAAGGGGCTCTGGGTATTTGTTCTGTTGTGTTTATGTTGGGTGGGTGTTATTTGCATCCCGGAAGAGTTAGTGCTGCAAGGGTTAATGGGTATTCGTTCTGTTGTGTTTATGTTGGGTGGGTGTTATTTGCGTCCCGGAAGAGTTATTGCTGCAAGGGGTTTTGGGTATTTGTTCTGTTGTGTTTATGATGGGTGGGTGTTAGATGCGTCCCGGAAGAGTTAGTGCTGCAAGGAGTTCTGGGTATTTGTCTTGCTGTGTTTATGTTGGGTGGGTGTTATTTGCGTCCCGGAAGAGTTAGTGCTGCAAGGGGTTCTGGATATTCGTTCTGTTGTGTTTATGTTGGGTGGGTGTTATTTGCGACCGGAGGAGTTAGTGCTGCAAGGGGTTTTGGGTATTTTTTCTGTTGTGTTTATGTTGGGTGGGTGTTATTTGCGTCCCGGAAGAGTTAGTGCTGCAAGGGTTAATGGGTATTTGTTCTGTTGTGTTTATGTTGGGTGGGTGTTATTTGCGTCCCGGAAGAGTTAGTGCTGCAAGGGGTTCCTGGTATTAGTCCTGTTGTGTTTATGTTGGGTCGGTGTTATTTGCATCCCGGAAGAGTTAGTGCTGCAAGGGTTAATGGGTATTCGTTCTGTTGTGTGTATGTTGGGTGGGTGTTATTTGCGTCCCGGAAGAGTTATTGCTGCAAGGGGTTTTGGGTATTTGTTCTGTTGTGTTTATGATGGGTGGGTGTTAGATGCGTCCCGGAAGAGTTAGTGCTGCAAAGAGTTCTGGGTATTTGTCTTGCTGTGTTTATGTTGGGTGGGTGTCATTTGCGTCCCGGAAGAGTTAGTGCTGCAAGCGGTTCTGGATATTCGTTCTGTTGTGTTTATGTTGGGTGGGTGTTATTTGCGACCGGAGGAGTTAGTGCTGCAAGCTGTTTTGGGTATTTTTTCTGTTGTGTTTATGTTGGGTGAGTGTTATTTGCGTCCCGGAAGAGTTAGTGCTGCAAGGGTTAATGGGTATTTGTTCTGTTGTGTTTATGTTGGGTGGGTGTTATTTGCGCCCCGGAAGAGTTAGTGCTGCAAGGGTTAATGGGTATTTGTTCTGTTGTGTTTATGTTGGGTGGGTGTTATTTGCGTCCCGGAAGAGTTAGTGCTGCAAGGGGTTCCTGGTATTAGTCCTGTTGTGTTTATGTTGGGTCGGTGTTATTTGCATCCCGGAAGAGTTAGTGCTGCAAGGGTTAATGGGTATTCGTTCTGTTGTGTTTATGTTGGGTGGGTGTTATTTGCGTCCCGGAAGAGTTAGTGCTGCAAGGGATTCTGGGTATTTGTTCTGTTGTGTTTATGTTGGGTGGGTGTTATTTGCGTCCCCGAAGAGTTAGTGCTGCAATGGGTTCTGGGTATTTGTTCTGTTGTGTTTATGTTGGGTTGGTGTTATTTGCGTCCCGGAAGAGTTAGTGCTGCAAGGGGTTCTGGATATTCGTTCTGTTGTGTTTATGTTGGGTGGGTGTTATTAGCGTCACGGAAGAGTTAGTGCTGCAAGGGTTAATGGGTATTTGTTCTGTTGTGTTTATGTTGGGTGGGTGTTATTTGCGTCCCGGAAGAGTTAGTGGTGCAAGGGGTTCTGGGTATTTGTTCTGTTGTGTTTATGTTGGGTGGGTGTTATTTGCGTCCCGGAAAAGTTAGTGCTGCAAGGGGTTCTTGGTATTAGTTCTGTTGTGTTTATGTTGGGTGGGTGTTATTTGCATCCCGGAAGAGTTAGTGCTGCAAGGGTTAATGAGTATTTGTTATGTTGTGTTTATGTTGGGTGGGTGTTATTTGCGTCCCGGAAGAGTTAGTGCTGCAAGGGATTCTGGGTATTTGTTCTGTTGTGTTTATGTTGGGTGGGTGTTATTTGCATCCCCGAAGAGTTAGTGCTGTAAGGGGTTCTGGGTATTTGTTCTGTTGTGCTTATGTTGGGTGGGTGTTATTTGCGTACCGGAAGAGATAGTGCTGCAAGGAGTTCTGGGTATTTGTTTTGTTGTGTTTATGTTGGGTGGGTGTTATTTGCGTCCTGGACGAATTAGTGCTGCAAGGGGTTCTGGGTATTTGTTCTGTTGTGTTTATCTTTGGTTGGTGTTATTTGCGTCCCGGAAGAGTTAGTGCTGCAAAGTGTTCTGGGTATTTGTTCTGTTGTTTTTATGTTTGGTGGGTGTTATTTGCGGCCCGGAACAGTTAGTGCTGCAATGGGTTCTGGGTATTTGTTCTGTTGTGTTTATGTTGGATGGGTGTTATTTGCGTCCCGGAAGAGTTAATGCTGCCATGGTTAATGGGTATTTGTTTTGTTGTGTTTATGTTGGGTGGGTGTTATTTGCGTCCTGGACGAATTAATGTTGCAAGGGGTTCTGGGTATTTGTTCTGTTGTGTTTATGTTTGGTTGGTGTTATTTGCGTCCCGGAAAAATTAGTGCTGCAAGGGGTTCTGGGTATTTGTTCTGTTGTTTTTATGTTTGGTGGGTTTTATTTGCGGCCCGGAACAGTTAGTGCTGCAAGGGGTTCCTTGTATTTGTTCTGTTATGTGTGTGAATGTGAGTGTGAATGTCGTCTGTCTATCGGTATTGGCCCTGCGATGAGGTGGTTTAGTTGTCCAGGGTTTACGCCGCCTTCCGCCCGATTGTCGCTGAGATAGGCACCAGCGCCCCCAACGACCCCAAAGGGAATACGCGGTAGGAAATGGATGGATGGATGTTCATATTGTGTTTCATATTGCAAGTAAACACAAATCAAAGATCCTTGAAGAGACAGGAACGCTGCTGATTTTGAGTACAATAATAATAAATTGACTTATTTTTAACATTTTAGTGACTGAAAATCTCTATGCCCTAAGGATTAAAAAAAAAAAAATCCATATATTTTGTTATGGTTTGAAAATTAAAAATCTCACAATGACCCCCCGCATGTGCTGCCCTCTGTGGAAAAAGTTTGGACACCCCCGGTTTTAAACACAACAGAATGGATGCAACAGTTGTGTAGCGGCATGGTTGGAGAAGAATAGGTGCCGCTTGTTGTTGTTGTGGTTGTGCGGCAGGAAGCGGGAACTGTGCGGGTAATGAAATGACATTATGCTAATGCCTTGGCAGCCGGTGGAATACAGGTAGGCTTGTTAACCCGCAGCTGATTGTGAGACATTGTGTTCCATTCTCCACACTTGATTTAGCGCCGTGACTGGTTTAAGGGAAAGACAATTGGATCGGTGCTATTGATAATTACTTTTTAATGTGCCGCACTCATCATGTCCAATTTCATGGCCCTTAGGCAGCTGATGGCAGATTTAATCAAGGCCTCGTCGCGGGCTATACTTAAAGGGGAACATTATCGCAATTTCAGAAGGGTTAAAACCAATAAAAATAAGTTCCCGGTGGCTTATTTTATTTTTCCAAGATTTTTTCCAAATGTTACCCATCACGCAAAATCCCGAAAAACGATTGGTAAGTGTTTGTTTGGCATTAAATGTGGGTGGAGGGAAAGGCCGGATGCAAATATAGCTACAAATGTACATACAGCTCGCCTAAATAGCATGTTAGCATCGATTAGCTTGCAGTCATGCCGTGCGCAAATATGTCTGATTAGCACATAAGTCAATAACATCAACAAAACTCACCTTTGTGATTTCGTTGACGTTATCGTTGGAAACGCATCTGCTTTGAGTGTCGCAGGATATCCACACATCTCTGTGCCATCTCTGTGGTAGCATCGCTATCGTCGGTAGCGATGCTACGACAGAACAGGACAAACGAGGGGCTTTCTCATCTTTTGACACTGGTGCAACTTGAATCCGTGGATTGGTATGTGTTTGTTTGGCATTGAATGTGGGTGGAGGGAAATGCTGGATGCAAATATAGCTACAAATTAGGCATAATGATGCAATATGTGCATACAGCTAGCCTAAATCACATGTTAGCATTAATTAGCTTGCAGTCATGCAGTGCGCAAATATGTCTGATTAGCACATAAGTCAATAACATCCACAAAACTCGCCTTTGTGATTTCGTTGACTTTATCGTTGGAAACGCATCTGCTTTGAGTGTCGCAGGATATCCACACATCTCTGTGCCATCTTTGTCGCAGCATCGCTACCCACGATAGCGATGCTACGACAGAACACAACAAACGAGGGGCTTTTTCATCTTTTGACTCTGGTGCAACTTGAATCCGTCGATTGGTATGTGTTTGTTTGGCATTAAATGTGGGCGGAGGGAAAGGCTGGATGCAAATATAGCTACAAATGAGGCATGATGATGCAATATGTACATGCAGCACGCCTAAATAGCATGTTAGCATCGATTAGCTTGCAGTCATGCAGTGCGCAAATATGTCTGATTAGCACATAAGTCAATAACATCCACAAAACTCGCCTTTGTGATTTCGTTGACTTTATCGTTGGAAATGTATCTGCTTTGAGTGTCGCAGGATATCCACACATCTCTATGCCATCTCTGTTGTAGCATCGCTACCGACGATAGCGATGCTACGACAGAACACAACAAACGAGGGGCTTTCTCATCTTTTGACTCCGGTGCAACTTGAATCCGTCGATTGGTATGTGTTTGTTTGGCATTAAATGTGCGCGGAGTGAAAGGTTGGATGCAAATATAGCTACAAATGAGGCATAATGCTGCAATATGTACATCCTGCTCACCTAAATAGCATGTTAGCATCGATTAGCTTGCAGTCATGCCGTGCGCAAATATGTCTGATTAGCACTTAAGTCAATAACATCAACAAAACTCACCTTTGTGATTTTGTTGACTTTATCGTTGGAAATGCATCTGCTTTGAGTGTCGCAGGATATCCACACATCTCTGTGCCATCTCTGTCGCAGCATCGCTATCGTCTGTAGCCATCAGCCATCCTAGTCACTGTTGTTGTGTCCTTGGGCAAGACACTTTACCCACCTGCTCCCAGTGCCACCTACGCTGGTTTAAATGTAACTTAGATATTGGGTTTCCCCAGTGGTTCTCAAACTTTTTTTGTCATCCCACACTTTGGACAAGGAAGAGTTTTCAAGCCCCACCTGCCCCTATCGCCCCAACTGAACGCTAATGCCAAGCTTAACATTTTCAAATTTATTGAACATCAGGTAACATCAAGTTGAAACATTCAAACTCAATAACATAAAATAACATCAAGTTCAATAATAAATAAAATAACTGTGCAGCTGTGGTATGACTTGCATCAAGTTCAATAATAAATAAAATAACTTCATCCATCCATCCATCCATCCATCATCTTCCGCTTATCCGAGGTCGGGTCGCGGGGGCAGCAGCCTAAGCAGGGAAGCCCAGACTTCCCTATCTCCAGCCACTTCGTCTAGCTCTTCCCGGGGGATCCCGAGGCGTTCCCAGGCCAGCCGGGAGACATAGTCTTCCCAACGTGTCCTGGGTCTTCCCCGTGGCCTCCTACCAAATGGACGTGCCCTAAACACCTCCCTAGGGAGGCGTTCGGGTGGCATCCTGACCAGATGCCCGAACCACCTCATCTGGCTCCTCTCGATGTGAAGGAGCAGCGGCTTTACTTTGAGTTCCTCCCGGATGGCAGAGCTTCTCACCCTATCTCTAAGGGAGAGCCCCGCCACACGGCGGAGGAAACTCATTTCGGCCGCTTGTACCCGTGATCTTATCCTTTCGGTCATGACCCAAAGCTCATGACCATAGGTGAGGATGGGAACGTAGATCGACCGGTAAATTGAGAGCTTTGCCTTCCGGCTCAGCTCCTTCTTCACTACAACGGATCGATACAACGTCCGCATTACTGAAGACGCCGCACCGATCCGCCTGTCGATCTCACGATCCACTCTTCCCCCACTCGTGAACAAGACTCCTAGGTACTTGAACTCCTCCACTTGGGGCAGGGTCTCCTCCCCAACCCGGAGATGGCACTCCACCCTTTTCCGGGCGAGAACCATGGACTCGGGCTTGGAGGTGCTGATTCTCATTCCGGTCGCTTCACACTCGGCTGCGAACCGATCCAGTGAGAGCTGAAGATCCCGGTCAGATGAAGCCATCAGGACTACATCATCTGCAAAAAGCAGAGACCTAATCCCGTGGCCACCAAACCGGAACCCCTCAACGCCTTGGCTGCGCCTAGAAATTCTGTCCATAAAAGTTATGAACAGAATCGGTGACAAAGGACAGCCTTGGCGGAGTCCAACCCTCACTGGAAATGTGTTCGACTTACTGCCGGCAATGCGGACCAAGCTCTGGCACTGATCATACAGGGAGCGGACTGCCACAATAAGACAGTCCGATACCCCATACTCTCTGAGCACTCCCCACAGGACTTCCCGAGGGACACGGTCGAATGCCTTCTCCAAGTCCACAAAGCACATGTAGACTGGTTGGGCAAACTCCCATGCACCCTCAAGAACCCTGCCGAGAGTATAGAGCTGGTCCACAGTTCCACGACCAGGACGAAAACCACACTGTTCCTCCTGAATCCGAGGTTCGACTATCCGGCGAAGCCTCCTCTCCAGTACACCTGAATAAACCTTACCGGGAAGGCTGAGGAGTGTGATCCCACGATAGTTGGAACAAATAACTTGCATCAAGTTCAATAATAAATCAAATAACTTGCATCAAGTTTAATGATAAATAAATTAAAAGTGCCACTTTTTCGTGTTTTGATCAAATTTACCGCGCTCACAACATCTGTTAAAACCTCATTGAGTTCGAGGCTGAGCTGCCTTGGCTCGAGTGTTTCCCGGTGAATGACACAGTGTGTCCAATGTGCATTTGGCGCAACCCTCTTTATTAGAGCCTGCAACCCGTTTCTTGACCCTGCCGTGGTCTGTGCACCATCAGAGCAAAAGCCCACACAGTTTTCCCATTCAAGTCCGTGTTCTTTGAGCAAACTGTCCATTATCTTGAACAGCTCATCAGCAGTGGTTCTATTTTTTATGTATTTGCAAAACAGCAAATCCTCGCACAGTGACTTTGCCATACACAAAGCGGACGTATGCGGTAAACAGGCAGTCTTTATTGCTGTCAGTAGCTTTGTCCACTAGTAAAGCAAAACGACTTTCTTTTAATTTGTCTACGAGTTGTTCCTCGAGATCACTTGCAATGTCGCATATACGTCTTGCAACTGTGTCGTTTGACAGTGGGACAGCTTTTAATTTTGCTGCGCTTGTCTCGTCAAGCATGACTGACACCATGTCTATTGCAGCGGGGAGAATGAGCTGCTCAGCAATTGTGTGTGTTTTTTTTTTTGCATCGTGCAATTCTGTATGCAACTGTATATGAATCCAATTGATCCATTTTGTGTAATTGTGGTCCACACATTAGCCTGCTGCCCATCCACGCGAAAGTTTGTTCCGTTTAGCTCCGCCCCCATTAGTTACTGTTGCGTCTCTCAAACTTTCGCTCCTACCTAAAAGTTTAAAGCCTACAGGAAAAATAAGTAATTTACATTTTAGCGGATTTCATAGACAGAATCACAAAGTGATTTACAGTTTGTATAGAAAATGGGGTTGTAAAAAAAAAAATCTAAGAATATCCATCCATCCATCCATTTTCTACCGCTTGTCCCTTACGGGGTCGCGGGGGGCGCTGGCGCCTATCTCAGCTTCAATCGGGCGGAAGGCGGGGTACACCCTGGACAAGTCGCCACCTCAATAACAAATAAAAATATATTTAAAGTGAAATTTCCTCCCGTTCCCGCGCCCCACCTGTCATGTCTCTGTCAGGCGCGCCCCACACTTTGAGAAACGCTGTGTTTCACTATGTCAAGTGCTTTGAGTCACTAGAGAAAAGCGCTATATAAATATAATTCACTTCACTTCACATTTGTCAGACGCTCATGGACGTTTAAAAAGTTAAAGTACCAATGATTGTCACACTCACACTAGCTGTGGCGAAATTATTCTCTGCATTTCCCCCTGGGAGGTGAGGGGAGCAGTGAGCAGCAGCGGTGTCCGCGCCCGGGTATCATTGTTGGTGATTTAACCCCCAATTCCAACCCTTGATGCTGGGAGCCAAGCAGGGAGGAAACAGATAATGGGTCCCATTTTTTATAGTCTTTGCTCTGACTCGGCCTGGGTTTGAACTCACGACCAACCGATCTGAGGGCGGACATTCTAACCACTAGGCCACTGAGTATTATTTGTGAGCGGTTGGGGTTAACGAGTATTTCCGACACACGTCGTTTCTGTCTCGGCATCCCAGCTGTAATTAAGGATTCAGGCTGTGATGTAATACTTATTATTCAATTTGGCTTTATAGGCGAGCCTTTTTATTTTTTTTTATTTCACCTCCATTAAAAGTTCAACGAGCACCATGCCACTCTAATAAGCTTTAATGATGAGACGTTAACGTTTGTGTTAGTCAAAAAGCAGGGCGAGCCTCCCGTTTATGTTTTTTCTTCTTCTTGTACTTCGCCAGCGTGTGTCACAATGCAGACGTCTGAATGCTAATCTTCTTCTCTTTCGTCTCCCCTTCTTTCTCTCCTCATCCCTGCCAACATCCTCCTCCTGGTCCGCGTAGGAGCTGCACAGATTCCAGGTATGTGGGAGCCATTTTTTTTCCTGTACTCTTCCCGAGAGTGTAGTTTTTTTTTTTATCTTACTCCTCTTTACTTGATGTAAAACCCCTCCTCAATTTTCCTATATCATAATATATATACCGTATTTCTTTGAATAGCCGCCGGGAGGCTAATTAATTTAAAACCTCTTCTCACTCCTGCACTTATTCAAAGCATGCGGTAAAAGTAAGCAGGCGCTAATCATTTTAAAACCTCTCCTCACCCCTGCGTTTACCAATGGCATGCAGTAAAAAATGTAGTGTGATTCAAAGAAAATAATAATAAATAAATTATTTTGCGCCTGCGACCCGGTGATTGGCGACCACTGCTCTTCACCATGTCATCGCGCCTACTTTTACACCATGCTGTTTCTTAAACGAGATTGCAATGCATACTTGGTCAACAGCCATACCTTTTACACTGATGGTTGTGATATAAACAACTTTAAAACTCTTACTAATATGCGCCACACTCTGTGAACCCACACCAAACACATTTCTGGAGAGCATTGGCTCTGTGGCACATTATAAACGCAGCATAGGGATTACCCATAATGCCGTGCATCCGTGACTCTAGGCTATTATGCACGCGCCCCCAACCCCGCCCACCTCAACCAACGCACGAAGGGGGGAGGGGGGTTGGTGCCAGGGGGTGTATGGACTGTGTAGCCAGGAGTCGTGGATGCATTACATTGTAGGTAGGTGTTGTGTTGCAGGGCATATGTTCTCCAGACGTGTGTTTGTCATCGTTTAATGTGGGTTCACAGAGTGCGGCGCGTATTGGTAGGAGTGTTGAAGTTGTTTTGTATCACAACCATTAGTGCGATCTGTATGGCTGTGGGACAAGACCCCTGGTTTACACACAGTAAAAGCAATAAAATATCCACGGCTGTTTTAAAATGTCGGCAGGGGACTCGTCACTTGGGACGTCACAAATTTGACCCGGCGGTAAAAGTAAGCATGCTCTTAATAATTTGGAGAGCGAGCTGTAATTCAAGGCAGGTGCATATTGCATACCCGGTGGCTATTCAAGGAAATACGGTATATATATATATATATATATATATATATATATATATATATATATATATATATATATATATATATATATATTTATATTAGGGCTGCGAATCTTTGGGTGCCCCACGATTCGATTAATTATTGATTCTTGGGGTCACGATTTGATTATATATCAATTCTTTCGATTCGACGCGATTTCTCGAATCAAAAACGATATTTTTCCGATTCAAAACAATTCTGTATTCATTCAATACATAGGATTTCAGCAGGATCTACCCCAGTCTGCTGAAATGCAAGCAGAGTAGTAGATTAAAAAAAAAAAAGCTTTTATAATTGTAAAGGACGATGTTTTATCAACTGATTGCAATAATGTAAATTTGTTTTAACTATTAAACGAACCAAAAATATGACTTATTTTATTTTTGTGAAAACATTGGACACAGTGTGTTGTCAAGCTTATGAGATGCGATGCAAGTGTAAGCCACTGTGACACTATTGTTCTTTTTTATTATTTTTATAAATGTCTAATGATAATGTCAATGAGGGATTTTTAATCACTGCTATGCTGAAATTATAACTAATATTGATACTGTTGTTGATGATATTCATTTTTGTTTCACTACTTTTGGTTTGTTCTGTGTCGTGTTTGTGTCTCCTCTCAATTGCTCTGTTTATTGCAGTTCTGAGTGTTGCTGGGTCAGGTTTGGTTTTGGAATTGGATTGCATTGTTTTGGTATTGTTGTATAGTGGTTTGTTGGATTGATTAAAAATCAATTTTTTAAAAATGAGAATCGATTCCGAATCACACAACGTATTCGATTCGATTCGTATTTGAATCAATTTTTTCCCAATCAGCTAAACAGACTCAGTAACTCCACGGCGACGTCTTGGTGAGTCTACTGAGGAATTTGTGAAAACGAAAGTGAAAGTAAATAGTACACGCCTAAACATTCTTAAATGTATTAGCATAGTAGCTAGCTTTGTTGCATTACAATAACACGGGCAAATATGCACAAAAACAGACATCACACATGGGATGGAATTGTTTTAGTTATATTGTAAAACTTACAAACGTGGATTGGAGTGATAAAAAAATAATCCATATGAGTAGAACGCTATGGACGGCTAGAAAGCCGAACGGCAACTGTACTTCCGGTAGATTCATAGCTGAGTCTAGACGAAAGGGCAACGTAGCCACTGCAGCTACACCTGCAGTGAGAAAATCGGCCATAACATGGTGCCATAGCACAAAAAACATAATGACTATTCAGTCTATTTGCATTATGGCTGTCAGGGCAGCACGGTGGGCCAGGGGTTAGTGCATGTCCCTCACAATACGAAGGTCCTGGGTTTGATCCTGGGCTCGGGATCTTTCTGTGTGGAGTTTGCATGTTCTCCCCGTGACTGCGTGGGTTCCCTCCGGATACTCCGGCTTCCTCCCCCCTCCAAAGACATGCACCTGGTGATAAGTTGATTGGTAACACTGTGTGAATGTGAGTGTGAGTATTGTCTGTTTATCTGTGTTGGCCCAGCAAAGAGGTGGCGACTTGTCCAGGGTGTACACCGCCTTCCGCCCGAATTTACCATGAATTGATTAACGTGGGGGCTTCACGGTGGCAGAGGGGTTAGTGCGTCTGCCTCACAATACGAAGTTCCTGCAGTCCTGGGTTCAAATCCAGGCTCGGGATCTTTCTGTGTGGAGTTTGCATGTTCTCCCCGTGAATGCGTGGGTTCCCTCCGGGTACTCCGGCTTCCTCCCACCTCCAAAGACATGCACCTGGGGATAGGTTGATTGGCAACACTAAATTGGCCCTAGTGTGTGAATGTTGTCTGTCTATCTGTGTTGGCCCTGCGATGAGGTGGCGACTTGTCCAGGGTGTACCCTGCCTTCCGCCCGATTGTAGCTGAGATAGGCGCCAGCGCCCCCCGCGACCCCGAAAGGGAATAAGCGGTAGAAAATGGATGGATGGATGGATGGATGATTAACGTGGACCCCGACTTAAACAAGTTGAAGAACTTATTCGAGTGTTACCATTTGGTGGTCAATTGTACGGAATATGTACTGTACTGTGCAATCTACTAATAAAAGTTTAAATCAATCAATCAATGCAGCTGAGATAGGCTCCAGCACCCCCCACAACCCCGAGATGGACAAGCGGTAGAAACTGGATTGGTGGATTATGGTTGTCAGTGAAGAAAAATTCCCAAATTAGTCGCACCTATTCATAAGCCTCAGGGTTCAAAGTGACAGAACGACGCTCTACTTGGTAGCACCAAATGGAAGGACACCGCAGCACCTGCAGTGATCAAATTCATCCAGAAGATGGTGCCATAGCCCAAACAATAAAACACCCTCCGAGCATACTTGCCAACCTCGAGACCTCTTGCAAGCATGCTTCTTCTTCTTACTCGTCGTCGCCATGTCTCATCTTCGTTCTTCTGCTTCGTCCCTGTTATGTTTTTTGGACATTACTACTTGCCGTAGTTTTGAAGCAATGCATGATGGGAATCCGTATGTTGTGTGTCAGTGTATTAAACGTGACGGCTGGATTAAAAACACACAGAGATAGCTCCGTGCCTGCCCACTTTATGGGTTGTAGATAAACCTATGGGGCGGTATAGCTCGGTTGGTAGAGCGGCCGTGCCAGCAATTTGAGGGTTCCAGGTTCGATCCCCGCTTCAGCCATTCCAGTCACTGCTGTTGTGTCCTTGGGCAAGACACTTTACCCACCTGCTCCCAGTGTAACTTAGATATTGGGTTTAAATCAATGTTTACTTATATAGCCCTAAATCACTAGTATCTCAAAGGGCTGCACAAACCACTACGACATCCTCGGTAGGCCCACATAAGGGCAAGGAAAACTCACACCCAGTGGGACGTCGGTGACAATGATGACTATGAGAACCTTGGAGAGGACGAAAGCAATGGATGTCGAGCGGATGTAAAGCGCATTGAGTCACTAGAGAAAAGTGCTATATAAATATAATTCACTTCACTCCACTATGAATAATGGAGACATATATAATAGTCTCCTTTTCAGGTGAGAGAGGACGCTAAAGGCACGCCCCCAATATTGTGGTCCGGGTGGAAAGCGGGAGAAATTCGGGAGTAATGGTTGCCCCGGGAGATTTTCAGGAGGAGCACTGGAATTCGAGAATCTCCCGGGAAAATCATGAGGGCTGGCAAATATGCCTCGGAGTGTTTTTTTTTAAATTGTTTATTGTTTTACTATGGTCAGCAGCGAAGAAAAATCCCTAAAATCGCCTCTCCATTTTATAAGCCGCAGGGGTCAAAGTGTAGGGGGAAAAAAAGTAGTGGCTTATAGCCTGGATATTACGGTAATTTAAAAAAAAAAAAGTTGCTTTAAAACATGGGTGTCAAACTCTGGCCCGCGGGTTAAATTTGGCCCACTGTGTAATTTCATTCGGCCCTTGGGGCAATATCAAATTAACATTAGAGCTGGCCCGCCGGTATTATACAGCATTCACCGCTAATACTCATACTTGCCAACCTTCCTGAATTTCACTGTCCCTCCCGAAAAACATTCTCCCGATTTCCACCCGGACAACAATATTGGGGGCGTGCCTTAAAGGCACTGCCTTCAGCGCCCTCTACAACCTGTCCTCACTTCCGCTTTTCCTCCATACAAACAGAGTGCCGGCCCAGTCACGTAATATATGCGGCTTCTACACACAGGTATGTGAATGCAAAGCATACTTGGTCAACGGCCATACAGGTCACACTGAGGGTGGCCGTATAAAAAACTTTAACACTGTTACAAATATGCGCCACACTGTGAACCCACACCAAATAAGAATGACAAACACAATTCGGGAGAACATCCGCACCGTAACACAACATAAACACAACAGAACAAATACCCAGAAACCCTTGCAGCAATAACTCTTCTATAAACCCCACGCTAACAACAACCACCCCGCCCCCATTTATTTTCAAATTTATTAGCCTGTGGAAAAAGTTAATGTTGATTTTTACCTCAGAAGGCTGCAAATAGAAAAGAGGCATTTATTTTTTTATTTAAATTGTATTTAATATGGGAGGAACTCAAAGTAAAGCCGCTGCTCATCGAGAGGAGCCGGATGAGGTGGTCCGGGCATCTGGTCGGGATGCCACCCGAACGTCTCCCTAGGGAGGTGTTTAGGGCACGTCCAACCGGTAGGAGGCCACGGGGAAGACCCAGGACACGTTAGGAAGACTATGTCTCCCGGCTGGCCTGGGAACGCCTCGAGATTCCCCCGGGAAGAGCTGGACGAAGTGGCTGGGGAGAAGGAAGTCTGGGTTTCCCTGCTTAGGCTGTTGCCCCCGCGACTCGACCTCGGATAAGCGGAAGAAGATGGATGGATGGTATTTAATATGCCTTTAATGTTTTTTTCGTTTGTTTTTTGAAAGTTGATGTTGCACTATTAAGTTATATAAGCGTTGCTTGTTCCATATTCAGTGTTAAAGCAAATCAGTGTAGCAAACCGAGCAATAATTGTTGATATTTTATTATTATTATTATTATTAGAAACTGGATTTTGCATGTCACTATAAAGTTATGTAAGCCTTGCTTGTTCAGTATTCAATGCAAAAGTTGTCCGGGTCCCTTTTAACCCTTGTATTATGTTGGAAAAAATGACATTGATTATGTTGCGGGTCGTTTTGACCCATACTGTGTAAATGCACTCAAAAAGTCAAGAAAACAGGTTAAACCAATAACAATTTCATTTTAGGTTATATAAACATTTAGAAACGTGACATACAATACATTTTTTATTCCAATTCTATTATGTTAAGGATCAATTTGACCCATTTCAGTTTTTGTGTTGATCAAAGTACTGGTTATCCTTTCTTTTTCTTGCTGAAATCTGGTGATTTTTCCTCATCTAGGGCCATGAACTGGTGTGTAAGTCTGGACACTTTGTTGTGTAGTGGAATGTTTGTGCAGAGTTTGTATAAAAAGATGATGTTGCGAGTCATTTTGACCCAGGCGCTTTAATGTGGGTAAATAGCTGTTCAGATCCAAAAATAAACATGTCTCCTTGATGTACTTTTTACTTTGATGTACAATTGTTTGTATTTTGATTGTCTCTGAGACCCAGAGCCAGGTGTGTGAAGAGAGGGAACTTTCTCACACTTGTCCTTGTCTCCTCGGATGTCATCCTTCTGGAGCTCATTTTTGGTGAGTTTGTCAAAGAGATGACATGAGAACAGTGACAAGGACAAATTTGAGAAAGTTCCCTCTCTTCACACACCTGGCTCTGGGTCTCAGAGGCAATCAAAATATAAACAATTGTACATCAAAGTAAAAAGTACATCAATGAGACTTGTTTATTTTGGCTGTTTACCCACATTAAAGCATCTGGGTCAAAATGACCCGCAACATCATCGTCGTATGCAGACTCTGCAAGACATTCCACTACTCAACAAAGTGTCCAGATTTTACACACCAGTTCACGGCCCTAGATGAGGAAAAGTCACCAAATTTCAGCAAGAAAAAGAAAGGATAACCAGTACTTTAGGGACGGCGTGGCGCGGTGGGAGAGTGGCCGTACGCAACCCGAGGGTCCCTGGTTCAAATCCCACCTAGTACCAACTTCGTCACGTCCGTTGTGTCCTGAGCAAGACACTTCACCCTTGCTCCTGATGGGTGCTGGTTGGCGCCTTGCATGGCAGCTCCCTCCATCAGTGTGTGAATGTGTGTGTGAATGGGTAAATGTGGAAGTAGTGTCAAAGCGCTTTGAGTACCTTGAAGGTAGAAAAGCGCTATACAAGTACAACCCATTTATCATTTATTTATTTATATTCAGTGTTAAAGCAAATCAGTGTAGCAAACTGAGCAATAATTATTGATATTTTATTATTATTATTATTATTATTATTATTAGAAACTGGATTTTGCATGTCACTATAAATTTATGCAAGCCTTGCTTGTTCAGTATTCAATGCAAAAGTTGTCCGGGTCCCTTTTAAAAGATTAATTCGTTGGGGCGGTTTAGCTCGGTTGGTAGAGCGGCCATGCCAGCAATTTGAGGGTTGCAGGTTCGATTCCCGCTTCTGCCATCCTAGTCACTGCCGTTGTGTCCTTGGGCAAGACACTTTACCCACCTGCTCCCAGTGCCACCCACACTGGTTTGAATGTAACTGAGATATTGGGTTGTAAAGCGCTTTGAGTCACTAGAGAAAAAGCGCTATATAAATTTAATTCACTTCACTTCACTTGTTCAGTTTAACATTTTGGCCCACTCTGCATTTGAGTTCGACACCACTGCTTTAAAGTCTTCGACAAAAAAAAAAAAACAATAAACAAAAGCGCTCTTAATAACAATAATCCGGCCCGCCTAGCTGACAAATGCCTCAAAGCTTTTAGGTGGTGAGCATCGCACCACGCTACGATTTGAATTTACAGCGTGTTTTCCTGCCAACGACGTTTACGTTGCTCTCCCCGGGTTTACCTGTCACTCCGCGCCGCAGCGCTCTTGTTTGCTCGGTGCGCTGATCAATAAAAGGGAAGACGGCGAGAGGAAGGAGCCTTATCCGTGTGTGCACAGGGCGCCTCTCTAAACACACAAACACACATGCACGCTCCCACTGTAGATTAATGGCTGAATCAATCACACGTGCACACTGTTTGCTTGTCGGCCCCCTTTCCCTTTCTTTCGGGCTATCAGCCTCTTCCTCGCGGTAAGTATTCGCCGGCGCACAATTGCACCGGCACGGGATACGTCTTTGCCCGTGCAGTGTCAATAGCCCCCCGGTCCAATCTGCCACGATCTATATTTGTCATCCGCCAGCACTTGGAGATTAGAAGGTAGCGGCGGAAATTCGGTGCAGCCACCAATAGAAAATGTATCGCGTCGTAATTGTAAACGTCGAGAACCATTCCATGTTACATGGTAACTGGGGTTAATCGAACTATTCGATCTAAGTGGAGTGTGTAGTGTTTTGTATCACAACCAAAGTGAATTGCACTGGATGGTATTGTTATCTAGTCAGTTGTATGGCATCACACTGAAATTGGATTGACTTTAGGCTGGGTGAGTAAAACAATATCTGTATATATCGCAATAGACACGTAATCGATATAAATAAAAAGGTGTTTGATAAAATGAACGTTTGTGTGTGTACATATATATATATATATATATATATATATATATATATGGAAGCATTCACATACAATGGTTTGTATAGGGCACAGAGTGGGTGGGTACAGGCAGGTGTTTCCGTCTGTGGCGGCATGTTGAAATGATTTCACTGCGCTTGTTGAGGGATGACAGGTCTGGCTGATGTATAATAATCAGGATGATATATAATTATCACAAGGCCTCCTTTAGAAACCAGACCTTGCGGAATTCTACAGATCTCAGCAAGCGCATTTGGAACCTCAAAGACAATAATGTTGAATATTCAATAACATGGCAAGTTATTGCATCCAGCACACCTTACAACAGTGGTAATAAAAGATGCAACCTATGCTTGAAAGAGAAACTGTTTATTTTCTCTCTCTCTCTCTCTCTCTCTCTCTCTCTCTCTCTCTCTCTCTCTCTCTCTCTCTCTCTCTCTCTCTCTCTCTATATATATATATATATATATATATATATATATATATATATATATACAAGTATATATGTATGAATGTTTGTGTGTATGTACAGTGGGGCAAAAAAGTATTTAGTCAGCCACGGATTGTGCAAGTTCTCCCACTTAAAATGATGACAGAGGTCTGTAATTTTCATCATAGGTACACTTCAATTGTGAGAGAAAGAATGTGGAAAAAAAATCCAGGAATTCACATTGTAGGAATTTTTAATAATTTATTTGTAAATTATGGTGGAAAATAAGTATTTGGTCAACCATTCAAAGCTCTCACTGATGGAAGGAGGTTTTGGCTCAAAATCTCAGGATACATGGCCCCATTCATTCTTTCCTTAACACGGATCAATCGTCCGGCCCCCTTAGCAGAAAAACAGCCCCAAAGCATGATGTTTCCACCCCCATGCTTCACAGTAGGCATGGTGTTCTTGGGATGCAACTCCGTATTCTTCTTCCTCCAAACACGACTAGTTGAGTTTATACCAAAAAGTTCTATTTTGGTTTCATTTGACCACATGACATCCTCCCAATCCTCTGCTGTATCATCCATGTGCTCTCTGGCAAACTTCAGACGGGCCTGGACATGCACTGGCTTAAGCAGGGGGACACGTCTGTCACTGCAGGATTTGATTCCCTGTAGGCGTAGTGTGTTACTGATGGTAACATTTGTTACTTTGGTCCCAGCTCTCTGCAGGTCATTCACCAGGTCCCCAGGTATGGTTCTGGGATTTTTGCTCACCGTTTTCATGATCAGTTTGACCCCACGTGATGAGATCTTGCGTGAAGCTCCAGATCTTGTATGTCTCCCATTTTCTGATAATTGCTCCCACAGTTGAGTTTTTCACACCAAGCTGCTTGCCTATTTTGGATTCACTCTTCCCGTCTGGTGCAGGTCCACAATTCTTTTCCTGGTGTCCTTCGACAGCTCTTTGGTCTTGGCCATAGTGGAGTTTGGAGTCTGACTGTTTGAGGCTGTGGACTTTTATACAGATAACAAGTTCAGACAAGTGCCATTAATACAAGTAACAAGTGGAGGACAGAAGAGCTTCTTAAAGAAGAAGTTACAGGTCTGTGAGAGCCAGAGATCTTCCTTGTTTGAAGTGACCAAATACAATTTACAAATAAATTATTTAAAATTCCTACAATGTGAATTCCTGGATTTTCTTTTCACATTCTGTCTCTCACAGTTGAAGTGTACCTATGATGAAAATTAAAGACATCTGTCATCATTTTAAGTGGGAGAACTTGCACAATCGCTGGCTGACTAAATACTTTTTTGCCCCACTGTATGTATGTGTGTATACATATGTGGATTGCTTCCGATCATCAAAGTTTAAAAACAATACGTGAGAACTATATTCGGATTCACACAAATGCCAATAAAAAGGTCAGACAAAGACCTCCAAGCGATTAAATTACATTGGAAAATGTTAACATTTAAAGCCCACCCTTTGTCATCGGCATCAAACGTGATTAATTATGCTGAAAAGAAACAAGGTTACAGAAGTACGCAATCATTTGGGCCAATCAACCCCAGGCTGATATTTACAGTACGGCGTACTGCTATTAAATATTCAGTCTCCACTAATCTCATTTAAAAACTTGCCATCCCTCAACGGAGGGAGGTGTGCTCCGTCATTTTTTGCGATGATTAAATAATGTTGGGTCTTAATGAAGTTAGCAGGGAGTGATAAATGGCGGCGTGCGGCCTTTTTTAAAAACTTTTAAAAGTCAATTGCCGGTATATAAATAATGGTCTGCGATGAGATGGCGACTTGTCCAGGGTGTACCCCGCCTTCTGCCCGATTGTAGCTGAGATAGGCGCCAGCGCCCCCCGCGACCCCGAAAGGGAATAAGCGGTAGAAAATGGATGGATGGATAAATAATGGTTTAGAGGCTGAAGGTGTTTTATTTAGATATACTACAGACTATTGCAGCTACTCACAATTGACTTTCTAAACAAAAAACGTATAAATAATTGGATTCATTTCCATTTCATCATGAAACCTGGAGTAATCATTAATTTTAAATAACTTCAACATTAACTGTACAACTCAAAATATGGATGTCCGATAATATCGGACTGCCGATATTATCGGCCGATAAATGCTTTAAAATTTAATATCAGAAATGATCAATATCTGTTTCAAAAAGTAAAATTTATGACTTCTTAAAACTCCACTGCGTACACAGACGTAGGGAGAAGTACAGAGCACCAATGCCGGCCCAGTCACATAATATCTACTGCTTTTCACACACGCAAGTGAATGAAAGGCATACTTGGTCAACAGCCATACAGGTCACACTGAGGGTGGCAGTGTAAACAACTTTAACACTGTTACAAATATGCGCCACACTTTGAACCCACACGGTGCAATCCTAACCGCAGGATTAGGTCTCTGCTTTTTGCAGATGATGTGGTCCTGATGGCTTCATCTGACCGGGATCTTCAGCTCTCGCTGGATCGGTTCGCAGCCGAGTGTGAAGCAACCGGAATGAGAATCAGCACCTCCAAGTCCGAGTCCATGGTTCTCGCCCGGAAAAGGGTGGAGTGCCATCTCCGGGTTGGGGAGGAGACCCTGCCCCAAGTGGAGGAGTTCAAGTACCTAGGAGTCTTGTTCACGAGTGGGGGAAGAGTGGATCGTGAGATCGACAGGCGGATCGGTGCGGCGTCTTCAGTAATGCGGACGTTGTACCGATCCGTTGTGGTGAAGAAGGAGCTGAGCCGGAAGGCAAAGCTCTCAATTTACCGGTCGATCTACGTTCCCATCCTCACCTATGGTCATGAGCTTTGGGTCATGACCGAAAGGATAAGATCACGGGTACAAGCGGCCGAAATGAATTTCCTCCGCCGTGTGGCGGGGCTCTCCCTTAGAGATAGGGTGAGAAGCTCTGCCATCCGGGAGGGACTCAAAGTAAAGCCGCTGCTCCTTCACATCGAGAGGAGCCAGATGAGGTGGTTCGGGCATCTGGTCAGGATGCCACCCGAACGCCTCCCTAGGGAGGTGTTTAGGGCACGTCCAACCGGTAGGAGGCCACGGGGAAGACCCAGGACACGTTGGGAAGACTATGTCTCCCGGCTGGCCTGGGAACGCCTCGGGATCGCCCGGGAAGAGCTAGACGAAGTGGCTGGGGAGAGGGAAGTCTGGGTTTCGCTGCTTAGGCTGTTGCCCCCGCGACCCGACCTCGGATAAGCGGAAGATGATGGATGGATGGATGGATTTGAACCCACACCAAACAAGAATGACAAACACATTTCGGCGGAACATCTGCACCGTAACACAACATAAACACAACAGAACAAATACCCAGAACCCATTGCAGCACTAACTCTTTTGGGATGCTACAATATATAGACCCCCCCCCCCCCCCCCCCCCCGCATAATCCTTCACTCTCACTATCCTCATCCACAAATCTTTCACTCTCGCTCTAATGGGGAAATCGTCGCTTTCTCAGTCCGAAATGGTCTAGCTGCTGGTGGCCATGATTGTAAACAATGTGAGGATGTGAGGAGCCCGACAACCCGTGACATCACTGCGCACATCGTCTGCTACTTCCGGTATAGGGAAGATTTTTTTATTAGCGACCAAAAGTTGCAAACTTTATCGTCGATGTTCTCTACTAAATCCTTTCAGCAAAAATATGGCAATATCGCGAAATGATCAAGTATGACACATAAAATGGACCTGCAATCCCCGTTTGAATAAGAAAATCTCATTTCAGTAGGCCTTTAAGCATACATTTTTAATGATAATATATACATAATTATTCTAACAATAAATATGCAAAAGTGCAACATGTTTAACTGTACAGTAATCTCTCTATCCATATCTGCACCTTATTGCTCTTTTGTCCTGCACTAGCATGAGCTAATGCAACAACATTTTGTTCTTATCTGTACTGTAAAGTTCAAATTTGAATGACAATTAGAAGGAAGTCTAAGTCTAAATTAAAAATGGTTAATGCTAATCAGTAACATGTCCAGTATAGACATATGCAATGCAAATTAGGGTGAAGTTAACATGAAAAGCAGAGCCTTATTTTTGAGCGCTATCTATCAGGCATGCTTGCTTTGTTGGCATGGAAAGTTGCAACTTTATAGAGTGGCAGTCCGCTACAAATATACCCGTCAAAATTAGCAACCTATCACTACTAAGCATGCATGTGCATCAGCCCTAAATGTTTGCTCAAGTTAAATACCCATCAAAAGGAGCTTCCTTGTTGAGATAAAGGGTTATTATTTTAAAATATATTCATTTCATAGTGTCTTCTGTCCAGCAAGTAGACATTCACAGTGTGAGGAAGTTCTCGCTGACGCTAATAAATCTAGCCTGCATCTTCATTTTCATCACCGCTTTAAACCGGAATTACAATTTCAGTGAAAGAAAAAAGAAAAAAGACAATAAGAGTCGTGCCTGGCTACCGAGCGGGAGTGGGAGCATTAGAATGTGCTACCTCTATATCTTGTAAATCAGTGGTCCCCAACCACCGGGCTCGACTGGTACCGGGCCGCAAAATAATTTTTTTTTAATATGTATATTTTTGAAATTTAAATGTATTTTATTTTTAAGTTTTTTAAATTTTTATAATTAAATCAACATCAGGTTCAAACACTGTTGACATCTATTAAACGAGACAAAAAGGCAAGGAATCAAACAGAGACAGACTTAAATGTGGACTCAGATCTGAGGAGAGACATGGTCTCTGTACAGCTTGTACAGTTCCTGCACCAAGCTCTGACGAAAAGGTTTTCGTCTCCTCTTTTATTTAAATATTCAATGTTTACGCAACAACACATGTCAAAACAGGAATGGGGTGCATACAAACAGTCACTGCTTTCGGTCACATCGAAGACAAAAGAAGACGATGCCTCGGGCTTGGGCTCGTCCTGGTCTCAGCTTCGGTAAAACAGGAATGGGGAGTATGTAAACAGTCACTGTTTTCGGTCAAATTGAAGACAACAGAAGACGATGCCTCGGGCTTGGGCTCGTCCTGGTCTCAGCTTCGGTAAAACAGGAATGGGGAGTATGTAAACAGTCACTGTTTTCGGTCAAATTGAAGACAACAGAAGACGATGCCTCGGGCTTGGGCTCGTCTTGGTCTCAGCTTCGGTAAAACAGGAATGGGGAGTATGTAAACAGTCACTGTTTTCGGTCAAATTGAAGACAACAGAAGACGATGCCTCGGGCTTGGGCTCGTCCTGGTCTCAGCTTCGGTAAAACAGGAATGGGGAGTATGTAAACAGTCACTGTTTTCGGTCAAATTGAAGACAAAAGAAGACGATGCCTCGGGCTTGGGCTCGTCCTGGTCTCAGCTTCGGTAAAACAGGAATGGGGAGTATGTAAACAGTCACTGTTTTCGGTCAAATTGAAGACAAAAGAAGACGATGCCTCGGGCTTGGGCTCATCCTTCGGCAGGTTTTTGAGGACAAAAGAAAACCCCTCTCGTCGCATACAAACAGTCACTGTTTTCGGTCACATCGAAGACAACCGAAGACGATGCCTCGGGCTTGGGCTCGTCCTGGTCTCAGCTTCGGCAAAACAGGAATGGGGAGTATATAAACAGTCACTGTTTTCGGTCAAATCGAAGACAAAAGAAAACGATGCCTCGGGCTTGGGCTCATCCTTCGGCAGGTTTTTGAGGACAAAAGAACACCCCTCTCGTCGCATACAAACAGTCACTGTTTTCGGTCACATCGAAGACAACCGAAGACGATGCCTCGGGCTTGGGCTCATCCTGGTCTCAGCTTCGGCAAAACAGGAATGGGGAGTATATAAACAGTCACTGTTTTCGGTCAAATCGAAGACAAAAGAAGACGATGCCTCGGGCTTGGGCTCATCTTTCGGCTGGTTTTTGAGGACAAAAGAAAACCCCTCTCGTCGCATACAAACAGTCACTGTTTTCGGTCACATCGAAGACAACAGAAGACGATGCCTCGGGCTTGGGCTCATCCTGGTCTCAGCTTCGGCAAAACAGGAATGGGGAGTATGTAAACAGTCACTGTTTTCGGTCAAATTGAAGACAAAAGAAGACGATGCCTCGGGCTTGGGCTCATCCTTCGGCAGGTTTTTGAGGACAAAAGAAAACCCCTCTCGTCGCATTCCAGCGTACACAGCGGAATGTTCCAAGACCTTGCTTGGTCGAAAAAGGACAGCTCTCAACTGCTTAGTGGAATCAAAGAGAGCTGAAATTTTTTTGATAATTTACACACAATTTACACAATTTTTCTAACAATCAACAAAAAAAAACACAAGATATACTTACAATTAGTGAACCAACCCCCCCAAAAAACTTACATTTTTCATGACAAAGAAGCCCCCCCACCCCCACCAGACCTATGTAAGCGTCAATATAGACCTTGATGTTGCAGAAAAAAGACCATATGTTTTTTTAACCGATTTCCGAACTATGAAAGGGTGAATTTGGCGATTCAAACGCCTTTCAATTGTTCGCTGTGACGTTACAACGGGAAGCAATCCGCCATTTTCTCAAATACATTACACACACAAAGTCAAATCAGCTCTGTTATTTTCCGTTTTTTCGACTGTTTTCCGTACCTTGGAGACATCATGCCTCGTCGGTGTGTTGTCGGAGGGTGTAACAACACGATCAGGGACGGATTCAAGTTGTCTTACATGGAGTGTGCATCGATTAGCACGGCATGCTAATCGATGCTAACATGCTATTTAGGCTAGCTGTATGTACATATTGCATTGTTATGCCTCATTTGTAGCTATATTTTCATCCAGCCTTTCCCTCCACCCACATTTAATGCCAAACAAACACATACCAATCGACGGATTTAAGTTGCACCAGTGTATAAATATGCGAAAGTCCCCCGTTTGGTCTGCACATTTTTACGGTAATGCTACGACAGATATGTGTGCATATCCTGCGACACTCAGAGCAGATGCATTTCCAACGATCAAGTCAACGAAATCACAAAGGTGAGTTTTGTTGATGTCATTGACTTATGTGCTAATCAGACATATTTGGTCGCGGCATGACTGCCAGCTAATTGATGCTAACATGCTATTTAGGCTAGCTGTATATACATTTGTAGCTATATTTGCATCCAGCCTTTCCCTCCACCCACATTTAATGCCAAACAAACACTTACCAATCGACAGATTTAAGTTGCTCCAGTGGTCAAAAGATGCAATCGTTGGTTAGAAGGCGATCGCCGAATAGCTTCAATAGCTATTCGCTCAATAGCTTCAGTTTCTTCTTCAATTTCGTTTTCGCTATCTGCCTCCACACTCCAACCATCCATTTCAATACATGCGTAATCTGTTGAATTGCTTAAGCCGCTGAAATCCGAGTCTGAATCCCAGCTAATGTCGCTATATTTTGCTGTGCTATCCGCCATGTTTTTTTTTTGTATTGGCGTTACTATGTGACGTCACAGGAAAATGAACGGTGGATTTACAGATAGCCTGCTTCAGGGTTACAATATTTTTTTTTTATTATTAAATAAGTCTCTTAGTTGCTTTCCAGAGATAGTAATTCCAGCCCAAACCCAGTCTCTCCTCCTGGCTGCTGTTTATAACAGAGCGACAGGTGATTAGATAACAAGGCCCAGGTGGGCCGTCTACGCACATGTCGCTGCAGGCCCGCAGGCCACGCCCCCCCCCCCCCCCACAGTTAGCTTCAGAATAACAATGTTATTACAGAGAATAAGAAACCTATTATACTCTAGAAATGTTGGTCTTACTTAAAAATGCACGTTTTTAGTTGTGTTCAGTGTCAAAAAAAATAATTATATGGCTCTTATGGAAATATATTTTAAAATATTTGGCTTTTTGGCTCTCTCAGCCAAAAAGGTTCCCGACCCCTGGATTAGGGGGTACTTGAATTAAAAAAATGTTCACAGGGGGTACATCACTGAAAAAAGGTTGAGAACCACTCCCTTAAAAAGTAGAAACAAGCTTGTCAGTGGGTGTGGCCTGCGGACCTGCAGCGAGGCGGGGTGTGCCGGGGCCGTAGATGGCCCACCTGGGCACATTTTTCTGATCACCTGTCACTCTATAAAAGGGCAGCAGCTGGGAAAAGGAGAGGTTGGAGAAGTTGGAGTTAATGGTTGAGAGAGAACCCAGAGCACGAGCGCGAATGGCTGAAAAGCCACCTGAGGTACGAGACCGTCACGAGAGGCGATTGCTGAAAAGCAGAATGATAAGTTTGTTGAAAAATAAACCAAATCTCCGTCCTTGGTGGTTGGAAGACAGCGCTATCAAGCATAACCTGTAATATTGTTTGATCGACTTATTCCCATCGGACACAAGTTGCAACATCGGACTTAAGTCCTGGAAGTGGAGACGTAGTTTTAAAGAGACTCCCCGTGGAGCTTTGCTACGATAAGATGCTGCAGTGTCCTCATTCTCTCAGCGTGCACTTTTGTTTATCTGGCCCCACCTCTCTCTCTCTCCCTCTCTCTATCTCTCACATATTTCCGCTTTGGGCGCGCTCATGCGGACCGCAGCTGCTTCCCCGACGCATTCATCGCTTCCACGCACCTGACGCCCACGGGCGTGGAAGCACGCGTTGTCAACATGTGTGGACACATGGCGTTTGAGGGAGAAAAAAATTAATTGTCAGGCTGATGCAAACATCGCTTAAGCGATGTTGACACTCGCCCGCTCTTGACCCTCTATTTTTTCCCGTGTGGCAACACCCTCTGTGTGTGTGCCTCCCCCTTCCCGTCTCGCTCTTCGCCCACGTTACTGTCGCTTTAAGAAGTGGTCACTGTCCCTTTATGAGGCCAGCAGTCCTGTGGCGTGTTTACTTGTGCAAAGCCTGACATTAGCATCGAAATGTCCTCCAATTAACACACAAATAAGCACACAAGCCAGTCATTTTCAAAAGGTAAACATGGCATGCAAACTAGGAGCTAGCGGCTACGCAGCAGCCAAGCACACAATAGCACACAAGCTAAAACAGTGTAAAACAGCACATTTGTCAGTATCAAATATTTACAGTTGCATCTTACTCATGCATACAAAGTGTTAGAAAGTATCCAGTAAACAAACGTGTCCGCATCATAAAACAGTGTAAAACAGCACATTTGTCAGTATCAAATATTTACAGTTGCATATTACTTGTCAAGACTTGGACTTGGGCGTGGATTGTTTTTCCGATGCAAAGGAAAATTGGCACGAGCGAGATGTGAATGTCAGTACATATTTATTTATACTAACAAACTATAAACAAAGGAAGCAAACAAAAGGCGCGCACGAGGGCGGAGAACAAACCTGACTAGAAAACACAACTAGCACTATGGCACGAATATAGACAAAAACAAAACTCAACAACTGTGACATAACAAAACCAAAAACTTATTGGCATGAGGGAATAAGCAGCATGGCATGGCATGAAGGAGGTATGCGTATATGTAAAGTCGCCAGGCTGACTTCCTGGCAACTTCCGGTTGAAATAATTGCTATGATGAGTGCAAACAGGTGTGAGACATGAGGACAGGGGCGTGACATGAGGACAAGGTAAAAACTAATGAGTTGCTATGGTAATAAGACAAACAAGGAAGTCCAGGAACAAGAACTGAAAGTCCAAAAAACAAAACCAAACATGACCAAAACAAAACATGATCCCATGGGCGTGACATTACTCATGCAAACAAAGTATCAGAGGCACAAGCTTGTTGGAAAGTGTCCAGTAACAAACGTGTCCGCTTCATAAAACAGTGTAAAACAGCACATTTGTCAGTATCAAATATTTACAGTTGCATATTACTTGTCAAGACTTGGACTTGGGCGTGGATTGTTTTTCCGATGCAAAGGAAAATTGGCACGAGCGAGATGTGAATGTCAGTACATATTTATTTATACTAACAAACTATAAACAAAGGAAGCAAACAAAAGGCGCGCACGAGGGCGGAGAACAAACTTGACTAGAAAACACAACTAGCACCATGGCATGAATATAGACAAAAACAAAACTCAACAACTGTGACATAACAAAACCAAAAACTTATTGGCATGAGGGAATAAGCAGCATGGCATGGCATGAAGGAGGTATGCATATATGTAAAGTCGCCAGGCTGACTTCCTGGCAACTTCCGGTTGAAAAAATTGCTATAATGAGTGCAAACAGGTGTGAGACATGAGGACAGGGGTGTGACATGAGGACAAGGTAAAAACTAATGAGTTGCTATGGTAATAAGACAAACAAGGAAGTCCAGGAACAAGAACTGAAAGTCCAAAAAACAAAACCAAACATAACCAAATCAAAACATGATCCCATGGGCGTGACATTACTCACGCAAACAAAGTATCAGAGGCACAAGCTTGTTGGAAAGTGTCCAGTAACAAACGTGTCCGCATCATAAAACAGTGTAAAACAGCACATTTGTCAGTATCAAATATTTACAGTTGCATATTACTTGTCAAGACTTGGACTTGGGCGTGGATTGTTTTTCCGATGCAAAGGAAAATTGGCACGAGCGAGACGTGAATGTAAGTACATATTTATTTACACTAACAAACTATAAACAAAGGAAACAAACAAAAGGCGCGCACGAGGGCGGAGAACAAACTTGACTAGAAAACAAAACTAGCACCATGGCATGAATATAGACAAAAACAAAACTCAACAACTGTGACATAACAAAACCAAAAACTTACTTGGCATGAGGGAATAAACAGCATGGCATGGCATGAAGGAGGTATGTGTACTGTATATGTAAAGTCGCCAAGCTGACTTCCTGGCAACTTCCGGTTGAAATAATTGCTATGATGAGTGCAAACAGGTGTGAGATATGAGGACAGGGGCGTGACATGAGGACAAGGTAAAAACTAATGAGTTGCTATGGTAATAAGACAAACAAGGAAGTCCAGGAACAAGAACTGAAAGTCCAAAAAACAAAACCAAACATGACCAAAACAAAACATGATCTCATGGGCGTGACATTACTCACGCAAACAAAGTATCAGAGGCACAAGCTTGTTGGAAAGTGTCCAGTAACAAACGTGTCCGCTTCATAAAACAGTGTAAAACAGCACATTTGTCAGTATCAAATATTTACAGTTGCATATTACTTGTCAAGACTTGGACTTGGGCGTGGATTGTTTTTCCGATGCGAAGGAAAATTGGCACGAGCGAGACGTGAATGTCAGTACATATTTATTTATACTAACAAACTATAAACAAAGGAATCAAACAAAAGGCGCGCACAAGGGCGGAGAACAAACTTGATTAGAAAACAAAACTAGCACCATGGCATGATTACAGACAAAAACAAAACTCAACAACTATGACATAACAAAACCAAAAACTTACTTGGCATGAGGGAATAAACAGCATGGCATGGCATGAAGGAGGTATGTCTAGATGTAAAGTCGCCAGGCTGACTTCCTGGCAACTTCCGGTTGAAATAATTGCTATGATGAGTGCAAACATGTGTGAGACATGAGGACAGGGGCGTGACATGAGGACAAGGTGAAAACTATTGAGTTGCTATGGTAATAAGACAAACAAGGAAGTCCAGGAACAAGAACTGAAAGTCCAAAAAACAAAACCAAACATGACCAAAACAAAACATGATTCCATGGGCGTGACATTACTCACGCAAACAAAGTATCAGAGGCACAAGCTTGTTGGAAAGTGTCCAGTAACAAACGTGTCCGCATCATAAAACAGTGTAAAACAGCACATTTGTCAGTATCAAATATTTACAGTTGCATATTACTTGTCAAGACTTGGACTTGGGCGTGGATTGTTTTTCCGATGCAAAGGAAAATTGGCACGAGCGAGACGTGAATGTAAGTACATATTTATTTACACTAACAAACTATAAACAAAGGAAGCAAACAAAAGGCGCGCACGAGGGCGGAGAACAAACTTGACTAGAAAACAAAACTAGCACCATGGCATGAATATAGACGAAAACAAAACTCAACAACTGTGACATAACAAAACCAAAAACTTACTTGGCATGAGGGAATAAACAGCATGGCATGGCATGAAGGAGGTATGTCTAGATGTAAAGTCGCCAGGCTGACTTCCTGGCAACTTCCGGTTGAAATAATTGCTATGATGAGTGCAAACAGGTGTGAGACATGAGGACAGGGGCGTGACATGAGGACAAGGTAAAAACTAATGAGTTGCTATGGTAATAAAACAAACAAGGAAGTCCAGGAACAAGAACTGAAAGTCCAAAAAACAAAACCAAACATGACCAAAACAAAACATGATCCCATGGGCGTGACATTACTCACGCAAACAAAGTATCAGAGGCACAAGCTTGTTGGAAAGTGTCCAGTAACAAACGTGTCCGCATCATAAAACAGTGTAAAACAGCACATGTGTCAGTATCAAATATTTACAGTTGCATAATACTTGTCAAGACTTGGACTTGGGCGTGGATTGTTTTTACCGATGCAAAGGAAAATTGGCACGAGCGAGACGTGAATGTAAGTACATATTTATTTATACTAACAAACTATAAACAAAGGAAGCAAACAAAAGGCGCGCACGAGGGCGGAGAACAAACTTGACTAAAAAACAAAACTAGCACCATGGCATGAATATAGACAAAAACAAAACTCAACAACTGTGACATAACAAAACCAAAAACTTACTTGGCATGAGGGAATAAGCAGCATGGCATGGCATGAAGGAGGAATGTCTAGATCTAAAGTCGCCAGGCTGACTTCCTGGCAACTTCCGGTTGAAATAATTGCTATGATGAGTGCAAACAGGTGTGAGACATGAGGACAGGGGCGTGACATGAGGACAAGGTAAAAACTAATGAGTTGCTATGGTAATAAAACAAACAAGGAAGTCCAGGAACAAGAACTGAAAGTCCAAAAAACAAAACCAAACATGACCAAAACAAAACATGATCCCATGGGCGTGACATTACTCACGCAAACAAAGTATCAGAGGCACAAGCTTGTTGGAAAGTGTCCAGTAACAAACGTGTCCGCATCATAAAACAGTGTAAAACAGCACATGTGTCAGTATCAAATATTTACAGTTGCATATTACTTGTCAAGACTTGGACTTGGGCGTGGATTGTTTTTACCGATGCAAAGGAAAATTGGCACGAGCGAGACGTGAATGTAAGTACATATTTATTTATACTAACAAACTATAAACAAAGGAAGCAAACAAAAGGCGCGCACGAGGGCGGAGAACAAACTTGACTAAAAAACAAAACTAGCACCATGGCATGAATATAGACAAAAACAAAACTCAACAACTGTGACATAACAAAACCAAAAACTTACTTGGCATGAGGGAATAAACAGCATGGCATGGCATGAAGGAGGTATGTGTACTGTATATGTAAAGTCGCCAGGCTGACTTCCTGGCAACTTCCGGTTGAAATAATTGCTGTGATGAGTGCAAACAGGTGTGAGATATGAGGACAGGGGCGTGACATGAGGACAAGGTAAAAACTAATGAGTTGCTATGGTAACAAGACAAACAAGGAAGTCCAGGAACAGTAACTGAATGTCCAAAAAACTAACATGACCAAACGAAAACATGATCCCATGGGCGTGACATTACTCACGCAAACAAAGTATCAGAGGCACAAGCTTGTTGGAAAGTGTCCAGTAACAAACGTGTCCGCATCATAAAAAAGTGTGGCAATATTTGTCAGTATCAAATATTTATTGTTGCATCTTACTCACGCATACAAAGTTTCCGAGGAAAAAGTGTATTGGAAAATATCCAGTAACAAATGTTTCCGCATCATAAAACAGTGTAAAACAGCACTTTGGTCAGTAATAAATATTCATAGTTGCATATTACTCACGCATACAAAGTCACCCAGACACAAACGTTTAGGAAAGTATCCAGTAACAAACGTGTCCGCATCATAAAACAGCACATTTGTCAGTATCAAATATTTTGAGTTGCATTTTAAATGCTCATTTTGAATGATCATTTTTAATCAAAAAAACGCTCCTAACGCAAGTAAAGTAAGGCTCCACTTTCTTAAAAAATGCTGTAGTTTGATGCTAATATACATTGGTTTTGGTATTGAAACTCTACTGATTAGCATTAGCTATTTTACACCTCCAAATTTGTTGACGAAAACCACAACTAAGATGCACGTTACAGTCAAACAGCTGGTGCGTAATAAGTGCCATACTTACAGTATTGACACTTTTTAGGGCGCAAAAGACAAACGGACACACCATTAACTACACACTACGACCATCTAACGTCTCTGACTTGCGACTGTAGTTGCAACTTGATGTCGTACTTGCAAATCAGCTCATTTTAAATATGTTTAAGTCGAAAAATACTCCCAACGTAAGTAAAGTAAGGCTTCACTTTCCCCCCAAAAATGCTCTAGCTTGATGCTAATATACATTATCTTTGCTATTGACATGCAACTGATTAGCATTAGCCATTTTACATGGCGATTTCAACACCTCCAAATTTGTTGACGAAAACCCCAACTAAGATGCACGTTACAATCAAACGGCTGGTGCGTAATAAGTGCCATACTTACAGTATTGACACATTTTAGGGCGCAACAGACAAACCGATACACCATTAACTACACACTACTGCCATCTAACATCTTGGACTTGCGACTGTAGTTGCAACTTGAGGTCCTACTTGCAAATCAGCTCATTTTAAATATTTTGGAATCAAAAAATGCGCCCAACGTAAGTAAAGTAAGGTTTCACTTTCCCCTAAAAATGCTCTAGCTTGATGCTAATATACATCGGCTTTGGTTTTGACATGCTACTGATTAACATTAGCCATTTTACATGCCGATTTCAACACCTCCAAATTTGTTGACGGAAGTCACAACTAAGATGCACGTTACAATCAAACTGCTGGTGCGTAATAAGTGCTATACTTACTGTATTGACACTTTTTAGGGCGCAACAGACAAACCTGACACACCATTAACTACACACTACTGCCATATAACATCTCGGACTTATGGCTATAGTTGCAACTTGAGGTGCTACTTGCAAATCAGCTCATTTTAAATATTTTTGAATCAAAAAATGCTCCCAACGTAAGTAAAGTAAGGTTTCACTTTCCCCTAAAAATGCTCTAGCTTGATGCTAATATACATTGAGTTTGGTATTGACATGCTACTGATTAACATTAGCCATTTTACATGGCGATTTCAACACCTCCAAATTTGTTGACGAAAACCACATCTAAGATGTACGTTACAATCAAACAGCTGGTGCGTAATAAGTGCTATACTTACAGTATTGACACATTTTAGGGCGCAACAGACAAACCGACGCACCATAAACTACACACTACTGCCGTCTAACATCTCGGACTTATGGCTATAGTTGCAACTTGATGTCGTACTTGCAAATCAGCTCATTTTAAATAATTTTGAATCAAAAAATGCTCCCAACGTACAGTAAGTAAGGTTTCACTTTCCCCTAAAAATGCTCTAGCTTGATGCTAATATACATTGACTTTGGTATTGACATGCTACTGAATAGCATTAGCCATTTTACAGGGTGATTTCAACACCTCCAAATTTGTTGACGAAAACCACATCTAAGATGCACGTTACAATCAAACAGCTGGTGCGTAATAAGTGCTATACTTACTGTATTGACACTTTTTAGGGCGCAACAGACAAACCTGACACACCATAAACTACACACTACTGCCATATAACATCTCGGACTTATGGCTATAGTTGCAACTTGAGGTGCTACTTGCAAATCAGCTCATTTTAAATATTTTTGAATCAAAAAATGCTCCCAACGTAAGTAAAGTAAGGTTTCACTTTCCCCTAAAAATGCTCTAGCTTGATGCTAATATACATTGAGTTTGGTATTGACATGCTACTGATTAACATTAGCCATTTTACATGGCGATTTCAACACCTCCAAATTTGTTGACGAAAACCCCAACTAAGATGCACGTTACAATCAAACGGCTGGTGCGTAATAAGTGCCATACTTACAGTATTGACACATTTTAGGGCGCAACAGACAAACCGATACACCATTAACTACACACTACTGCCATCTAACATCTTGGACTTGCGACTGTAGTTGCAACTTGAGGTCCTACTTGCAAATCAGCTCATTTTAAATATTTTGGAATCAAAAAATGCGCCCAACGTAAGTAAAGTAAGGTTTCACTTTCCCCTAAAAATGCTCTAGCTTGATGCTAATATACATCGGCTTTGGTTTTGACATGCTACTGATTAACATTAGCCATTTTACATGCCGATTTCAACACCTCCAAATTTGTTGACGGAAGTCACAACTAAGATGCACGTTACAATCAAACTGCTGGTGCGTAATAAGTGCTATACTTACTGTATTGACACTTTTTAGGGCGCAACAGACAAACCTGACACACCATTAACTACACACTACTGCCATATAACATCTCGGACTTATGGCTATAGTTGCAACTTGAGGTGCTACTTGCAAATCAGCTCATTTTAAATATTTTTGAATCAAAAAATGCTCCCAACGTAAGTAAAGTAAGGTTTCACTTTCCCCTAAAAATGCTCTAGCTTGATGCTAATATACATTGAGTTTGGTATTGACATGCTACTGATTAACATTAGCCATTTTACATGGCGATTTCAACACCTCCAAATTTGTTGACGAAAACCACATCTAAGATGTACGTTACAATCAAACAGCTGGTGCGTAATAAGTGCTATACTTACAGTATTGACACATTTTAGGGCGCAACAGACAAACCGACGCACCATAAACTACACACTACTGCCGTCTAACATCTCGGACTTATGGCTATAGTTGCAACTTGATGTCGTACTTGCAAATCAGCTCATTTTAAATAATTTTGAATCAAAAAATGCTCCCAACGTACAGTAAGTAAGGTTTCACTTTCCCCTAAAAATGCTCTAGCTTGATGCTAATATACATTGACTTTGGTATTGACATGCTACTGAATAGCATTAGCCATTTTACAGGGTGATTTCAACACCTCCAAATTTGTTGACGAAAACCACATCTAAGATGCACGTTACAATCAAACAGCTGGTGCGTAATAAGTGCTATACTTACTGTATTGACACTTTTTAGGGCGCAACAGACAAACCTGACACACCATAAACTACACACTACTGCCATATAACATCTCGGACTTATGGCTATAGTTGCAACTTGAGGTGCTACTTGCAAATCAGCTCATTTTAAATATTTTTGAATCAAAAAATGCTCCCAACGTAAGTAAAGTAAGGTTTCACTTTCCCCTAAAAATGCTCTAGCTTGATGCTAATATACATTGAGTTTGGTATTGACATGCTACTGATTAACATTAGCCATTTTACATGGCGATTTCAACACCTCCAAATTTGTTGACGAAAACCACATCTAAGATGCACGTTACAATCAAACAGCTGGTGCGTAATAAGTGCTATACTTACAGTATTGACACATTTTAGGGCGCAACAGACAAACCGACACAACATAAACTACACACTACTGCCGTCTAACATCTCGGACTTACGACTGTAGTTGCAACTTGATGTCGTACTTGCAAATCAGCTCATTTTAAATAATTTTGAATCAAAAAATGCTCCCAACGTACAGTAAGTAAGGCTCCACTTTCCCAAAAAATGCTTTAGCTTGATGCTAATATACATTGGCTTTGTTATTTAACATTAGCCATTTTACATGGAGATTTCAACACGTCCACATTTGTTGACGGAAGCCACAACTAAGATGCACGTTACAATCAAACGGCTGGTGCGTAATAAGTGCTATACTTACTGTATTAACACCTTTTAGGGCGCGACACACCATAAACTACACACTACTGCTATCTTCTTGGACAATAAAATAGAATAAATCCCAAAAATGCTCTTGGTTTTGCAAAGATACTTCAAAGCTGCGTTGACTGCTACTCGCCGGAGCCCAAGTAGCGCACAAAGTCGGATTAGCGGGGCCAACAAATGGCGGCGGCGTGTCCCTGGCGAGATGTGTTTTCTTTGAGCCTCCCTGCCAAGCGTGGTAGGCTACATACAGATTAGTTGACCCCGGCTTCCTCAAATCCTCACTGAGAGGCGGCTTGAAGTGTTGGGGGCCTTCCAAGGAGCTTGACCTTCTCCCTCGCCCGCCTCCAGCTGTCAGTCAAGTCAGCCAGCCAGCATCTCGGGCCTTTTTCTTTTAAACATTTTTTTTTGTTGTTGTTGTTATTGAAGTCGGGAGTGGCAGGCGGACAGGCGGGCGGGCGGGCGGTTACAGGGAGTGGAGCAAGTGTAGCGTTGCCGTGCTTGACATGTATTTGGAATGATGCGCTCGCAGGTATCCTGGAGGAGCTCCAACTCCAGCCATCCATTTATTATCTCCACCAATTACCCTGGACACTCCCCCGGTGCTCTCTAATGAGGTCCAATACCAGACTGCGTATCAATAATTCTCTTTTTTCTTTTGCAGAAAACAAACTACGAGTTTACTCAGTGGAGCACAGCGAGGCCAAGCAATACTCATTTGAACACCTTCATACTGTAGAGCAGTGGTGTCCAACTCAAATACAGAGTGGGCCAACATTTTAAACTGAACAAAGCCGCGGAGCCAAGGTTCAACAAATTAACATTTTAAAAGGGACCCGGACAACTTTTGCATTGAATATTGAACAAGCAAGGCTTACATAACTTTATAGTGACATGCAAAATCCAGTTTCAAATAATAATAATGAAATATCAATCAATCAATCAATGTTTATTTATATAGCCCCAAATCACAAATGTCTCAAAGGACTGCAAAAATCATTACGACTACAACATCCTCGGAAGAACCCACAAAAGGGCAAGGAAAACTCACACCCAGTGGGCAGGGAGAATTCACATCCAGTGGGACGCCAGTGACAATGCTGACTATGAGAAACCTTGGAGAGGACCTCAGATGTGGGCAACCCCCCCTCTCTAGGGGACCGAAAGCAATGGATGTCGAGCGGGTCTAACATGATACTGTGAAAGTTCAATCCATAGTGGCTCCAACACAGCCGCGAGAGTTCAGTTCAAAGCGGATCCAAGACAGCAGCGAGAGTCCCGTCCACAGGAAACCATCTCAAGCGGATCAGCAGCGTAGAGATGTATCCAACAAGCGGTCCATATCAATATCAAATATCAATCATTATTGCTGAGTTTGCTACACTGATTTGCTTTAACACTGAATATGGAACAAGCAACGCTTATATAACTTAATAGTGCAAAATCAACTTTCAAAAAAAAATACAAAAAAAACATTAAAGGCATATTAAACACAATTTTAATAAGGGGGGTTGTTGGTAGCGGGGGGATTATAGAAGAGTTATTGCTGCAAGGGGTTCTGGGTATTTATTCTGTTGTGTTACGGTGCGGATGTTCTCCCGAAATGTGTTTGTCATTCTATTTTTGGTGTGGGTTCACAGTGTGGCGCATATTTGTAACAGTATTAAAGTTGTTTGTACCAGTGGTTCTCAAATGGGGGTACGCGTACCCCTGGGGGTACTTGAAGGTATGACAAGGGGTACGTGAGATTTTTTTTTTTTAATATTCTAAAAATAGCAACAATTCAAAACTCCTTTATAAATATAGTTATTGAATAATATTTCAACAAAGTATGAATGTAAAGCTTATGTAACTTAATAGTGCAAAATTAACTTTCAAAAAAGAAACGAAAAAAACATTAAAGGCATATTAAACACAATTTTAATAAGGGGGGTTGTTGGTAGCGGGGGGGTGGGGGGGGTTTATAGAAGAGTTATTGCTGCAAGAGGTTCTGGGTGTTTGTTCTGTTGTGTTTATGTTGTGTTACGGTGCGGATGTTCTCCTGAACTGTGTTTTTTGGTGTGGGTTTACAGTGTGGCGCATATTTGTAACAGTGTTAAAGTTGTTTATGCCAGTGGTTCTCAAATGGGGGTACGCATATCCCTGGGGGTACTTGAAGGTATGACAAGGGGTACGTGAGATTTTTTTTTTTAAATATTCTAAAAATAGCAACAATTCAAAAATCCTTTATAAATATATTTATTGAATAATACTTCAATAAAGTATGAATGTAAAGCTTGTATAACTTAATAGTGCAAAATTAACTTTCAAAAAAGAAACGAAAAAAACATTAAAGGCATATTAAACACAATTTTAATAAGGGGGGTTGTTGGTAGCGGGGGGATTATAGAAGAGTTATTGCTGCAAGGGGTTCTGGGTATTTATTCTGTTTTGTTACGGTGCGGATGTTCTCCCGAAATGTGTTTGTCATTCTATTTTTGGTATGGGTTCACAGTGTGGCGCATATTTGTAAAAGTGTTAAAGTTGTTTATGCCAGTGGTTCTCAAATGGGGGTACGCGTACCCCTGGGGGTACTTGAAGGTATGACAAGGGGTACGTGAGATTTTTTTAAAAAATATTCTAAAAATAGCAACAATTCAAAAATCTTTTATAAATATAGTTATTGAATAATACTTCAACAACATATCAATGTAAGTTCATAAACTGTGAAAAGAAATACAACAATGCAATATTCAGTGTTGACAGCTAGATTTTTTGTGGACATGTTCCATAAATATTGATGTTAAATATTTGTTTTTTTGTGAAGAAATGTTTAGAATGAAGTTCATGAATCCAGATGGATCTCTATTACAATCCCCAAAGAGGGCACTTTAAGTTGATGATTACTTCTATGTGTAGAAATATTGATTCATAATTGAATCACTTGTTTATTTTTCAACAAGTTTTTAGTTATGTTTATATATTTTTTCCGAATAGTTCAAGAAAGACCACTACAAATGAGCAATATTTTGCACTGTTATACAATTTAATAAATCAGAAACTGATGACATAGTGCTTTATTTTACTTCTTTATCTTTTCTTTTCAACCAAAAATGCTTTGCTCTGATTAGGGGGTACTTGAATTAAAAAAAAAATGTTCACAGGGGGTACACCACTGAAAAAAGGTTGAGAACCACTGGTTTATACGGCCACCCTCAGTGTGACCTGTATGGCTGTTGACCAAGTATGCCTTGCATTCACATACCTGTGTGTAGAAGCCGCATATGTTATGTGACTGGGCCGGCACGCTGTTTGTATGGAGGAAAAGCGGAAGTGACGACAGGTTGTAGAGGGCGCTGAAGGCAGTGCCTTTAAGGCACGCCCCCAATATTGTTGCCCGGGTGGAAATTTGAGAATGTTTTTCGGGGGGGACAGTGAAATTCAGGAGGGTTGGCAAGTTTGAGTATTAGCGGTGAATGCTGTATAATACCGGCGGGCCAACTCTAATGTTAATTTGATATTCCCCCATAGGGCCAAATGAAATTACACGGTGGAACAAATTTGGCCCACGGGCCAGAGTTTGACACCCATGCTGTAGATCAGGGGTCGGGAACCTTTTTGGCTGAGAGAGCCATGAAAGCCAAACATCGATTAGCATGCCGTGCTAATCGATGCACATTCTACGTAAATCAACTTGAATCCGTCCCTGATGGTGTTGTTACACCCTCCGACAACACACCGACGAGCCATGATGTCTCCAAGGTACGGAAAACAGTCGAAAAAAACGGAAAATAACACAGCTGATTTGACTCGATGTTTATAATGTCTTTGAGAAAATGGCGGTTGACTACCATTGTGACGTCATCGCTCCGAGAGCAAATAATAGAAAGGCGTTTAATTCGCCAAAATTCACCCATTTAGAGTTCGGAAATCGGTTGAAAAAATATATGGTCTTTTTTCTGCAGCATCAAGGTATATATTGATGCTTACATAGGTCTGGTGATAATGTTCCCCTTTAAAACTATAACTGCACAAAAAAAAGGCAAACAAAAGGCGCGCACAATAGCGGTACAAAAACTTGGCTGTGAAAAAAAAAACTGGCACTAATGCAAAACTATGAACATTTCTCAACGAGCTATTGCAAGGAATTTTGGGATTTCACCATCTTCGCTGTGTAATATCATCAAAAGGTTCAGAGAATCTGGAGAAATCACTGCATGTAAGCGATAATATTACGGACCTTCCATCCCTCAGGCGGTACTGCATCAAAAAGTAACATCAATGTGTAAAGGATATCGCCATATGTGCTCAAGAACGCTTCAGAAACCCACTGCCAGTAACTACATTTGGTCGCTACATCTTTAAGTGTAAGTTAAAACTCTACTATGCAAAGCGAAAGCCATTTATCAACAACACCCGGAAACAACGCCGGCCTCGCTGGGCTCGAGCTCATCTTAGATGGACTCATGCAAAGTGGAAAAGTGTTCTGTGGTCTGACGAGTCCATATTTCAAATTGTTTTTGGAAACAGTGGACGTGGTGTCTTCCGGTACAAAGAATAAAAGAACCATCTAGGCGCAATGTTGAAAAGCCAGCATCTGTGATGGTATGGGGGTGTATTAGTGCCCAAGGCATGGGTAACTTACACATCTGTGAAGGCACCATTAATGCTGAATGGTCCGTACAGCTTTTGGAGCATCCAAGCAACGTTATCATGGACGCCCCTGCTTATTTCAGCAAGACAATGCCAAGCCATGTGTTACAACAGCGTGGCTTCATGGTAAAAGAGCGCGGGTACTAGACTGGCCTGCCTGTAGTCCAGACCTGTCTCCCATTGAAAATGTATTGTGCATTATGAAGCTTAAAATACCACAATGGAGACCCCAAACTTAAGCTGTACATCAAGCAAGAATGGGAAAGAATTCCACCTGAAAAGCTTCAAAAATTGCTCTCCTCAGTTCCCAAAATGCTTAGTGAGTTGTGTTAAAAGGAAAGGTCTTGTAAAACAGTAGTAAAATCCTCCTGTGCACACTTTTTTGCAATGTGTTGCTGCCATTAAAGTGTAAAACAAAACAAAAAAATAATTTTCTAAGTTGGAACATTAAATATTTTGTCTTTGCATTCTATTCAATTGAATATAAGTTGAAAAGGATTTGCAAATCATTGTATTCGTTTTTTATTTACCATTTACACAACGTGCCAACTTCACTGGGTTTGGGTTTTGTAGGTAAAAAAAAAAATGCCATCGTATTTTGCAACACGTGACGACAAAAATCCAACATTTTCGCTGTGGATTTCAACAAATGGTCGAAAAATCCCTGCCGTTTGGATTCACATTTTGTTCTTCGGCGTGACTGTTTCTCTAGTGGCTTCATCCTCGCAGCTTGTGAAGATGAAAGCGGCGCGCAGTAATAATCCATGCCTTCAAGACCGCCGTCCCAACAGCGCTCCCGTGGCTTGATCAATAAATGAAAGCTGACATATTTAATGCTAATTCCCTGCCTTCACGCCGTCCCCCACGGCGCCTTCCGTACATCATTGGGATGTTTAACGATACAGCTGGGGGTTGGAGGCTTCTGGTATCACACAAATCAAATTTGGGGCTGTTTTCTTTTTTTTTTTTTTGTATGACGCACACTCATTCAAACTAATACACTGCACATTTTTCAGGAAATTGTGTTTACAAAATTTAAAACATATAAATACATTGGCTTTGCTATTGATTAGCATTAGCGATTTTACATGGCAATTTTAAAACCTCCTAACTTGTTTGGCGAAAACCCCAATTAAGATGCACGTAACAATCAAACATTCGGTGCGTAATAAATATCATACTTACAGTATTGCCACTTTTTCGCACATTGTTGCAACTCGTTGAAAAAAGTTACAATTTCAGTTGAATTCTTCAAGAAAAAAAACCCTCAGTTCTTTAAAAATTACCTGTTCAGGCTCATTTTCGAAACACTTTTGAGTGTCAGAAAATAGTCGCATGCAGTATTTTTGACGTTTTTTAATTCTCCGTCCACATAAAAATGCGTACCCAAAATACAAGTTAAGCAAAAACCCAATTGTATCGATATGTTAACATCATTTAAACCAGGGGTGTCCAAACTACGGCCCCCGGCGTCGCTTTCATATAAAATACAAATATTAATTGGATTGATAGCTTCCATTTTGTTGCTATCTGGTGGACGACATAAGTAACATAAGTGTCAGTGGCCATCAGTGTGTGCATAGCTTTACTTATATGACCTAATCCAAACAACCTTCCCTAGTCATGGTGCAGGAAAATGCATAGCTTTACTTATATGGCGTAGTGGGTAGAGCGGCCGTGCCAGAAACCTGAGGGTTGCAGGTTCGCTTCCCACCTATGGACATCAAAGTCGCTGCCGTTGTGTCCTTGGGCAGGACACTTCACCCTTTGCCCCCGGTGCCGCTCACACCGGTGAATGAATGATGAATGAATGATTGGTGGTGGGTGGAAGGGCCGTAGGCGCAAACTGGCAGCCACGCTTCAGTCAGTCTACCCCAGGGCAGCTGTGGCTACAGATGTAGCTTACCACCACCAGGTGTGAATGAATGATGGGTTCCCACTTCTCTGTGAGCGCTTTGAGTATCTAACAGTAGAAAAGCGCGATATAGATCTAATCCATTATTATTATTATTATTATATGATCCAATCCAAACAACCTTCCCTAGTCATGGTGCAGGAAAATGCATAGCTTTACTTATATGATCCAATCCAAACAACTTTCTCTAGTCATGGTGCAGGAAAATGCATAGCTTTACTTATATGATCCAATCCAAACAACCTTCCCTAGTCATGGTGCAGGAAAATGCATAGCTTTACTTATATGATCCAATCCAAACAACTTTCTCTAGTCATGGTGCAGGAAAATGCATAGCTTTACTTATATGATCCAATCCAAACAACCTTCCCTAGTCATGGTGCAGGAAAATGCATAGCTTTACTTATATGATCCAATCCAAACAACCTTCTCTAGTCATGGTGCAGGAAAATGCATAGCTTTACTTATATGATCCAATCCAAACAACCTTCCCTAGTCATGGTGCAGGAAAATGCATAGCTTTACTTATATGATCCAATCCAAACAACTTTCTCTAGTCATGGTGCAGGAAAATGCATAGCTTTACTTATATGATCCAATCCAAACAACCTTCCCTAGTCATGGTGCAGGAAAATGCATAGCTTTACTTATATGATCCAATCCAAACAACCTTCTCTAGTCATGGTGCAGGAAAATGCATAGCTTTACTTATATGATCCAATCCAAACAACCTTCTCTAGTCATGGTGCAGGAAAATGCATAGCTTTACTTATATGATCCAATCCAAACAACCTTCTCTAGTCATGGTGCAGGAAAATGCATAGCTTTACTTATATGATCCAATCCAAACAACCTTCTCTAGTCATGGTGCAGGAAAATGCATAGCTTTACTTATATGATCCAATCCAAACAACCTTCTCTAGTCATGTTGCAGGACAAAACTAATTCAACTAGCACAACAATTCAACAAACAAGGTCACACATAACACAACCAGATCATTGAACTTTGTGGATATTGTAAAAACAAACAAACAAAAAAACCAACAACGTACAACTAGTATAAATAAAAAAAACTACAGATGTTTGGCGCATTTTAGCTGCTTGATATTTCTGATTGATTAAAAAACTGTAAGGAGGTTGTCACGAAAATGAATTAGGTAGAAATTACACATACACTTAATAGTCAAGTATAAAAATGATTATTTATATATACATTACATTGTGTATATACATGTGTATTAATTTATTTATATACACGTATATATATATGTATATATATATATATATATATATATATATATATATATATATATATGAGTGTGTGTATATGTATATATATGTGTTTTTATATGTATATATGTGTGTATATATGTACATATATATATGTGTATATATATATGTATAGATACATGTATATACACACACACACAAACACATATACATATATGTATATATGTTTATATATATGTGTGTATAATATATATATATATATATATATATATATATATATATATATATATATATATATATGAGTAGTCCTGAGTTCAATCCCGGGCTCTGGATCATTCTGTGTGGAGTTTGCATGTTCTCCCCGTGACTGCGTGCATTTCTTCCGGGTACTCAGGCTTGGCAAAACTAAATTGGCCCTCGTGTGTGAATGTCAGTGTGAATGTTGTCTGTCTATCTGTGATGAGGTGGCGACTTGTCCAGGGTGTACTTGTCCACCCGAATGCAGCTGAGATAGGCTCCGGCACCAAAAGGGACAAGCGGTGGGAAATGGATGGATGCATCGCATCTCATAAGCTTGACATGTTTTTTTGTTTTGTTTTTCTGGAGTGGTCAGCTTGAAGCGTCCCTCTGTCTCGGGGTCTCTCGTCGTCATGTGACATGAGTGTGCGACTGTTATGATTTTGTCTTGCCACTGATTGGCCATTGCGTCATGTTTCGCCCTAAACCTTAGCCAATTGCGACTCATCATACCAACACCAACCAATCATCGTGGATTTCCACCGTATGTATGCGTGTTGTCATTCGTCCATTGCTTTTTGTCCCCTAGAGCAGTGGTTCTCAACCCTTTTTCAGTGATGTACCCACTGTGAAATTTTTTAAAATTCAAGTTCCCCCTAATCAGAGCAAAGCATTTTTGGTTGAAAAAAAGAGATAAAGAAGTAAAATACAGCACTATGTCATCAGTTTATGATTTATTCAATTGTGTAACAGTGCAAAACATTGCTCATTTGTAGTGGTCTTTCTTGAACTATTTGGAAAAAAGATTAAAAAAAAAACTAAAAACTTGTTGAAAAATAAACAAGTGGTTCGATTATCAATCAATCAATCAATGTTTACTTATATAGCCCTAAATCACTAGTGTCTCAAAGGGCTGCACAAACCACTACGACATCCTCGGTAGGCCCACATAAGGGCAAGGAAAACTCACACCCAGTGGGACATCGGTGACAATAATGACCCAGTGGGACGTCGGTGACAATGATGACTATGAGAACCTTGGAGAGGAGGAAAGCAATGGATGTCGAGCGGGTCTAACATGATACTGTGAGAGTTCAATCCATAATGGATCCAACACAGTCGCGAGAGTCCAGTCCAAAGCGGATCCAACACAGCAGCGAGAGTCCCGTTCACAGCGGAGCCAGCAGGAAACCATCCCAAGCGGAGGCGGATCAGCAGCGCAGAGATGTCCCCAGCCGATACACAGGCGAGCAGTACATGGCCACCGGATCGGACCGGACCCCCCTCCACAAATAAAGATTTTCTACACATAGAAGTAATCATCAACTTAAATCGCCCTCTTTGGGGATCGCAATACAAATCCATCTGGATTCATCAACTTCATTTCTTCACAAAAAAATAAATCTTTAACATCAATATTTATGGAACATGTGCACCAAAAATCTAGCTGTCGACACTGAATTTTGCATTTTTTTTTCACTGTTTATGAACTTATTTTGTTGAAGGATTGTTCAATGAATATACTTTTAAAGGATTTTTGAAGTGTTGCCCTTTTTAGAACATTTTTTAAAAAATTCACGTACCCCTTAGCATACATTCAAGTACTCCCATTTCAGAACCACTGCCCTGGGGGGAGGGGGGGAGGGGGGTTGCCCACATATGCAGTCCTCTCCAAGGTTTCTCATAGTCATCATTGTCACCGACGTCCCACTGGGTGTGAATTTTCCTTGCCGAGGATGTCGTAGTGGTTTGTGCAGCCCTTTGAGACACTAGTGATTTAGGGCTATATAAATAATCATTGATTGATTGATTGATTGATCCAGGAGTTTTTTCCATATTGTTTTTTTTTGTCCATTTTCGCTCTTTGTAGTTTGTAGCTTTGATGGAAGCTACATGGGTGTAAAAGTAGCTAAGCGACAGGAAAATGTAGTTTAGTGACATAGCTTAGCTACTGCGCATCACTGGACCTTTTTTTTTTTTCGGTTTGAACCCGCGCTTTGACCTGTGCAGTGTTTACACGCGCGCGTATGACGAAACCCGTGGAAATACATATCTTAAAGTGTTTTTTTTTGTTGTTTTTTTTTTTTACCCCAACCGCAATGCAACAACAAGACAATCACACAAATTGACGACGGCGCTGGTAAACACCAAAAAAAAAAAAAAAAAAAAAAAGACAATTAACGTCCGTTATTTGGAAATGTCAAAGCGGGAACTTTTTTTTTAACGGCGTGTAAACAAGGGGACGTAAACGTGGATTAGAGTATCTGACGGCGTGTCTAATTAGGGCCGCACCGTGATAGGATGAGTAAAAAAAAAAAAAATAATAAAATAAAAAAAAAATGCAGTGTTGTTTCCCCTCCTGCCAACAGTAAAGAAAATAAAAAGACTGACAGACTGACGTGAGGATTAGTCTCCGCTTTTTTTTTTTTTTTTTTCCCAGCATCCCTTTCATCCTTCAATCCGTCCTGCCAGTCGTTTGTTATGTACAAAGCAAACTCCCCTCCTCGCAGCCAAGATGAGGTGCCAAACGCAGTTTGAGAGCCCCCCCCGCCCCAACCCGAACACGCGTGCCTTTAATTTCCTAACGAGCATCTTCCTCGCTGTCATGGCGACCATCTGTGTGGCCTAATTGAATATGCGCGCTGGCGTCAAGGAGCGATGCCCGGGCGTGCAGCTGTTATGGAACACGGCGGCGCACTTCTTGTTGGATTGGAGCCTCGGGGCGATGACTCTGGGTTTTTTTTTTTTTTTTTTTGGTTTGTTTTGGCATGCTTGGACGTGTCTTTGACCCCCTTGAGCGCCACGGGTCAAATGTATGCCGGGACATGAGAAGGAGCAGAAACTAGAAAACCCGAAACCAGTGAAGTTGGCACGTTGTGTAAATGGTAAATAAAAACAGAATACAATGATTTGCAAATCCTTTTTAACTTAAACAGTTGTGATCAAAATTATTCAACCCCCACACAATTTTGGTGTTTTAGCAAGTTGGACATTTATTCCGTATTTTCTTTATAGTCATATCAAATAAAGATGTGTCAAATAAACAAATGCAACTTGAATTACAACATTATATTTTGTAACATACCAAACAGTGTCATTTCTCTTAATATCTCATTGACAAAATTATTCAACCCCTTGAAGATCATAACTCTTAAGAACAGAATTCGAGTAAGGTCTTTTCAATCAGGTGTTGTAAACACCTGTAGATGTGATTAGAACCATAACGAGCAACAATTAAACGGATTGAAAAAGACTGTGACGCTCAGCTTCTTGTAGATGGTCAATGGTGTATTTGCAACATGGTGAAGTCCAGGGAGTGGTCAAAGAAGTCAAGAGAGGAGGTCATTTCTCTTCATAAGAAAGGATATGGATATAAGAAAATAGCAAAGACATTACACACTCCAAGAGACACAGTTGGGAGCATAATTCGCAAGTTTAAAGCTAAAGGCCCAGTGGAAACACTACCTGAGAGGATGCTGTGTGCAACTGCTGTCCGGTATTTGAAGCGTACAGTGGTGAAAAACCCCCGGGTAACAGCTGAGGAACTACAACAGGACATTGCAGAGGGGGGAACGCAGGTTTCGTCCCAGACAATAAGGCGCGCACTACGAGATGAAGGCCTCCATGCCAGAACTCCCAGGCGCACCCCACTTCTGACTACCAGGCACAAGAAAAAATAGATTCCAGTATGCCAAAAATCATCTGGACAAACCCCAAAGGTTGTGGGAATCTGTTCTATGGAGTGAACTCTTTAGGCCTATGAATCAACGTTATGTCTGGAGGAGAAAAAATGAAGCTTGCAAAGAGAAGAACACCTTGCCTACTGTTAAGCATGGTGGGGGGGTCAATCATGCTCTGGGGCTGTTTCTCTGCCTCAGGTACCGGGAATCTCCAGCGCGTTCAAGGCATTATGAATTATATTTCCTAGCAGGATATATTAGCTGCAAATGTCATGAAGTCAGTGACGAAGCTGAGGCTTGGGAGACGTTGGACCTTCCAACAGGACAAGGATCCCAAGCATACCTCCAAATCAACATCAGAGTGGTTGCAGAAGAAGGGCTGGAAGACTCTGGAGTGGCCTCCACAGTCGCCAGACCTAAATCCTCTAGAAAAGCTGTGGTGGGACTTGAAGGAGGCACAAAGCCCAAGAATATGAATGAACTGGAGGCCTTTGCCCAAGAGGAATGGGCTAAAATACCTGTAGATGGTTGCAAGAAGCTTGTGTCCGCTTATGTATCACCTTTGAAGGATGTCATTACTGCCAAAGGGTGTTCTACTAAGTACTAAAGATGCATGGAACTAGGGGGTTGAATCATTTTGTCAATGAGATATTAAGAAAAATGTCCTTTTTTTGGTATTTTGTAAAATACAGTGTTACAATTGAAGTTGCATTTGTCTATTTGACACATCTTTATTTGATATGACTATAAACAAAATACGGAATAAATGTCCAACTTGCTAAAACACCCAAATTGTGTGGGGGTTGAATAATTTTGATCTCAACTGTATTCAATTGAATAAACTGCAAATACGAGATATTTAAAGGCCTACTGAAAGCCACTACTACCCACCACACAGTCTGATAGTTTATTTATCAATGATGAAATATTAACATGGCAACACATGCCAATACGGCCTTTTTAGTTTACTAAATTACAATTCTAAATTTCCCGCGGAGTTTCTTCTTGAAAAGTCACGGACTGATGACGCGTGCGCGTGATGCACGGACATCAGAGGACATTTGCGGCTAAAAGTCGTCTCTTTTCATCGCGCATTTAAATAGTATTCTGGACATCTGTGTTGCTGAATCTTTTTCAATTTGTTCAAGTAATAATGGAGAAGTCAAAGTAGAAAGATGGAGGTGGGAAGCTTTAGCCTTTACCCACACAAACACACGGTGATTCCTTGTTTAAAATTCCCCGAGGTGAAGCATTACTATGGATCAGAGCGGTCAAGCGGACATGGATCCCGACCACTTGTCAACCGGCAGGTTTCGGTGAGAAAATTGTGGTAGAAAGTCGCCTCTTACCGGAGATCAGCTGAGCTTGCGCAGTCCATAAAGCTGCCGTCGACTTCCCTCAGAGACTCGCCTCAAGATACCCGTGTACACACCCTTCCGACTATCAGGTACTACTTAAACTCACTAAAACACTAGCAACACAATAGAAAGATAAGGGATTTCCCAGAATTATCCTAGTAAATGTGTCTAAAAACATCTGAATCCGTCCCATTGCAATCACTTTTTTTTTTGCAGTCCTTTGCCATCAATATCATCATCCACAAATCTTTCATCCACGCTCAAATTAATGGGGAAATTGTCGTTTTCTCGGTCCGAATAGCTATTGATGCTGGAGGCTTCCATTAAAAACAATGTGAGGATGTGAGGAGCCCTCAACGGGCGACGTCATCGTCTGCAACTTCCGGTAAAGGCGAGGCTTTTTTATCAGCACCAAAAGTTGCGAACTTTATCGTGGATGATCTCTACTAAATCCTTTCAGCAAAAATATGGCAATATCGCGAAATGATCAAGTCTGACACATAGAATGGACCTGCTATCCCCGTTTGAATAAGAAAATCCCATTTCAGTAGGCCTTTAATGTTCAAACTGGGATTTTTTATTTATTTATTTTTTGCAAATAATCATTAACTTGGAATTTAATGGCAGCAACACATTGCGAAAAAGTTGACACAGGAGCATTTTTACCACTGTGTTACATGGCCTTTCCTTTTAACAACGCTCAGTAAACATTTGGGTACTTAGGAGAGCAACTTTGTGAGCCTTTTGGGGGAGACTTAGCTTGTGTGCTATTGTGTGCTTAGTTGTTGTGTAGCTGCTCGATCCAACTAGCCTATAAGATACAATGTTTACTTTTTGTAAAAGACTAAAATAGAGGAAAAGACTAACTTTGTGTGCCTATTGGGGGAGATTTAGCTTGTGTGCCATCGTGTGCTTAGCTGTCGCGTAGCTGCTCGATCCAATGAGCCTATAAAATACAATGTTTACTTTTTTGTAAATTACTACAATAGAGGAAAATACCTTCTTTGAGTGCCTGTTGGAGGACATTTAGCTTGCGTGCTATTGTGTGCTTAGCTGTTGTGTAGCTGCTCTGTATAAAATACATCCATCCATCCATTTTCTACCGCTTATTCCCTTTCGGGGTCGCGGGGGGCGCTGGCGCCTATCTCAGCTACAATCGGGCGGAAGGCGGGGTACAATGTTTACTTTTTGTCCATCCATCCATCCATCATTTTCCGCTTATCCGAGGTCGGGTCGCGGGGGCAACAGCCTAAGCAGGGAAACCCAGACTTCCCTCTCCCCAGCCACTTCGTCTAGCTCTTCCCGGGGGATCCCGAGGCGTTCCCAGGCCAGCCGGGAGACATAGTCTTCCCAACGTGTCCTGGGTCTTCCCCGTGGCCTCCTACCGGTTGGACGTGCCCTAAACACCTCCCTAGGGAGGCGTTCGGGTGGCATCCTGACCAGATGCCCGAACCACCTCATCTGGCTCCTCTCGATGTGAAGGAGCAGCGGCTTTACTTTGAGTTCCTCCCGGATGGCAGAGCTTCTCACCCTATCTCTAAGGGAGAGCCCCGCCACACGGCGGAGGAAACTCATTTCGGCCGCTTGTACCCGTGATCTTATCCTTTCGGTCATGACCCAAAGCTCATGACCATAGGTGAGGATGGGAACGTAGATCGACCGGTAAATTGAGAGCTTTACCTTCCGGCTCAGCTCCTTCTTCACCACAACGGACCGGTACAACGTCCGCATTACTGAAGACGCCGCACCGATCCACCTGTCGATCTCACGATCCACTCTTCCCTCACTCGTGAACAAGACTCCTAGGTACTTGAACTCCTCCACTTGGGGCAGGGTCTCCTCCCCAACCCGGAGATGGCACTCCACCCTTTTCCGGGCGAGAACCATGGACTCGGACTTGGAGGTGCTGATTCTCATTCCGGTCGCTTCACACTCGGCTGCGAAACGATCCAGCGAGAGCTGAAGATCCCGGTCAGATGAAGCCATCAGGACCACATCATCTGCAAAAAGCAGAGACCTAATCCTGCGGTTACCAAACCGGAACCCCTCAACGCCTTGACTGCGCCTAGAAATTCTGTCCATAAAAGTTATGAACAGAATCGGTGACAAAGGACAGCCTTGGCGGAGTCCAACCCTCACTGGAAATGTGTTCGACTTACTGCCGGCAATGCGGACCAAGCTCTGGCACTGATCGTACAGGGAACGGACCGCCACAATAAGACAGTCCGATACCCCATACTCTCTGAGCACTCCCCACAGGACTTCCCGAGGGACACGGTCGAATGCCTTCTCCAAGTCCACAAAGCACATGTAGACTGGTTGGGCAAACTCCCATGCACCCTCAAGAACCCTGCCGAGAGTATAGAGCTGGTCCACAGTTCCACGACCAGGACGAAAACCACACTGTTCCTCCTGAATCCGAGGTTCGACTATCCGACGTAGCCTCCTCTCCAGTACACCTGAATAAACCTTACCGGGAAGGCTGAGGAGTGTGATCCCACGATAGTTGGAACACACCCTCCGGTCCCCCTTCTTAAAGAGAGGAACCACCACCCCGGTCTGCCAATCCAGAGGTACCGCCCCCGATGTCCACGCGATGCTGCAAAGTCTTGTCAACCAAGACAGCCCCACAGCATCCAGAGCCTTAAGGAACTCCGGGCGGATCTCGTCCACCCCTGGGGCCTTGCCACCGAGGAGCTTTTTAACTACCTCAGCGACCTCAGCCCCAGAAATAGGAGAGACCACCACAGATTCCCCAGGCACTGCTTCCTCATAGGAAGACGTGTTGGTGGGATTGAGGAGGTCTTCGAAGTATTCCTTCCACCTATCCACAACATCCGCAGTCGAGGTCAGCAGAACACCATCCGCACCATACACGGTGTTGATAGTGCACTGCTTCCCCTTCCTGAGGCGGCGGACGGTGGTCCAGAATCGCTTCGAAGCCGTCCGGAAGTCGTTTTCCATGGCTTCCCCGAACTCTTCCCATGTCCGAGTTTTTGCCTCCGCGACCGCTGAAGCTGCACACCGCTTGGCCTGTCGGTACCTGTCCACTGCCTCCGGAGTCCTATGAGCCAAAAGGACCCGATAGGACTCCTTCTTCAGCTTGACGGCATCCCTCACCGCTGGTGTCCACCAAGGGGTTTTAGGATTGCCGCCCCGACAGGCACCAACTACCTTGCGGCCACAGCTCCGATCTGCCGCCTCGACAATAGAGGTGCGGAACATGGTCCACTCGGACTCAATGTCCAGCACCTCCCTCGTGACATGTTCAAAGTTCTTCCGGAGGTGGGAATTGAAACTTTGTCTGACAGGAGACTCTGCCAGACGTTCCCAGCAGACCCTCACAATGCGTTTGGGCCTCCCAGGTCTGTCCGGCATCCTCCCCCACCATCGTAGCCAACTCACCACCAGGTGGTGATCGGTAGAAAGCTCCGCCCCTCTCTTCACCCAAGTGTCCATAACATGAGGCCGCAAATCCGATGACACAACTACAAAGTCGATCATGGAACTGCGGCCTAGGGTGTCCTGGTGCCAAGTGCACATATGGACACCCTTATGTTTGAACATGGTGTTTGTTATGGACAAACTGTGACGAGCACAAAAGTCCAATAACAAAACACCACTCGGGTTCAGATCCGGGCGGCCATTCTTCCCAATCACGCCTCTCCAGGTGTCACTGTCGTTGCCAACGTGAGCGTTGAAGTCTCCCAGTAGGACAAGGGAATCACCCGGGGGAGCACTTTCCAGTACTCCCTCGAGCGTTCCCAAAAAGGGTGGGTACTCTGAACTGCTGTTTGGTGCATAAGCACAAACAACAGTCAGGACCCGTCCCCCCACCCGAAGGCGGAGGGAGGCTACCCTTTCGTCCACCGGGTTGAACTCCAACGTACAGGCTTTGAGCCGGGGGGAAACAAGAATTGCCACCCCAGCCCGTCGCCTCTCACTGCCGGCAACGCCAGAGTGGAAGAGGGTCCAATCCCTCTCGAGAGAAGTGGTTCCAGAGCCCTTGCTGTGCGTCGAGGTGAGTCCGACTATATCCAGCCGGAATTTCTCGACTTCGCGCACTAGCTCAGGCTCTTTCCCCCCCAGTGACGTGACGTTCCACGTCCCAAGAGCTAGCTTCTGTAGCCGAGGATCGGACCGCCAAGTGCCCTGCCTTCGGCTGTCGCCCAGCTCACAATGCACCCGACCTCTATGGCCCCTGCTATGGGTGGTGAGCCCATTGGAGGGGGGACCCATGTTGCCTCTTCGGGCTGTGCCCGGCCGGGCCCCATGGGAACAGGCCCGGCCACCAGGCGCTCGCCATCGTGCCCCACCTCCGGGCCTGGCTCCAGAGGGGGGCCCCGGTGACCCGCGTCCGGGCGAGGGAAATCTGGGTCCATGATGTTTCTTCTTCATAAAGGTCTTCGAGCTGCTCTTTGTCTGATCCCTCACCTAGAACCTGTTTGCCTTGGGAGACCCTACCAGGGGGCTTTATGCCCCCGGACAACATAGCTCCTAGGATCATTGGGACACGCAAACTCCTCTACCACGATAAGGTTGCAGCTCAGAGAGGAGTTTACTTTTTGTAAATAACTAAAATAGAAGAAAATACCAACTTTGTGTCCATGTTGGAGGACATTTAGCTTGTGTGCTATTGTGTGCTTAGCTGTTGTGTAGCTGCTCTATATAAAATACAATGTTTACTTTTTGTAAATGACTACAATAAAAGAAAATACCAACTTTGTGTGCCTATTGGAGGACATTGGGCTTGTGCGCTATCGTGTGCTTAGCTGTTGTGTAGCTGCTCGATCCAATTAGCCTGTAAAATACAATGTTTACTTTTTGTAAATAACTAAAATAGAAGAAAATACCAACTCTGTGTGCCTGTTGGAGGACATTTAGCTTGTGTGCTATTGTGTGCTTAGCTGTTGTGTAGCTGCTCGATCCAATTAGCGTCTAAAATACAATGTTTACTTTTGTAAATGACTACAATAAAAGAAAATAACAACTTTGTGTGCCTATTGGAAGACATTTGGCTTGTGTGCTATCGTGTGCTTAGCTATTGTGTAGCTGCTCGATCCAATTAGCCTATAAAATACAATGTTTACTTTTTGTAAATAACTAAAATAGAAGAAAATACCAACTCTGTGTGCCTGTTGGAGGACATTTAGCTTGTGTGCTATTGTTTGCTTAGCTGTTGGGTAGCTGCTCGATCCAGTTAGCCTATAAAATGCAATGTTTACTTTTTGTAAATGACTAAAATGGACGAAAATACTAACTTTTTGTGCCTATTGGGGGACATTTAGCTTGTGTGCTATTGTTTGTTTAGCTGTTGTTTAGCTGCTCGATACTAATTGCAATGTTTACTTTTTGTAAAAGACTAAAATAGAAGAAAACACCAACTTTGTGTGCCCGTTGGAGGACATATAGCGTGTATGCTATTGTGTGCTTAGCTGTTGTGTAGCTGCTCGATACAAAATACAATATGTACTTTATGTAAAAGACTAAAATAGAAGAAAAGACTAACTTTGTGTGCTAGTTGGAGGACATTTAGCTTGTGTGCTATTGTGTGCTTAGCTGTTGTGTAGCTGCTCTATATAAAATACAATGTTTACTTTTTGTAAATGACTACAATAAAATAAAATACCAACTTTGTGTGCCTATTGGAGGACATTTAGCTTGTGTGCTATCGTGTGCTTAGCTGTTGTGTAGCTGCTCGATCCAATTAGCCTCTAAAATACAATGTTTACTTTTTGTAAATGACTACAATAAAAGAAAATCCCAACTTTGTGTGCCTATTGGAGGACATTTGGCTTGTGCGCTATCGTGTGCTTAGCTGTTGTGTAGCTGCTCCGTATAAAATACAATGTTTACTTTTGTAAATAACTAAAATAGAAGAAAATACCAACGTTGTGTCCCTGTTGGAGGACATTTAGCTTGTGTGCTATTGTGTGCTTAGCTGTTGTGTAGCTGCTCTGTATAAAATACAATGTTTACTTTTTGTAAATGACTACAATAAAAGAAAATACCAACTTTGTGTGCCTATTGGAGGACATTTGGCTTGTGCGCTATCGTGTGCTTAGCTGTTGTGTAGCTGCTCGTTCCAATTAGCGTCTAAAATACAATGTTTACTTTTGTAAATGACTACAATAAAAGAAAATGACAACTTTGTGTGCCTATTGGAAGACATTTGGCTTGTGCGCTATCGTGTGCTTAGCCATTGTGTAGCTGCTCGATCCAATTAGCCTATAAAATACAATGATTACTTTTTGTAAATAACTAAAATAGAAGAAAAGACCAACTCTGTGTGCCTGTTGGAGGACATTTAGCTTGTGTGCTATTGTGTGCTTAGCTGTCAGGTAGCTGGCCGATCCAATTAGCCTATAAAATACAATGTATAATTTTTGTAAATGACTACAATAAAAGAAAATACCAACTTTGTGTGCCTATTGGAGGACATTTGGCTTGTGTGCTATTGTGTGCTTAGCTGTTGTGTAGCTGCTCGATACAAAATACAATGTTTACTTTTTGTAAGTAACTAAAATAGATGAAAATACCAACTCTGTGTGCCTGTTGGAGGACATTTAGCTTGTGTGCTATTGTGTGCTTAGCTGTTGGGTAGCTGCTCGATCCAATTAGCCTATAAAATACAATGTCTAATTTTTGTAAATGACTACAATAAAAGAAAATTCAAACTTTTTGTGCCTATTGGCGGACATTTGGCTTGTGTGCAACCGTGTGCTTAGCTGTTGTGTAGCTGCTCGATATAGAATACAATGTTTCCTTTTTGTAAATAACTAAAATAGAAGAAAAGTCCAACTTTGTGTCTCTGTTGGAGGACATTTGGCTTGTGCGCTATCGTGTGCTTAGCTGTTGTGTAGCTGCTCGATACAAAATACACTGTTTACTTTTTGTAAATACCTAAAATAGAAGAAAATACCAACTTTGTGTGCCTGTTGAAGGACATTTAGCGTGTCCTTCAACAGCTTGTCCTTAGCTGTTGTGTAGCTGCTCGATCCAATTAGCCTATAAAATACAATATTTACTTTTTGTAAATGACTAAAATAGACGAAAATACCAACTTTTTGTGCCTATTGGGGAACATTTATCTTGTGTGCTATTGTGTGTTTAGCTGTTGTTTAGCTGCTCGCTACAAAATACAATGTTTACTTTTTTAACAGACTAAAATGGAAGAAAAGACCAACTTTGTGTCTCTGTTGGAGGACATTTAGCTCGTGTGCTTTTGTGTGCTTAGCTGTTGTGTAGCTGCTCGATACAAAATACAATGTTTACTTTTTGTAAAAGACTACAATAGAAGAAAAGGCCAACTTTGTGTGCTTGTTGGAGGACATTTAGCTTGTGTGCTATTGTGTGCTTAGCTGTTGTGTAGCTGCTTGATACAAAATACAATCTTTACTTTTTGTAAAAGACTAAAATAGAAGAAAAGCCCAACTTTGTGTGCCTGTTGGAGGACATTTAGATGTCAAATTGGCCTTCCAGCCTTGCACTGCAGGAAGTTTTCGATACAAGCCGATATCATGTTTTTTTTGTTGTTGATGTATCGTCGAGGTAATTATGGGGTGATATCCAATATTGGATCAAGACACTCCTGTTAGTCAAATACTAAAATATCTAATGCATGGATTCTTTAAAGGCGGGGTACACCCTGGACAAGTCGCCACCTCATCGCAGGGCCAACACAGATAGACAGACAACATTCACACTCACATTCACACACTAGGGCCAATTTTAGTGTTGCCAATCAAACTATCCCCAGGTGCATGTCTTTGGAAGTGGGAGGAAGCCGGAGTACCCGGAGGGAACCCACGCATTCACGGGGAGAACATGCAAACTCCACACAGAAAGATCCTCAGCCTGGATTTCAACCCAGGACTGCAGGACCTTCGTATTGTGAGGCAGACGCACTAACCCCTCTCCCACCGTGAAGCCCATTGAATATTGCATTGTTGTATTTTTTTGAACAGTTTATGAACTTACATTTATATTTTGTTGAAGTATTATTCAATAAATATATTTAAAAGAGGGCTTCACGGTGGCAGAGGGGTTAGTGCGTCTGCCTCACAATACGAAGGTCCTGCAGTCTTGGGTTCAAATCCAGGCTCGGGATCTTTCTGTGTGGAGTTTGCATGTTCTCCCCGTGAATGCGTGGGTTCCCTCCGGGTACTCCGGCTTCCTCCCACTTCCAAAGACATGCACCTGGGGATAGGTTGATTGGCAACACTAAAAATTGGCCCTAGTGTGTGAATGTGAGTGTGAATGTTGTCTGTCTATCTGTGTTGGCCCTGCGATGAGGTGGCGACTTGTCCAGGGTGTACCCCGCCTTCCGCCCGATTGTAGCTGAGATAGGCGCCAGCGCCCCCCGCGACCCCGACAGGGAATAAGCGGTAGAAAATGGATGAATGGATATTTAAAATAATTTTTGAATTGTTGCTATTCATAGAATATTTTAAGAAAATCTCACCTACCCCTTGGCATACCTTCAAGTATGTGAGAACCACTGCATTATACCACGGGACACTATTTGGCAGCTTCGACATGGAACATGGAGCAATAAAAGGATGTAACAATTTTGTGTTGAAATAACCGCCCTTGCGTGTTTCCTCCTCTCTGTGTGAAAAGACTCCTCTAATAGGCGGAGGTGGGCGGTAAAAGGCAGTAAAATGGCAGTTGGGCTAACAGGCGATGACTAAAGCGACTTGCAAAAAAAAAAAAAAAAACGCCAAAGTGATGCACTCGGGATGCCGCGGCTCCGCTAAATCACTTTAGCTGCCATTGACAGCTTGTCCAATATGCTTACACTAACGGCACAAACCCCGCCTGGCCTTCCAATTTGCCACCTCGGTGCCAAAAATACAGGTTGATGCCGCGTCTCGCAGCGAGGCGTCGCCTCCTCTGACAGCGGCCTCGGCGTGCCGTTGTTGACCGTTAATGAGCGCGGAGCCCCGCTGCGTCCGCACACCGCCTTCGTCCTGTCTGCCCTGTTTATTTACCCCCACCCACACCACCACCACCACACACACACCGTGGGCTTGAAACCGTAGCAACGTGCTCAAAGGAAACAGCCTTCAGCCTTGAAAAGCATTTTGTAGTTTATTAGCGTGTCATCAGAACCAGATGCCCGCCCCGCCGCCCGCCTCCATTTGCGATGGGGAAAACAAAAAAAAATGACTGCTGAATATTAAAGACGAGCCGGGCTCATTTATTTAGCGCCGTGTTTCGCCCGCCGAGGGACGCTGATGTGAATCTCGTTTGTTAAGCTGTCTATCCTTATCTGCCTGCATCACAGGATGCAATTGCTCCCTTCCTTCCCCGACAGAAGCCGCGTTGGACGCATGCTAATTGACTCTTGACGGCATGCGCATTCTTAGCCTGCTTCTCCACGGACCAGACCGTAGATGAGATTAGACTTGAGAGGAGTCAGTGTGCAGACACTGCGCCAGTTCTTGTTGGTCTTAAGCAAAGACCCTGTCCCCTGCTCCCCTTTCCAGAGTGCAAATATACACATATATATATATACATATATAGATAGTCACCAGCGCCCCCCGCAACCCCAAAGGGAATAAGCGGTAAAAAATGGATGGCTGGATATATATAAATATATATATATATATATTTCCAAAGGGATAGGTTGATTGGCCCGAGTGTGTGAATGTGAGTGTGAATGTTGTCTGTCTATCTGTGTTGGCCCTGCGATGAGTTGGTGACTTGTCCAGGGTGTACCCCGCCTTCCGCCCGATTGTAGCTGAGATAGGCGCCAGCGGCCCCCGCGGCCCCAAAGGGAATAAGCGGTAGAAAAATGTATATATAATATATATATACATATATATGCAGGTGTGGGAAAAATCACAAGACTACTTAATCTCTACAGAACTGTTTCATGAGGGGTTCCCTCAATCATCAGGGGATTTTAATGGAAGCATTCACATACAATGGTTTATATAGAGCACAGGGTGGGTGGGTACAGGCAGGCGTAGGGGCGTGGTGATTGGCTCATGTGTTACCTAGGAGGTGTTTCCGTCTGTGGCGGCATGTTGATATGATTCCACTGCGCTTGTTGAGGGATGACAGGTCTGGATGATGTATAATAAACAGTTTCTCTTTTAAGCATGGTTTGCATCTTTTATTACCACTGTTGTAAGGTGTGCTGGACGCAGGAATTTGCCATGTTATTGAATATTCAATGTTATTGTCTTTGAGGTTCCAAATGTGCTTGCTGAGTTCTGTATATACTGTGTGTATATACACAGTATATATATATATATATATATATATATATATATATATATATATATATCATCATCAGCCGTTGTCAGTCCACTGCTGGACGAAAGCCTCAGCATGTTTCTGCCATTTGGTGTACTTTTCATGCTGGTTATTAGCCTACACCTTCCACGCTGGCTTGGTGCGGGTTGGAAGGGTTATTTTATATGAGGGATCCTTCTCCTAGACTAATTGCCTTACTGGGCTGTTGAACTTAGTCCGTCCTGTTGGTTGTCCGCGTCCCATTTACCCAGGGACCCGCTCAGCTGAATGGCGCTGACCTCCCGCTAGTCACAAGAGAAGGTGCAAACGGTTCTTTGTGTGCAGTTTATAGACGTTAGTTGGGACTCACTAACCCCACACACAACCTCCCATCTCATGCCTGGATGTAGTTTAACGTCATACCCAGGACATATATATATATATATATATATATATATATATATATATATATATATATCTCCACAGTGGGGCAAAAAAGTATTTAGGCAGCCACCGATTGTGCAAGTTCTCCCACTTAAATGATGACAGTGTTAAGATCCGTACTCGGATCTTCTCATATTATTGTTTATTGTTTCCATTGTTGTATCACTCCGTCATTCTACCTCTTCTTTCCTGTTTGTTCCGTCACCATGGTCACTCATTACTTTACCTGCTACTCACAGTCCCGCACACCTGCTACAAATAATCACCTTCCCTTTATAAGCCTCTCTTCTTTTCATTCTTCTGCCTGGGACTCTTAATTTGTTCATACACAACGGTACGTCTGCTTTGCGCTTTTGCTTACATGCAATTTCTGTATTATTCTCGCGAGCTCTGACGCTGCACAATTTTATTCATTCTTAGCTCTCATGCTGATTGTTTTGTTTTCCCCTTTGTGTGCTTATGTGCCAGTTTTGTTTACTATTTGTTTATCCTAGCTTTCATGCTAGCCTCTTTTGTTTGCCTTTTCTTAGTTCCAGTAGTTTTGTTCTCTAGCAGCTTTTGATAAATAAATCATTAGTTCATACCTTTTGCTGTGTTGTAATTTGATGCATCCTCAGAGGAACAATTCGGCATCACAATGCCGAACAGGCGTAACAGACAGAGGTCTGTAATTTTCATCATAGGTACACTTCAACTGTGAACGACAGAATGGGGGGAGAAAATCCTGGAATTCACATTGTAGGAATTTTAAAGAATTTATTTGTAAATTATGGTGCAAAATAAGTATTTGGTCAACCATTGAAAGCTCTCACTGATGGAAGGAGGTTTTGGCTCAAAATCTCACGATACATGGTCCCATTCATTATTTCCTTAACACGGATCAATCGTCCTGTGCCCTTAGCAGAAAAACAGCCCCAAAGCATGATGTTTCCACCCCCATGCTTCACAGTAGGTATGGTGTTCTTGGGATGCAACTCAGTATTCTTCTTCCTCCAAACACGACGAATTGAGTTTATACCAAAAAGTTCTATTTTGGTTTTCATCTGACCACAATCCTCTGGCAAACTTCAGACAGGCCTGGATATGCACTGGCTTAAGCAGGGGGACACGTCTTAAACTGCAGGATTTGATTCCCTGTCGGCGTAGTGTGTTACTGATGGTAACCTTTGTTACTTTGGTCCCAGCTCTCTGCAGGTCATTCACCAGGTCCCCCCGTGTGGTTCTGGGATTTTTGCTCACCTTTCTCGTTATCATTTTGATCCCATGGGATAAGATCTTGCGTGGAGCCCCAGATCGAGGGAGATTATCATTGGTCTTGTATGTCCTCCATTTTCTGATGATTGCTCCCACAGTTTATTTTTTCACACCAAGCTGCTTGCCTAGTGTAGATTCACTCTTCCCAGTCTGGTGCAGGTCTACAATTCTTTTCCTGGTGTCCTTCGAGAGCTCTTTGGTCTTGGCCATAATGGAGTTTGGAGTCTGACTGTTTGGGGCTGTGGACAAGTGTCTTTTATACAGATAATGAGTTCAAACAAGTGCCATTAATACAGGTAACGAGTGGAGGACAGAAGAGCTTCTTAAAGAAGAAGTTACAGGTCTGTGAGAGCCAAAGATCTTCCTTTTTTGAAGTGACCAAATACTTATTTTCCACCATAACTTACAAATAAATTCTTTAAAATTCCTACAAAGTGAATTCCTGGATTTTTTTTTCACAATCTGTCTCTCATAGTTGAAGTGTACCTATGATGAAAATTACAGACCTCTGTCATCATTTTAAGTGGGAGAACTTGCACAATCGCTGGCTGACTAAATACTTTTTTGCCCCACTGTATATATTCTGTGTGTTTGTGTATGTGTATAAATGTGTGTTTATACGTGTGTGTGTGTTTGTGTGTGTGCGTGCATGTATATAAGTGTTTCTATATATATGTGTGTGTGTATATAAGTGCGTGCTTATATGTATATATATATATATATATATATATATACTGTATATATATATATATGTTTGTGTGTATGTAGATATATGTGAGTATGCACAGTATACGTGTGTGTTAATATGTATACGTGTGATGATATGTGTGTCTGTATATATGCGTGTGTGTGTATCTATGTGTATATAAATATGTGTGTATTTACAGTATAAGTGTGTGTGTATATGTATATATATTTATACATGCCTACATCTATCTATATATGTATATATATATATCCACAGAATATAAAGTATCAAAAAGTATAAAAAAATATCAAAACGTGTAAGTAATGTATAAGTACTGTGTATGTATATATATATATATATGTGTGTATGTGTTTATATGTACAATTTGTACAAATATTTGTGTATATACATATACAGACATATGTGAATACATACATAGGGCGAGGGAGGGAGAGAGAAAGAGCTTAGATCACTCATACTTTATAATAAGTAATCAACTATGATCCTGCATGTGGGGGGAAAGGGTTTTTATTTGTTTATTTATTCATTTATGTATTTTTTTTATTTTTTATCAAAAACACCAAAAATACACACACACACACACACATATATATATATATATATATATATATATATATATATATATATATATGACTAAATAATGGCAATATACTCTTTAATAACCAATTATATTAAGTAATAATAATTAGAATTGGTTATCAAGAGTATGTGAAAGTTCAACTCCTGCCTTGTTTATTTCCGTGACAACCTTCTTAAAGTTTTTTTTATCAGTCACAAATATCAAGCAGCTAAAATGTGCCAAACATGGGGAATAGTTTTTTTTGTCTTCTTCCCATCATGCCTTGCCATTTTTTTTCTATGTTGATTGGGCGTTTTTTTTTTAATAATATCTACAAACTTTAATGAGCAGGTTGTGTTATGTGTGACCATGTTTGTTGAATTTTTTTGCTGGTTTATTTAAATAAAAATTTTGTACGATGACTAGGGAAGGTTGATTGGATTGTGTCAATTCAAATGCATTGACACAATGCATCAAAGTTTAACTTTCATTGGCAACCAGACAATACAGTATTTTTAAGTACAGCCTGCGAGATGTGGTCTGTACACATGGATTTAAGTTTTTTAACCAATTGAGCCGCACTTCGACGTCCTTGAACGCCGCCAGGACTGAACCTATCCTGTTATGTTTTTTGTCTCGTGCGCAGTGGTGAGCCAGAACCTGGTGACGGACAACGTGTCGGTGGTGGAGGGCGAGATGGCCATCATCAGCTGCCGGGTGAAGGACAACGACGACTCGGTCATCCAGCTGCTCAACCCCAACAGACAGACCATCTACTTCAGAGACATGAGGCGTAAGTAGCGCCACAAACCATTGTTTTGTCTTTTTTTTTTTTTTTTTTGTCCCTCATCATGGCAGCCGACTCTCATCTGGGTTTTAAATACACGACAGGAAAGACAAAAAAAAGGCAATTTGAGTCTCAAGCCTGGGAAAATAAATAAACTTCAATCAGCTGCTTTTGAATTCAGTCTTCCAATTATGAGTCCGTGTTTGCGCCGCGATGGAAGTAGGACATGAGGTGGCCTTAAAAGTAGTGGAGCTGGGGGTGAAAGAAAGCACACACACGTACACGATGTGCAGGCAAGGCAGCAGTTAAGTTGTTAATTAATATGCTCTCGTGTAGCTTTCCCTTGCATTAAATTTGACCCTCATGTCGGCGGCGGGATTAACACAAAATGAGGTTAATGCAATCCTCCAAACAAGTTTCTGTTCCGGCTTGTCGTCTCGTAATAGAAGCCAGCTCATATCCCCTAAACATTTAATGACCTGTTCTGTTTATTCTTATCCCGCTCAATTAGGGTGTCAGGGCGCTCTTGTTAGCGCTGATCAGCTTGACACGCCAAACTCGCTGGCCTCTCCCTTTTTCAGATTTTTTTTTTTTTTGTGTAAGACATTGCAGTTAACAGATCATAACAACACATCAAGTTTATGAGGGTAAAGTGGTTCACGCAGCGAACATCTTTATTTTGCAAGAGGTTCTCTATGTACGGGCGCGTGGAATGTCCATAGAAAAGCGGAAAGTCCGCATTTTGAAAGATTTATTTTCGCATCAAAACATCACTTCCGCGTATTGTAATGGAATATTAAAAAACATATGGTCCAAACAAAAGTTGTTGAACCCTCGCATTGCACTAAATAATCCTAAATACCAGACGGTTTCTAAATGTATATATTTGCTGCCATCTTGTGGACAATGTGAGTAAATCAGATCAGTAATCCTTGGAAGTACTTCCAAATAATGATACAGCATTTACTTATATGCCACCATCCAAACAACTTACCCTAGTCATGATGCAGAAAAAGTTGCAACTACATAGGTGCCATGTTGTGGATAATGTGAGTAAATCAGATCAATTATCATTGAAACTAATTTAAAAATATAGTACAGCATTTACTTATATGACACAATCCAAACAACCTTCTCTAGTCATGGTGCGAAAAAAAGATGCAACTAAATAGCTTCCATCTTGTGGACGATGTGAGTAAATCAGATCAATAATCCTTTAAACTTGTTCGGAACAATAATACAGCATTTACTTTTATGACCCAATCCGAACACCTTTCCCTAGTCATGGTGCAAAAAATAATGCAACTAACATAAGAGTCAACGCGCATGGTTACAGAGAGCACAACTTGCTCACTGAACTTTGTAGATATTATTAAAAAAAACATCCAAACAACATAAAAAAAATTCAATATTACACACATTTAAATCCATTAATGTGAATGATGGGAAAAATGCAAAACGCTTTCTCTACACTTATCCATGTTTGGAGCATTTTTGATGCTAGATATTACTGTTTGATTACAAAACTTTAAGAAGGTCGTCACAGCACATCAATTTTATGATTCTCTCTGTACTGGGCGCGTGAAATGTCCGCAGAAACACGGAAAGTCCACGTTTTGAATAATTTATTTTCGCATCAAAACACCCCTTCCACGTATTGTAATGGAATATTTAAAAAAATATGATCCAAACAACATTTGTTGAACACTCGCATCGCACCATGGCATGCTTTCTAAATAATCTTAAATACCAGGCGGTTTCTGAACGTATATATTTGCTGCCGTCTTGTGGACAATGTGAGTAAATCAGATCAGTAATCATTGAAAGTACTTCAAAATAATAATACAGCATTTACTTATATGCCACCATCCAAACCACCTACCCTAGTCATGGTGCAAAAAAAAATGCAACTACATAGGTGTCATGTTGTGGATAATGTGAGTAAATCAGATCAATTATCATTGAAACTAATTTAAAATTATAATACAGCATTTACTTATATGACACAATCCAAACAACCTTCTCTAGTCATGGTGCGAAAAAAAGATGCAACTAAATAGCTTCCATCTTGTGGACGATGTGAGTAAATCAGATCAATAATCCTTTAAACTTGTTCGGAAGAATAATACAGCATTTACTTTTATGACCCAATCCGAACACCCTTCCCTAGTCATGGTGCAAAAAATAATGCAACTAACATAAGAGTCAACACACATGGTTACAGAGAACACAACATGCTCACTGAACTTTGTAGATATTATTAAAAAAACATCCAAACAACAACAAAAAAATTTCAATATTGCACCCATTTAAATCCATTAATGTGAATGATGGGAAAAATGCAAAACGCTTTCTCTACACTTATCCATGTTTGGAGCATTTTTGATGCTAGATATTACTGTTTGATTACAAAACTTTAAGAAGGTCGTCACAGCACATCAATTTTATGATTCTCTCTGTACTGGGCGCGTGAAATGTCCGCAGAAACACGGAAAGTCCACGTTTTGAATAATTTATTTTCGCATCAAAACACCCCTTCCACGTATTGTAATGGAATATTTAAAAAAATATGATCCAAACAACATTTGTTGAACCCTCGCATCGCACCATGGAGTGCTTTCTAAATAATCTTAAATACCAGACGGTTTCTGAATGTATATATTTGCTGCCGTCTTGTGGACAATGTGAGTAAATCAGATCAATAAACCCTTGAAAATACTTCAAAATAGTAATACAGCATTTATTCATATGCCATCATCCAAACAACCTTCCCTAGTCATGGAGCAAAAAAAGATGCAACTTCATAGCTGCCAATTTGTGGAAAATGTGAGTAAATCAGATCAATTATCATTGAAACTAATTTAAAATTATAATACAGCATTTACTTATATAACACCATCCAAACAACCTTCCCTAGTCATGGTGCAAAAAAAAAAGGATGCGACTAAATAGTTTCCGTCTTGTGGACGAGGTGAGTAAATCAGATCAATTATCCTTGAAACTACTTTGTAATACTAATACAGCATTTACTTATATGACCCCATCCAAACAACCTTCCCTAGTCATGGTGCAAAAAAGATGTGACCAAATAGCTGCCATATCGTGGACAATGTGAGTAAATTACTAGGTCAATAATCCTTAAAACTACTTCAAACTAATTATATAGCATTTACTTATATGACACCATCCAAACAACCTTCCCTAGTCATGGTGCAAAAAAAAGATGCAACTAAATAGCTTCCAACTTGTGGACAATGTTAGTAAATCAGATCAATAATCCTTGTAACTACAATAATACAGCGTGTACTTGTATGACCCAACCCAAACAGCCTTCCCTAGTCATGGTGCAAACAAAGATGTGCCCTAATAGTTGCAATTTTGTGGATAATGTGAGTAAATCAGATCAAAAATCCTTGAAAATACTTGAATATAATGATACATAATTTACTTATATGACACCATTCAAACAAGCTTCGCTAGTCATAGTGCAAAAAAAAAAATGCAACTAACCTAAAAGTCAAAAAACATGGTTACACAGAACACAACCGGATCACTGAACTTTGCGCATATTATTAAAAAACAAACAAACCTCAAAACACCATCAAAAAATTTCAAAATCACACCCATTTATATCCATTACCGTGCATCATGGGAAAAATGCAAAACACTCTCTCCACAATTATCCATGTTTGGCGCATGTTAACTGCTTGATATTTTCGCATCAGAACATCACTTCCGCATATTGTAATGGAATATAAAAAAACAATCAAAACTAAATTTGTTGAACACTTGCCTCGCATCGCACCATAGATGGCTTTTCAAATAATTTTAAATACCAAATGGTTTTTGAATGCTATATACTTGTTGCCATCTTGCGGACAGTGTGAGTAAATCAGATAAATAATCCTTGAAACTAGTTCAAAATTATAATACAGTGTTTACTTATATCCAACCATCCAAACAACCTTCCCTAGTCATGGAACAAAAAAAGATGCAATTACATAGCTGCCATGTTGTGGACAATGTGAGTAAATCAGATAAATAATCCTTGAAACTACTTCAAAATTATAGTACAGTGTTCACTTATATGACACCATCTAAACAACCTTCCCTAGTCATGGTGCAAAAAAAATAGGTGCAACTAAATAGCTTCCATCTTGTGGATAATGCGAATAAATCAGATCAATAATCCTTGAAACTAAATTAAAATAATAATACAGCCATAACTTGGGACGGCGTGGCGCAGTGAAAGAGTGGCCGTGCGCAACCCGAGGGTCCCTGGTTCAATCCCCACCTAGTACCAACCTCGTCAAGTCCGTTGTGTCCTGAGCAAGACACTTCACCCTTGCTCCTGATGGGTGCTGGTTAGCGCCTTGCATGGCAGCTCCCTCCATCAGTGTGTGAATGTGTGTGTGAATGGGTGAATGTGGAAGTAGTGTCAAAGCGCTTTGAGTACCTTGAAGGTAGAAAAGCGCTATACAATTACAACCCATTTATTTATTTATTTAGCTTATATGACACCATCTAAACAACCTTCCCTAGTCATGGTGCACACAAAAAAAAGATGCAACTAAATAGCTGCCATGTTGTGGACAATGTGAGTAAATCAGATAAATAATCCTTGAAACTACTTCAAAATTATAATACAGTGTTTACTTATATGACACCATCTAAACAACCTTCCCTAGTCATGGTAAAAAAAAAAAGGTGCAACTAAATAGCTGCTATCCTGTGGACAATGCGAATAAATCAGCTCAATAATCCTTGAAACTAATTTAAAATAATAATACAGCCATAACGTGGGACGGCGTGGCGCAGTAGCAGAGTGGCCGTGCACAACCCGAGGGTCCCTGGTTCAATCCCCACCTAGTACCAACCTCGTCACGTCCGTTGTTTCCTGAGCAAGACACTTCACCCTTGCTCCTGATGGGTGCTGGTTAGCGCCTTGCATGGCAGCTCCCTCCATCAGTGTGTGTGAATGGGTAAATGTGGAAGTAGTGTCAAAGCGCTTTGAGTACCTTGAAGGTAGAAAAGCGCTATACAAGTACAACCCATTTATTTAACTTATATGACACCATCCAAACAACCTTCCCTAGTCATGGTGCAAAAAAAAAGATGCAACTAAATAGCTGCCATCTTGTGGACAATGTGAGTAAATCAGATCAATAATCCTTGAAACTACTTCAGAATGATAATACAGCATTTACTTACATTGGCAACGTCCAAACAACCTTCCCTAGTCATGGTGCAAAAAAAAAAAAAATTATATTAACACAAAAGTCAACACAAACCAACCTGCTCATTTCAAAAATTCCAAACACCAACACTGATGGAGTATTGGTGCGTGCAAAACAGCAGCAGGCGACTGTGGCCTGCGGGCCGGTTCTAAAACCAATCAAATATCATCCCGAATAATTAATTCGTGGGCCCAGGGGCCTTGACTTTGACACCTACGATCTACATCAACAATATGATTATTCTGAGTGGCCAAAATAATAATAATAATAATAATAGTTTTTTTTATCGATTAAGAATCGTTACAAATAAGAATCCCGATTAATATGAAAATTTATTTTTTTTGACACCCCTAATAACGAGTCTGTTTTTTGATAAACGACAATGTTGATGCACCCTGAAACAGCTGTTTGCCGTCTGGAGCTCAAGGGCCAAAGAAAATAAGGAGAGAAGCGCAAAATCCCCGGCGAGGAGACTTGAGGATTTGCAAAATTGCCTTTAATGGCTGCACGGGAGAGGCTGCTCGGCGGTGGTCGGCGGTAAGCAGGTGATTAGCTCCGCCCCCCTCTTGACAGCCCGCAATAAAACTCCGATGTGCTCCTTTCAAAACGTAGCGGCGGCCCGCAGATACCAATTGATCGCGGCCACTTAGGCGCTCTCTCGCACGTGGCGACGATAAAGCAGAATGTAAACCGGAAAAAGAGGTTTACTGTCACAAACTACTGTGTCAATAAAAAATTAAAAAATAAATAAATTAAAAAAATATATATATAGATATATATATATATATTATTTTTTTTAATTATTTTCACTTTTCTGTCTTTAGCCCACGACTGTCAGCTTTATTTCAGCGGCAATGTTGATACACGTTGTTTGCTCAGCCACCTTTATTTAAATAATTTTCAAAATAAAAGGGACCACAAAAATGGTCATTCTGGGCTTTATTATGATACATTCAAGGGGAACTGCACCTTTTTTGGAATCGTTCACAATCGTTATGAAAGACATACCCACGCTTTATTACTGAACCAAAAGTTGTTGTTTTTTTTTACAAGCGAGTGTCCTTATACAGGACTGCAGCTACTGGAGGAGGTCAGGTCAAGAAAATGAGGCACTCCTAACTTGGAGAAGCCAAACCATCAGTTTTTGTATTCCATCTGTCTCTGTATGTATGTGCTAAGTCAGGAAAGCACATACTGACCATAAAAGGAGATGTTCGTGTGTAAATGGCCGGAAAACCACTGCTTTAAATCAAAACTTAAATGTTGGTGTTTAGCTATCAATCAATGACAATCAATCAATGTTTATTTGTATAGCCCTAAATCACAAGTGTCTCAAAGGGCAAGGAAAAACTCACCCCAGTGGGACGTCTGTGACAGTGACTATGAGAAACCTTGGAGAGGAACGCATATGTGGGCAACCCCCGCACCTCGAGGGGAGACCGAAAGCAATGGATGTCGAGCGGGTCAAACATGATATTGTGAAAGTCCAGTCCATAGTGGATCCAACATAACAGTGAGAGTCCAGTCCATAATAGATCCAATATAGTAGCGAGAGTCCCGTCCATAGTGGAGCCAGCAGGAAACCATCCCAAGCGGAGACGGATCAGCACCGCAGAGATGTCCCCAACCGATGCACAGGTGAGTGGTCCAGTGGACAGCCAGCACTTCATCCATGGCCACTGGACAATTTCCCCCCCCTCCAGAAAAAGAAAAGAAACGACAGATCAACTGGTCTAAAAAAGGGGGTCTATTTAAAGGCTAGAGTATACAAATGAGTTTTAAGATGGGACTTAAATGCTTCTACTGAGGTAGCATCTTGAACTGTTACCGGGAGGGCATTCCAGAGTACTGGAGCCCAAATAGAAAACGCTCTATAGCCCGCAGACTTATTTTGGGCTCTGGGAATCACTAATTAGCCGGAGTTCTTAGACTAGCTAGACATGTAGTCTCTTCTCAAGGACAGGGCTATCACTTTTGCATTCCGAAGTCCCAATTAGAGCCTCTTTTCCTACGAGAATTGATCCAATCCACCTGCGAATGCCCGATCTTATTATGTGCTCAAACTGGAATATGACTGTTTACTTAATTCTCCAAGGTGAATAAGAACCTTCACCATAAGCAAAACATAACACGAGTTCATTAATTCACTTCACTACAAACGTGATTTTTTTTTTTAAGTGCTAAGAACCGGGTTGCGTTTTATTGTTTGGCGTTTCTTCCTGTCCTGCGCTCTTCTTTTGGTGCCACTTCCCGTTGTGTTGGTGTGTTTTCGTGACGGCTTCACAGGTACACGCACCTGCTTTCTGTTAGCAATCAGTTCCATTTAAGTGGAGTATGAGCCACCATTCTTTGTGTAAGATGTATCGTCGTTTGTGTGGATGCTCCTTCCTCCTGCCGTGAGTTTTGTGTTCTGTTTTATTGTTTTGCCAACTGTCATTTTAGTTTTGTTTTTTTGCATAGCCTCTCCTACGCTTCAGTGCCCTTCTAAACGGTACTCTTCTTTTGTTTGACATTAAATAGTTATTTATTTGCGCGTTGCCTCTTCGGTCTTCCGCATCTTGGGAACAGGCCAGTAATCTGTAGTTTCAAGCAAAAATTTTAATATATTTTACTTTTAGTTGATGTCTTTGAAGTGACAATGTAAACATTCAGTGATCATTTCCCCTGAAATGTTTTTCAACTTTTAGTTTCTGACAAACCGTGTCCTCTACAGTGGACATTTTAGAAATCTGCCTGGAAATGTTAGTTTTTATTTTTAGAAAATTTAAACAATGTAACTTTTTAATCATGTAAATACCTCACAAACTTATGAGGCAACCTTTCCTCTGCTGGCTTCAGATATATTTTCTGGGCGGCTCTGTGTCGCCTTGGAAACGCTCGAGACGAAAGCGGCACGCTTTGCTCTGCAGAATGCAGACTTTCTTACCCCTGCCAAAAATGGTTGTGTAAGTCTTTGCCAGGGTTTGTTAGTCCGCAACGTGACTTTATACAGTTATGGATGGATCTTGATGAAACTTTCAGGAAATGTCCGCACAAAAATGATTCCTCTCACCGACTACGAACACTCTTCACTTCCTGTTCACGTCGTTCCACCTCGCCGGTCCTGCGCCGCGCAGAGGATTCTCGGAAATACAGTTTATTTTCAGACCCTGCCAGAGAGAAAGGATACTCGCCAAGTTTTTGTTCGATATTGTCACACGTCACAGCGTTATTGTGAAGACTTTTTTTATTTTTATTTTTTTATTAATCAGTCCAACAAAATACACAAAACCATAACACAATTCCGGAACCAAACCGGGCCTAGCAACATTCTGAGTAGCAATCAACAGAGCAAGTGAGAAGACACACAAAACAATCCGAAAGTAGTCAAACAAAACAAAAATTGATATCGACAGTATCAATATTAATAAGAATTAGAAATCCCTCTTTGACATTATCATCACAGCCATTAATTTAAAAAAAAAATACCATAAAACATTTTTAAAAATGAATAGTGTCACAATGGCTTACACTTGCATCACATCTCATAAGCATCAATACATTGTGTCTAATATTTTCCACAAAATGCAGCAGTGGTAGGCTCCAGCGACCCCGAAAGGGACAAGCGGTAGGAAATGGATGGATGGATTTTCTACAAAGATAAAATAAGTCATATTATTTCATAGTTAAAACTAATTTAAATAATGGATCCCATATTCTTGGAGACCTAATATGTGGTCCAATATTACATCATGTCATTTTGACGCTACATGCGCTAGCATACTTGCCAACCTTGAGACTACAGATTTCGGGAGGTGGGGGGCGTGGTCGCAGGTGGAGCGGGGCGTGGTTGGGGGCGTGGTTAAGAGGGGAAGAGTATATTTACAGCTAGAATTCACCAAGTCAAGTATTTCCGACATATATATATATATATATATATATATGTATATATATATATATATATATATATATATGTATATATATATATGTATATATATATGTATATATATATATGTATATATATATATGTATATATATATATATATATATATATATATATATATATATATATATATATATATATATATGTATGTATGTATGTATATATGTATATGTGTATATGTATGTATGTATATATATATATGTATATGTGTATATGTATGTATGTATATATATATATGTATATGTGTATATGTATATATATATATATATATATATATGTATGTATGTATGTATATATATATATGTATATGTATATATAAAAATATATACATATATATATGTATATATATGTATATGTATATATATATGTATATATATATGTATATATATATATATATATATATATATATATATATATATATACACATATGTATATATATATATATATATATATATATATATGTATGTGTGTAGGAAATACTTGACTTTCAGTGAATTCTAGCTATATATGTATATATACATATATTTTTATTTTATTATATATATATATATATACATATATATAAATACTTGAATTTCATTTTTCTTTTATTTACACATATACACACACAACACTCATCTACTCATTGTTGAGTTAAGGGTTGAATCGTCCATCCTTGTTCTATCCTCTGTCACTATTTTTCTAACCATGCTGAACACCCTCTCTGATGATGCATTGCACAAAAGGGCTTTCATCAAATGCACTAGAGTCTGGAATCTTCCATCTTTGTCTTCCTGTTGTGTGTGCAGTTGTGCACTGCACTCTCTAAAAGCCTTATATGTTATTGTCACATATGCATGTACAGTAGAGGGCAGTATTATCCTGTTTAAGAGTGTCACAACATTGCTGTTTACGGCTGACGAACTGCTTCACGGTAGACGAAAACGTGACTGCTGTTGTTGTGTGTTGTTACAGCGCTGGGAGGACGTTAATGAAACTGTCTAAAAATAAACCCACGTAAGAAACCAAGAACTCGCCCTCGATCATTCTACAGTTATAATGTCATTGGGAAGACACGCTGTTTATGTTGTGGGAAAGCGGACGTGAAAACAGGCTGTCCACACTCAGGTCCGCATGGAGCTGGAGGGGGCGTGGCCTCCTGTTCTGTCTGAATTTCGGGAGATTTTCAGGAGAAAATTTGTCCCGGGAAGTTTTCGGGAGAGGCGCTGAATTTCGGGAGTCTCCCGGCAAGTATGTGCGCTAGTCTTCATTCTGGCAAAACACTACCGCTTTGCTCCACCGGGGCAGCCAAAAATCCACCGAAACTGAAAGTTTCCTAAGCGGGGCTCTTAAAACATGTTCCCGCGATCAAAGCGAAGTCCATTTGAAAGCACTCTCATGACGACTAGTCGTAAACCCGACGTGGTTTGCCTTGTGTGAGGGAGGCCAACGCAGGCTTTTAGCTCAGTAGTCGGCGTGCTGGCCTCTCATGCTGGTGATCCGGAAGAACGGGTTAAAAAAAAAATTAAAAAATTTAAATTTAACAAAAAAACAAGCATATTTTACTGTTTGTGCTGAGTACACAGAAGAAGAACACGCTCCCAAAACCAAAAAACCGCCAACATCACATCAAGCGAGTTCGAGCCTTCACCAGTTTGGGCAGACGTCTCCTTATCAGAACACTTTTCCCAGGCGCCCTCGCCGCCCTTCCTCGCCGTTATTAAGTGAAGACGGGGGGGCGATAAATAGCACGGGACTAAAGGTCGCCCTAGTTTTTTGAAAAGTCCCACATCCTCCGAAAGAGGAGTGATGCTTGCCGCGGTGACACATCGGTAATAGAAATGTCCGCCTGGCGTTCACCTTTCACGTCACCGCCGCGTCCGACCCTGCTGGGAGACCATCAGCATGTCCTTGGATATCTTTGACCCCACTCCTCACTTTGGGGACTTTATTTTATTTTTGCCAACCTGTGTGTTTATTCCCCTCGTGCTCATTTAGAAGTGACACGTAAAAGGATTAGGAGATTTGGGGAGGAAGGCCTTTTGTCGAATGGATTAAATCTGATTGGCAAGGACCAAATGTTTCCGTCAAGTTTTAATGGCTTTGTCCCGGTTTTTTTTTTTTTTTTGGAATTTTAATGGTCAAAGAGTGAAGAACGAGGTGGATGTATTTTCCCTCGTATGAGAACCCCCATCTTGAAAGATTATGTACAGTAAAGAAGCGAGTCATATGGCCCCAATCCTGGGTGGATCTCAGGTATGGGAAAGAGGGTTGGGGTCATAATTTTGCAATGCAGTTTGCTAAAAATGGTGGAAAGCGCCGTTCTATATATATTCGAGGCTGCTGCTAATAAAGGCGACAGGTGATTAGATAGCAAGGCCCACCTGGGCCATCTATGCACCTGTCGCTGTCTACGAGGCCGTTGCTGGCAACACCCTGTTCCGCGGCAGGCCCGCAGGCCACGGCCCCCTCCACAAAGTTTATTTACATACCCTATTGTTTCCAAACGGTGCCTGTAACGGGCGTGGCAGTAAATTTAATATATATATGAATGTATGAAGAATATATTTATATTATTCATATGTTATATATTTTACATATATATAATATATGTTTTATATTATTTATTATTATTATTGTCTATTGTAAGCGAACTGTGGTGCTGAATTTCCCCCAGGGATCAATAAAATACTTTATATTCCATATATTAGCCGCAAATGTCTATGTTGTGACAATTTGTCTGTTTACACAGAAATATGTTGTAGATGGCCCTAGTGTGTGTGAATGCTGTCTGTCGGTCTGTGTTGGCCCTGCGATGAGGTGGCGACTTGTCCAGGGTGTACCCCGCCTTCCGCCCGATTGTAGCTGAGATAGGCGCCAGCGCCCCCCGCGACCCCAAAAGGGAATACGCGGTAGAAAATGGATGGATGGATGTTTGTTTACATACCATATTGTTTCCAAACGGTGCCTGTAACGCGGCAGTAAAACGGAAGTAAAATGGTGGGAGTTATTTTACTTTAACGTTTTATGTTAGTATTTTAGCTCGTTATTGTATTTTCCGGACTATAGAGCGCACCGGGGTATAGGCGGCACTCACTAAATTCCATATATTAGCCGCAGATATATTTCTACACCTTGTGAAAAATAGAAGTTTACACAGAAATATTTTGTAGAAGTTTGTAGAGGTTACCCTCTAGTGGGTTCTTCAGACCGCCACACACTGCCAGGAAATTCAGGGTATCACACTGTTTTATTTTGTTCTCACGGTGCGAGCCTTTTGCTTCCTAGCAACAAGTCTTTTTTGTGTCTGCCCAGCAGCACCTCCGACTCCAACTACTCGTCTCATCACGGCTGCTGCTAATAAAGGCGACAGGTGATTAGATAACAAGGCCCACCTGGGCCATCTACGCACCTGTAGCTGTCTTCCAGGCCGGTGCTGGCAACACCCTGTTCCGCAGCAGGCCACGCCTCTCTCTACAAAGTTTATTTATATACCTTATTGTTTCCAAACGGTGCCTGTAACGCACGTGGTAGTTAAAAACGGCAGTAAAATGGTGGAAAGTGCCACTCTGCATTAGCATGCTACTGAAACATTTTATGCTAGCATTTTAGTTAATTACCGTATTTTCCAGACTATAGAGTGCACCAGGATACAGGCAGCAACCGCTAAATTCCATATATTAGCCGCAGATTCTGTATGTACATTATAAAAATTAGTTTGTGTACACAGAAATATTTTGTAGATGTTTACTTACATACCCTTTTGGTTCCAAACAGTGCCTGTAACGCGGCAGTAAAACGGCGGTAAAATGGTGGAAGTTATTTTATTGTAATGTTTTATGTTAGCATTTAAGTTCAATACCATATTTTCCAGACTATAGGTGGCTTTATATATGTATGTATGTATGTATGTATGTATGTTGTGAAAAATAGTGGTTTACACAGAAATATTTTGTAGAGGTTGCCCTCCAGTGGGTTATTCAGACCACCACACACTGCCCGGAATTCAGGGTATAACATTGTTTTATTTTGTTCTCACAATGCGAGCCTTTTGCTTCCCAGCAACAAGTCTTTCCTACATCTGCCCAGCAGCACCTCCAACTCCAACTACTCGTCTCATCACGGCTGCTGCTAATAAAGGCGATAATAATAGCGATTAAATAACAAGTCCACCTGGGCCATCTATCGCTGTCTTCGAGGCCGGTGTTGGCAACACCCTGTTCCGCCGCAGGCCACGCCCCATCCACAAAGTTTATTTACATACCCTATTGTTTCCAGAAGGGGCCTGTAACGTGGCAGTAAAACAGCAGTAAAATGGTGGAAGTTATTTTACTGTACTGTTTTATGTTAGCATTTTAATTCATTACCGTATTTTCCGAACCATAGGCGGCACGTTATATACTGTGTGCTATGTTTTTTACCTAAAAACAGCAGTGTGCTCCTTTTTGTCAGAGTTAGTTTGTGACGAACGCCAAGATGCAGAGATGGGAGCTACAAAAAACAGGGGACTTAGCATGGAAGCTAGCAAAAACAAAAAGGGGCCTAGCGTGGAAGCTAGCGGGTAGCGAGCAGGAAAACAGAAGTTGTACTTGTAAAATGAAAGAACAAACTGGAAGCAGGGGACAAAAAACAATAAGCTACAAACGTCAAACGAATATAGTTTACCGCTACGCTGAAAAGACACGACAGGAGCGATAATACATGACAAGAGCGACAAGAAGTGACATCGAGAAATCAATAATCCAGCACTGACTGGAAGACAAAGCAGGTACAACTAGGAGTTGGCTGATTGACACCAGGTGTGGCCAGGTGCCAATCAGCCGCAGCTGAGGGGAAACAAAGCACTCAGGGAGACAAACAGGAAGCTGAACCAAAATAAGAGTGCTGACAGGAACTAAGGACAGGAAATACTAAACACACAGAGGAAAAACTAAAACACAAACAAACTGTCAGGGGAAAGCCTAACACTTTTTATATATAAGATATTAGTAGAGCTATTTTCACAAAATATTCCGGGCATTAGCGAGGTAAATAATTCATAAATTAGTCGCTACATCTTATTAGCCGCAGGGGAAAAATTAGCGGCTTATTGTCCGGAGTTTAGTTTACGGTTATGTACGTTTTCACCTAACAATCATGGATTGGTCCCAGAAAGAAAAGAAAAAACATCAACATGTTTCTGTTGCAGATCCAAGATATTTTGAAGCATGTTGTTTTAAACAAATATGCAAAACCCAAAACCAGTCAAGTTGGAATACAATGATTTTCAAATCATTTTCAACTTATATTCAATTGAAGACTGCAAAGAAAATATATTTCATGTTTTCGAACTTATTTTGCAAATATTCATTAATTTAGGATTTAATGGCAGCAACACATTGCAAAAACGTTGGCACAGGGGCATTTTTACCACTGTGTTACATGGCCTTTCCTTTTAACAACACTCAGTAAGCGTTTTGGGAACTGAGGAGAGCAATTTTCGAAGCTTTTCAGGTGGAATTCTTTCCCATTCTTGCTTGATGTACAGCTTAAGTTGTTCAACAGTCCGAGGTCTCCATTGTAGAATTTCAGGCTTCATAATGTGACACATTTTCAATGGGAGACAGGTGTGGACTACATGCAGGCCAGTCTAGTACCCGCACTCTTTTACTATGAAGCCACACAGTTGTAACACGTGGCTTGGCATTGTCTTGCTGAAATAAGCAGGGGCGTCCATGATAACGTTGCTTGGATGACAACATATGTTGCTCCAAAACCTGTATGTACCTTTCAGCATTAATGGTGCCTTCACAAATGTGTAAGTTACCCATGCCTTGGGCACTAATACACCCCCATACCATCACAGATGCTGGCTTTTCAACTTACGCCTATAACAATCCGGATGGTTCTTTTCCTCTTTGACGTCCACAGTTTCCAAAAACAATTTAAAATGTGGACTCGTCAGACCACAGAAAACGTTTCCACTTTGCATCAATCCTTCGTAGATGAGATCAGGGCCCAGCGAAGCCGGCGTTTTTTCTGGGTGTTGTTGATAAATGCCTTTCGCTTTGCATCGTAGACTTTCAACTTGCGATTAGAGATGTAGCGACCGACTGTAGTTACTGACCGTGGTTTTCGGAAGTGTTCCTGAGGCCATGTGGTGATATCCTATACACACTGTCAATCCATGATAACGTTGCTTGGGTGGCAACATATGTTGCTCCAAAACCTGTATGTACCTTTCAGCATTAATGGTGCCTTCACAGATGTGTAAGTTACCCATGCCTTGGGCACTAATACACCCCCATACCATCACAGATGCTGGCTTTTGATCTTTGTGCCTGGATCAATCCGGATAGTTGTTTTCCTCTTCGACGTCCACAGTTTCCAAAAACAATTTAAAATGTGGACTCGTAAGACCACAGAAAACGTTTCCACTTCGCATCAATCCTTCGTAGATGAGATCAGGGCCCAGCGAAGCCGGCGTTTTTTCTGGGTGTTGTTGATAAATGCCTTTCGCTTTGCATCGCAGACTCTCAACTTGCGCTTAGAGATGTAGCGACCGACTGTAGTTACTGACAGTGGTTTTCGGAAGTATTCCTGAGCCCATGTGGTGATATCATTTACATGCTGTCAATTGAATATAGGCTGAAAAGGATTTGAAACTCATTGTATTCTGTTTCTGCCAACGTCACTGGTATTTTTTTAGCTTTTTCAGAGGTCCCAGCTTCACTTATTACCGTTCTGACGGGTGATTCGTGCCGGTCAGCGAGCGCGGCTGTCAGTCAGGGTTGAGTTTTATCCGACGGACGGCCTTTCATGATGACCACGCCGTGTCACTGAGCGCGCTCAGTCAGGTCAGCCAGCAAACCAAGTTGAGGATGAAGGGATCCACGTTCAAACATGCGCTTCATTATTGCTGTTTTATTCGGTTTGATGTCCGTGCGGCCTGTTTGCCGTTACATCACCTTCATCCCGCCTTGACTCGCAAGGCTGACGCATTGGCGTTCTCCTCCGGTGCCTCTGAAGCCATTTTGACGACGCGACGCTCTTGAAGCGAAGACCGCCGACAATAAATGACAAATGTTCTCCTCGCGCAAGACAGGAAGCTGCTTGTGTGCGACTCTAGGGGTCGTAAATAAAACTACACAACATTAAAAACGCTTCTATAGTAGAGGATCTTTGAATACTTTTTTTTTTCCAAGCAGCTTCCTAAAAACAGTGGTGCTTTTCTGGTATAGAGGATCTTTGTATAGCTTTGATGTAGAAGCTCCCAAAAACAGCAATGTGCTCCTGTTATATAAAGGATCTTGGTCAAGCAAAATTGTGGTGGAAAACAAGCTGAATCCAGAGGGTTCCTCCACTATAGAGGATCTTTGACTAGTGTGTTTTTTCTTAGCAGCGTCCTAAAAACGGCAGTGGTTTTCCGGTATAGAGGATCTTTGTATAGCCTTTATGTTGTATCTCCCAAAAAAAGCAGTGTGCTCCGGTTTTACAAAAGATCTTAGTTGAGCATTGTTGTGGTAGAAAACAAGCCCAAACAGCATCTTCTATAGAGGATCTTTGACTGGTGTTTTTTTCTTAGCAGGTTTTATCAAAGAGCAATGCGCTCCTGTTATATACAGGATCTTGGTCAAGCACATTTGTGGTAGAATACAAGCTGACTCAAGAAGGTTCCGCCACTATAGTGGATCTTTGACTAGTGTTTTTTCTTAGCACCGTCCTAAAAATGGCAGTGGTTTTCTGGTATAGAGGATCTTTGTATAGCTTTTATGTTGTATCTCCCCAAAAAAGCAGTGTGCTCCGGTTTTATTAAAGATCTTAGTTGAGCATTGTTGTGGTAGAAAACAAGCCCAAAGAGCAGAGGACTTCTCTTCTATAGAGGATCTTTGACTGGTATTTTTTTCTTAGTAGGTTCTTAAAAAGAGCAATGCGCTCCTGTTATATAAAGGATCTTGGTCAAGCACATTCGTTGTGGAAAACAAGCTGAATCCAGAGAGTTACTCCACTATAGAGGATCTTTGACTAGTGTGTTTTTTTAGCAGCGTCCTAAAAACGGCAGTGGTTTTCTGGTATAGAGGATCTTTGTATAGCTTTTATGTTGTAGCTCCCAAAAAAAGCAGTCTGCTCCGGTTTTATAAAAGATCTTAGTTGAGCATTGTTTTGGTAGAAAACAAGCCCAAACAGCATCTTCTATAGTGGATCTTTGACTAGTGTTTTTTGTTAGCAGCTTCCTAAAAACGGCAGTGCTTTTCTGGTATAGAGGATCTTTGTATAGCTTTTATGTTGTATCTCCCAAAAGAAGCAGTGTGCTCCGGTTTTATTAAAGATCTTATTTGAGCATTGTTGTGGTAGAAAACAAGCCCAAAGAGCAGAGGACTTCTCTTCTATAGAGGATCTTTGACTGGTATTTTTTTCTTAGCAGGTTCTTAAAAAGAGCAATGCGCTCCTGTTATATAAAGGATCTTGGTCAAGCACACTTGTTGTGGAAAACAAGCTGAATCCAGAGGGTTCCTCCACTATAGAGGATCTTTGACTAGTGTGGTTTTTTTAGCAGCGTCCTAAAAACGGCAGTGGTTTTCTGGTATAGTGGATCTTTGTATAGCTTTTATGTTGTATCTCCCAAAAAAAGCAGTGTGCTCCGGTTTTATAAAAGATCTTAGTTGAGCATTGTTTTGGTAGAAAACAAGCCCAAACAGCATCCTCTATAGAGGATCTTTGACTGGTGTTTTTTTATTAGCAGGTTTTTTAAAAGAGCAATGCACTCCTATTATATACAGGATCTTGGTCAAGCACATTTGTGGTAGAATACAAGCTGACTCAAGAAGGTTCCGCCACTATAGTGGATCTTTGACTAGTGTTTTTTCTTAGCAGCGTCCTAAAAACGGCAGTGGTTTTCTGGTATAGAGGATCTTTGTATAGCTTTTATTTTGTATCTCCCCAAAAAAGCAGTGTGCTCCGGTTTTATTAAAGATCTTAGTTGAGCATTGTCGTGGTAGAAAACAAGCCCAAACAGCAGAGGACTTCTCTGCTATAGAGGATCTTTGACTGGTATTTTTTTTCTTAGCTGGTTCTTAAAAAGAGCAATACGCTCCTGTTATATAAAGGATCTTGGTCAAGCACTTTTGTTGTGGAAAACAAGCTGAATCCAGAGAGTTACTCCACTATAGAGGATCTTTGACTAGTGTGTTTTTTTAGCAGCGTCCTAAAAACGGCAGTGGTTTTCTGGTATAGAGGATCTTTGTATAGCTTTTATGTTGTAGCTCCCAAAAAAAGCAGTGTGCTCCGGTTTTATAAAAGATCTTAGTTGAGCATTGTTTTGGTAGAAAACATGCCCAAACAGCATCTCCTATAGAGGATCTTTGACTGGTGTTTTTTTCTTAGCAGGTTTTTTAAAAGAGCAATGCACTCCTGTTATATACAGGATCTTGGTCAAGCACATTTGTGGTAGAATACAAGCTGACTCAAGAAGGTTCCGCCACTATAGTGGATCTTTGACTAGTGTTTTTTCTTAGCACCGTCCTAAAAACGGCAGTGGTTTTCTGGTATAGAGGATCTTTGTATAGCTTTTAAGTTGTATCTCCCCAAAAAAGCAGTGTGCTCCGGTTTTATTAAAGATCTTAGTTGAGCATTGTTGTGGTAGAAAACAAGCCCAAAGAGCAGAGGACTTCTCTGCTATAGAGGATCTTTGACTGGTATTTTTTTCTTAGCAGGTTCTTAAAAAGAGCAATGCGCTCCTGTTATAAAAAGGATCTTGGTCAAGCACATTTGTGGTAGAATACAAGCTGACTCAAGAAGGTTCCGCCATTATAGTGGATCTTTGACTAGTGTTTTTTGTTAGCAGCTTCCTAAAAACAGCGGTGCTTTTCTGGTATAGAGGATCTTTGTATAGCTTTTATGTTGTAGCTCCCAAAAACAGGAGTGGTCTCCTGTTTTATAAAGGATCTGAGTTGAGCATTGTTGTGGTAGAAAACAAGCCCAAAGAGCAGAGGACTTCTCCTCTATAGAGGATCTTTGACTGGTATTTTTTTCTTAGCAGGTTCTTAAAAAGAGCAATGCGCTCCTGTTATATAAAGGATCTTGGTCAAGCACATTTGTGGTAGAAAACAAGCTGACTCAAGAAGGTTCCGCCACTATAGTGAATCTTTGACTAGTGTTTTTTGTTAGCAGCGTCCTAAATACAGCAGTGCTTTTCTGATATAGAGGATCTTTGTATATCTTGTATGTGGTAGCTCCCAAAAAACAGCAATGCTCGCCTGTTATATACAGGATCTTGGTCAAGCACATTTGTGGTAGAAAAGAAGCTGAATCAAGAGGGTTCCTTCACTATAGAGGATCTTTGACTAGTGTGTTTTTTCTTAGCACCGTCCTAAAAACAGCAGTGCTTTTCTTGTGTAGAGGATCTTTGTATAGCTTTTATGTTGTAGCTCCCAAAAACAGGAGTGGTCTCCTGTTTTATAAAGGATCTTAGTTGAGCATTGTTGTGGTAGAAAACAAGCCCAAACAGCATCTTCTATAGAGGATCTTTGACTGGTGTTTTTTTCTTAGCAGGTTTTTTAAAAGAGCAATGCGCCCCTGTTATATAAAGGATCTTGGTCAAGCACATTTGTGGTACAATACAAGCTGACTCAAGAAGGTTCCGCCACTATAGTGAATCTTTGACTAGTGTTTTTTGTTAGCAGCTTCCTAAAAACAGCAGTGCTTTTCTGGTATAGAGGATCTTTGTATAGCTTTTATGTTGTAGCTCCCAAAAACAGGAGTGGTCTCCTGTTTTATAAAGGATCTTAGTTGAGCATTGTCGTGGTAGAAAACAAGCCCAAACAGCAGAGGACTTCTCTGCTATAGAGGATCTTTGACTGGTATTTTTTCTTAACAGGTTCTTAAAAAGAGCAATGCGCTCCTGTTATGTAAAGGATCTTGGTCAAGCACATTTGTGGTAGAAAACAAGCTGACTCAAGAAGGTTCCGTCACTATAGTGGATCTTTGACTAGTGTTTTTTCTTAGCAGCTTCCTAAAAACAGCGGTGCTTTTCTGGTATAGAGGATCTTTGTATAGCCTTGATGTGGTAGCTCCCAAAAGACAGCAATGCGCGCCTGTTATATAAAGGATCTTGGTCAAGCACATTTGTGGTAGAAAAGAAGCTGAATCAAGAGGGTTCCTTCACTATAGAGGATCTTTGAGTAGTGTGTTTTTTCTTAGCAACGTCCTAAAAACAACTGTGCTTTTCTGGCATAGAGGATCTTTGTATAGCCTTGATGTGGTAGCTCCCAAAAACGTGCTCCTGTTATATAAAAAAATCTTGGTCAAGCACATTTGTGGTAGAAAACAAGCTGAATTAAGAGGGTTCGTCCACTATAGAGGATCTTTGACTAGCAGGTTCCTGAAAACAGCAGTTCATTTCTGATATAGGATCTTTGTATAGCATTTTTGTGGTAGCTCCCAAAAACAGCAGTGTGCTCCTGTTTTATAAAGGATCTCAGTAAAGCTTTGTTATGGTAGAAAACAAACCCAAACAGAGGAGGACTTCTTTTCTATAGAAGATCTTTGACAGTTGTTTTTTCTTAGCAGGTTCTTAAAAGAGCAATGTGGTCCTGGTACATAAAGGATCTCAGTCAGGCACTTTTGTAATCAAAAACAAGCTAAAAAGAGAGGGCTCCTTTTTCCATAGAGGATCTTTGACAAAAAAAAAATTCTTAGCAGGTTCTTAAAAGCAACATTTCTGGTATAGAGGATCTTTTGTACAATATATTTGACTAGGGTTTTCGTGCTTGATCCATAAAAACAGCAGAGTGCTCATCTTGTGACGTGTTTTTGTGGCAGATTGTAAAAAAACAACAGTGCGCTCCTGTTAAAGGATTTTGGTCAAGCGCTTCTGTGGTAAAAAAAACCAAGCTAAAACAAGAGGGCTCTTCTTCCATAGAGGATCTTTGACTATTTTTTTTTCTTAGCAGGTTCCTGAAAACAGCAGATGTATAGGATCTTTGTATAGCCTTTTTGTGGTAGCTCCCAAAAATAGCAATGCGCGCCTGTTATATAAAGGATCTTGGTCAAGCACATTTGTGGTGGAAAACAAGCTGAATCAAGAGGGTTCCTCCACTATAGAGGATCTTTGACTAGTGTTTTTTTCTTAGCAGCGTCCTAAAAACAGCAGTGCTTTTCTGGTATAGAGGATCTTTGTATAGCTTCTATGTGGTAGCTCCCAAAAGACAGCAATGCGCGCCTGTTATATAAAGGATCTTGGTCAAGCACATTTGTGGTAGAAAAGAAGCTTAATCAAGAGAGTTCGTCCACTATAGAGGATATTTGACTAGTGTTATTTTCTTAGCAGCGTCCTAAAAACAGCAGTGCTTTTCTGGTATGGAAGATCTTTGTATAGCCTTTATGCGATAGCTCCCAAAAAACAGAAATGCGGTCCAGATAGATAGATAGATAGATAGATAGATAGATATACAGTGTTTCCCCCAGAATATTTGTTAGTTGAGGTGGTGTCTCTACAGGGGGAAGGGAGCGTTGCCAGGTGGATGCCACCATCACGTCTCCATCTCATTGCCGCCTGGGGGGCAAGAGACTACAGACTGTGGTGAAGTAGGCCGGCTTCGTTGCGTGAAGAGGCCTACAATTTTTGGTCGTGTTTTCCGCTCCGTATGCTGAATAGCACAATACGAAATATATCTAGATATTTTTTCAGTCTTAGTTACTTGAGATAATAAGAATGTGATTATTTTGACTTAGTTAATATTGACTTACTAAGTCAAACTAATGAATTACTGTAAATAAGCGTTTGAAATAAAGAGTTAAACGTGGGACCACATGCTGACATATGCTCAACTCATCATGCGTAATTTATTACAGCATTTGGGAAGCTCGGTAGTTGATTTTTATTATCTAAATGTTATATTTTTATCAACATGTGATAGCAGGGACCCTGCCATTTAAAACTAGGGCAGCTACATTGCTAATGATTAATGTAGCTATAGCTGAAAAAACAATACAATAGCAATAGGAGAGACTATTCATCCCTCATCACAGAAACTCTTCATCTAATATAATGTCATTTTTTGCTGCTTCAACACAGAAAAAGGTCAAGTGAAATAACTTAGTTGTTAACTGTAGGTCAATAATGCTTGTCTTTCCCTCAGACGGACTTGGCTTTGCTATCCATAACACACACATGCATGCACGCTTGTACACACCTTAAAATGAGCTAACTGTTGTGACCCGCTGCTCGGATCATATCACGTTCCGGTTTTAATTCGTTTTTGTATTATATTCTGTTAGTGTTTGACTTCCTTTGTTCCCGGTTTGTTCTGTTTCCATAGTTACTCATTAGATTCATCTGCCTCTTGTTTTTGATGCGCACCTGCCTCCTGATTACTGTCTTTATTTAAGCCTGCCTTTTCTGTTCATTCAGTCTTGCCTCCTAATTTGTGTTCGCACAACAGTGACGACCTTGATCCTCGATTCCGATTCCAAATCTGCACTTGCTAGCTCCCGCGCTAAGCCTTTGCTCCTCTAGCTCCCATGCCAGTAGTTTTGCTTTGCCTTTTGTGCCTTGTGCATGTGTTTCTGTTATTTCCTTAGCTCCCATGCTAACGCTTTTGTTTTTTTCTAGCTCCCGTGGTAGTTCTGTTTGTTTGGACTAAGTTTTTATTTGTTAAATAAATCAATTATTTCTTACCTTCACGCCGTGTTCGAGCCCGACTGCATCCCTGAGAGAACGACCCGAATCACCACGATGCCCCGCAATCGTCACACTAACCTTGCGCTAAAAGCTAATTAGCCTTCACCTCAAAGACTGCGAGCGAGCTGAGATGCCGCTTATACTTCTCGAACGTCAACGGGCTCATAGTGATGTTACTAGTAGTTGACTGGGAGGTGTTTATTATAATTTGGGGAGAGTCCGTTGCCTTATGCTCACCTGCTTAGCACCTTTCTGCTAACCTGCACTGTCTCTCCTCTCTGCCTGCCTCTGACGTGAGCACTGACTACATGCTCTCTGAATACTCACTGCTGATTGGCTGTTACCGCTCTGCGTGTAACCAATCAGATGGTTGTGTGGGTGGGACAAAGCTGGGCGCTGCAGAGACGTATTGTACTGACAGAGGCAGTACGAAGCGTAGCAGCTTGTTAAGACTTTAGTTTAGCATCAAATTATAATATAAATACATTTAATTAAGAGAAGTATCCTACATTTTTCTTTTGTAAAGCAAGTCTGGACATGTAAACGAGGTCCCATGGACATGCGTGTACTTTATGGTGTCTGGACATAAGTCATACTCAGCAGGTGAGTTGAGGTTATTAGGCATTAAATGTGAATAATCCCCCAAAATAAGTTTGATCATATATTTTTGTGCGGGAGAGCTGGAGGCGAGTGCTGAAGTCATTAAGAGAGAAGCGACAGCAGCATATTTAAATGAGGACTGCAGTCAGCCTTATCTGTGCAATTAAGTCAGAGTGAGAGATCGTGTTACTAAAAAAAAAAAAAAAAAAAAAAAAAAAGCCAATATTCCTCATCTGATGAAAGAAAATAATGAAAATTCCGGGCTTTTATTATGCATGCTTGTTAAACTAAACTCCCTTTTTTTTTTCTCTTTTTTAAAAAATCTTCAGCTCTAAAAGACGCCCGCTTCCAGCTGGTCAACTTCTCCGACAACGAGCTGCGGGTGTCCCTGTCCAACGTGTCGCTTTCGGACGAGGGCCGCTACGTGTGCCAGCTGTACACCGACCCCCCACAGGAGGCCTACGCTGACATCACCGTGCTGGGTGAGAGAGAGAGAGAGAGAGAGAGAGAGAACCTTTGGTCTGGACACAACATTAGGTACACCTGTACCAACGCAAGAGCTGCATTGCTGCCTTTCTTAAAGGGGGAACATTATCACAATTTCAGAAGGGTTAAAACCAATAAAAATCAGTTCCCAGTGGCTTATTTTATTTTTCGAAGTTTTTTTCAAAATTTTACCCATCGTGGAATATCCCGAAAAAAGGCTTTAAAGTGCCCGATTTTCGCTATCTGTGAAGCCACCGTCCATTTTCCTGTGACGTCATCCAGTGATATACATGCTATCCAGGCGGATAGCATAGCAAGTTATAGCGACATTAGCTCGGATTCAGACTCGGATTTCAGCGACTTAAGCGATTCAACAGATTACGCATGTATTGAAACGGATGGTTGGATAGCGAAAACAAAATTGAAGAAGAAACTGAAGCTATTGAGCGAATAGCTATTGACGCTATTCGGCCATGTCTGTCTTAGCATCGCCGGTAAAATGTGCAGACCAAACGATCGAGGCGTTCGCATTTTGTGACACTGAAGCAACTTAAATCTGTCGATTGGTAAGTGTTTGTTTGGCATTAAATGTGGGTGGAGGAAAAACGCTGGATGCAAATATAGCTACAAATGTACATACAGCTAGCCTAAATAGCATGTTAGCATCGATTAGCTGGCAGTCATGCCTCGACCAAATATGTCTGATTAGCACATAAGTCAATAACATCCAACAAAACTCACCTTTGTGATTTTGTTGACTTTATCGTTGGAAATGCATCTGCAGGATATCCATACATCTCTGTGCCATGTCTGCCTTAGCATCGCCGGTAAAATGTGCAGACCAAACGAGCGGGGCGTTCGCATTTTGTGACACTGAAGCAACTTAAATCTGTCGATTGGTAAGTGTTTGTTTGGCATTAAATGTGGGTGGAGGGAAAACGCTGGATGCAAATATAGCTACAAATGTACATACAGCTAGCCTAAATAGCATGTTAGCATCGATTAGCTGGCAGTCATGCCTCGACCAAATATGTCTGATTAGCACATAAGTCAATAACATCCAACAAAACTCACCTTTGTGATTTTGTTGACTTTATCGTTGGAAATGCATCTGCAGGATATCCATACATCTCTGTGCCATGTCTGCCTTAGCATCGCCGGTAAAATGTGCAGACCAAACGAGCGGGGCGTTCGCATTTTGTGACACTAAAGCAACTTAAATCCGTCGATTGGTAAGTGTTTGTTTGGCATTAAATGTGGGTGGAGGGAAAACGCTGGATGCAAATATAGCTACAAATGTACATACAGCTAGCCTAAATAGCATGTTAGCATCGATTAGCTGGCAGTCATGCCTCGACCAAATATGTCTGATTAGCACATAAGTCAATAACATCCAACAAAACTCACCTTTGTGATTTTGTTGACTTTATCGTTGGAAATGCATCTGCAGGATATCCATACATCTCTGTGCCATGTCTGCCTTAGCATCGCCGGTAAAATGTGCAGACCAAACGAGCGGGGCGTTCGCATTTTGTGACACTGAAGCAACTTAAATCCGTCGATTGGTAAGTGTTTGTTTGGCATTAAATGTGGGTGGAGGGAAAACGCTGGATGCAAATATAGCTACAAATGTACATACAGCTAGCCTAAATAGCATGTTAGCATCGATTAGCTGGCAGTCATGCCTCGACCAAATATGTCTGATTAGCACATAAGTCAATAACATCCAACAAAACTCACCTTTGTGATTTTGTTGACTTTATCGTTGGAAATGCATCTGCAGGATATCCATACATCTCTGTGCCATGTCTGCCTTAGCATCGCCGGTAAAATGTGCAGACCAAACGAGCGGGGCGTTCGCATTTTGTGACACTGAAGCAACTTAAATCCGTCGATTGGTAAGTGTTTGTTTAGCATTAAATGTGGGTGAAGGGAAAGGCTGGATGCAAATATAGCCAAAATTCACCTATTTAGAGTTCGGAAATCGGTTTAAAAAATATATGGTCTTTTTTCTGCAACATCAAGGTATATATTGACGCTTACATAGGTCTGGTGATAATGTTCCCCTTTATTGCCGGTGTACCTAATGAAGTGTCCTGAAGAAAGTACAGGGTAGTTAACGCTGCTTTTATGTACTTTTTCACACCCTAAGTTGCTATTTATTCCCGCTTCCTACATTGTACTATATCTTGAAGTAATTCTAAAAACCTCAAATATATTTTTCAAAAACTACGTGAATGTGAAAAGCATTTTTAGCAAAAACAAGTTCAACTAAATAGACAATTTCTTAAAATAGTTGACTATATTATGATGACGATGTTAATGATAATAATAGCAATAATAATACCCCCCAATTTTTTTTACTAATATTCTTTCTTGAAACTATAGATTGTATGAAAACAAATAGTAAAACTGGATTTAATATAATAATGAAAAATATATAATCATAATATAATAATTTTAATAATATCAACAATTATAACAATAATTCATTCTTTTTTTTATTTTTTTATTTCAGGCAATGACATAAAAATAATAATAATAAACAAAAAAGTACAACACATAATAATATAAATTAATATAGTGCAAAAGGTAATGTATAGTATAGTTTGTAATACCACATGTTTACAATAATACCAACTGTCGTGTCTGTTCATGTTTTTGATTAGTTATGTTCTGTTTTGCTTAAGACTCCATTGTTTCTAGTTTTTGCACTTCGTGGTTTGTCTTATTACCATGCCAACTCATTAGTTTTCACCTTGTCCTCATGTCTCACACCTGTTTTAACTAAACACCACAGTATTATTTAAGCCTGTCTGTTTCTATTGTTCGTCCTGGCAAAACCACCTCCTTCCCACCCTCCATCACCTGCTACCCACCTTGCTATCCATGCTAATGATCCATGCCCCTTGTTTAGGTCACAGTGAGTGTTATCGTTTTGGTCATTCATAGTTCGGCCATTGTGCAAGTTTTTGTTTGTACCCATAGCCAAGTTTTGTACCTCCATTGTGAGTGATTTTTGTTTGTTCCTGTTTTTAGTTTGTGTTAATATAAAAAGATGTCTCTACCTTCACGCCGTTTCCACTCCATTCGCTTTGCAACTCGGGAAAACCACTCACGTCCAAGTCCCAAGTTTGACACCAACAATAATAAAGAAGAAACAAGTTAAACTAAATGGCCAATTTTTGAAATTATTAAATATAATTATGATATAATTATAGCAGTAATAATAACGGCAAAAATAATAAAGAAAAATTATTAAACTAAAATGGCAGTTCCTTAAATTATTAAATATTTAATAATAATAACACCACATACATTTCATAATAATAATAATAATAATAATAATATTACCAACAATAATAAATAAATAAAATGTTTAACTAAAATAACATTTATTGAATAAAATACAAATATAATCATAATCCTAATAATACATTATCACAATGGATGGATAATATTACCAAATATGATAAAGAAAAAGACAGTTAAACTAAATAATACAAATTATTAATAATAAAAATTGTAGTAATACAATGCTACATTTTTTCTTTTTGTATTTTAGGATCAATTAATTCTAGATTCAATATTTTATAATTGTATTTAAAAACAAATTGGAATTAAATGCTACTTTTATATACTTTTTCACACCCTAAGTTGCTATTTATCCCTGCTTCCTACATTGTAGCTATATCTTGAAATAATAAAATATATTTTTCAAAAGCTACGTAAATGTGAAAAGCATCTTTTGAAAAGACAAGTTTAACCAAATAGACAATTTCTTAAAATAGTTCACTATATGATAATAATGATGTAAATGATAATAATAGCAATGATAACACCGAAAATATTTTTTTTTAATGTTTTTTTTATTTAATAGACCGTTTCTTTAAACTGTTGAATATATGATAACAAATAATACAACTAGATTTAATACTAATAAAAATATATAATTATAATGTAATAATATTAATACCAAAAATTCTAACAATAATACCAACAATAATAAAGAAGAAACTAAATGGCCAATTTTTGAAATTATTAAATATAATTATGATATAATTATAGCAGTAATAATAACGGCAACATTATAAAAAAAATTATTAAAATAAAAAGGCAATTTCCTTAAATTATTAAATATTTGATAACAATAATAACACCACATAATGTTAATAATAATAATATTACCAACAACAATAAATAAATAAATAATCCATCCATCCATCCATTTTCTTCCGCTTATTCCCTTTGGGGTCGCGAGAGCACTGGCGCCTATCTCAGTTACAATAATGTGTCACTAAAATAACATTTATTTAATATAATAATAAAATAATCATCATCATCATCATAATAATGCATTGTTATTCCATTATTTTTATTAATGATTATAATATCAACGATAATAAAGAAAAAAATTAACAAAATGTATTGAAATTATATAATAATAATAATAATAATAATAATGATAAAGAAAAATATAGTTACACTAAATAATACAAATTATTAATAATAATTATTATAATAACACAATGTTATTAAACTTTTTTTTCGTTTAAAATAAATCAAATTTAGAGTCAATATTTTAAAATTGTATTCAAAAACAAATTGGAATTAAAAACTCAGTGTTCTGGTTTTACTTTCTTGTATTTTACTTGCAACACAACTAACTGGCCTTCATCAATTCTAATTTTGTCAGGATTGAAAACAGCACTTTTTTTTTCTTACATTGCTAATAATTTGTCTTCTTCAATGAATAATACTATTTCATTTAATTAAAAACGCCTTCGCACTAAAGGGAATTTAAATCCGAAACGTTTTTCCTGCTCGTCTTTAATAATTCCCTCCCTACTAATCGCCTCCGTGATTCTTCAGAACAAAAGTCACTCGTTATCGGACGCCGTCATAGTCCATCGCGTTTATCGCAGCAAGGCCGAACGCCGCTCGCTAAAAATAGCTTCCTATATTCCCCCGGTGCAGTTCCTCCAGGCAACCCCATCATCGATGCCCGCGATGAGGTTCTGAGCGAGGGCAACGAGACGGAGATGACCTGCAGCGCCATGAGCAGTAAGCCTGCCGCAACCATCAGATGGATGAAGGGCGATAAGGAGCTGCCAGGTTGGTGTTTTCCTTTCACACTCTTCCATTGTTACTTCTCTTTTCTTAGAAACTAGTTCCTTTTTTTTTTTTAGATTTTAGATCACAGTTCATCTTGTAGGTGTTTGGCTTTGCTTCTGAAGGATTTGTTTTCTTTTTTAAGGTGAAAAGACTAGAGCAGGGGTGTTCAAACTTTTTCCACTGAGGGCCACAGACTGAAAAATCAAATTATGCGGGGGCCATTTTGCTATTTTTCTTTTTTAAAAGCAATATCAATCAATCAATCAATGTTTACTTATATAGCCCTAAATCACTAGTGTCTCAAAGGGCTGCACAAACCACTACGACATCCTCGGTAGGGCCCACATAAGGGCAAGGAAAACTCACACCCAGTGGGACGTCGGTGACAATGATGACTATGAGAACCTTGGAGAGGACGAAAGCAATGGATGTCGAGCGGGTCTAACATGATACTGTGAAAGTTCAATCCATAATGGATCCAACACAGTCGCGAGAGTCCAGTCCAAAGCGGATCCAACACAGCAGCGAGAGTCCCGTTCACAGCGGAGCCAGCAGGAAACCATCCCAAGCGGAGGCGGATCAGCAGCGCAGAGATGTCCCCAGCCGATACACAGGCGAGCAGTACATGGCCACCGGATCGGACCGGACCCCCTCCACAAGGGAGAGTGGGACATAGGAGAAAAAGAAAAGAAACGGCAGATCAACTGGTCTAAAAAGGGAGTCTATTTAAAGGCTAGAGTATACAAATGAGTTTTAAGGTGAGACTTAAATGCTTCTACTGAGGTGGCATCTGGAACTGTTACCGGGAGGGCATTCCTGAGTACTGGAGCCCGAAATGAAAACGCTCTATAGCCCGCAGACTTTTTTTGGGCTTTGGGAATCACTAATAAGCCGGAGTCCTTTGAACGCAGATTTCTTGCCGGGACATATGGTACAATACAATCGGCAAGATAGGATGGAGCTAGACCGTGTAGTATTTTATACGTAAGTAGTAAAACCTTAAAGTCACATCTTAAGTGCACAGGAAGCCAGTGCAGGTGAGCCAGTACAGGCGTAATGTGATCAAACTTTCTTGTTCTTGTCAAAAGTCTAGCAGCCGCATTTTGTACCAACTGTAATCTTTTAATGCTAGACATGGGGAGACCCGAAAATAATACGTTACAGTAATCGAGACGAGACGTAACAAAGAAATAGATAATGATCTCAGCGTCTTTAGTGGACAGAATGGAGCGAATTTTAGCGATATTACGGAGATGAAAGAAGGCCGTTTTAGTAACGCTTTTAATGTGTGCCTCAAAGGAAAGAGTTGGGTCGAAGATAATACCCAGATTCTTTTCCGTGTCGCCTTGTTTAATTGTTTGGCTGTCAAATGTTAGAGTTGTATTATTAAATAGAGTTCGGTGTCTAGCAGGACCGATAATCAGAACAATACAATAGTTGTTGGGTTTTTTTTACCTTTATAGCTTTCCTCAAATTTGGTCTGTTACATCTACTTGAGTAACTTTTGGATTAAATTGTACTTCTAAGACAGTGGTTCTTAACCTGGGTTGGATCGAACCCTAGGGGTTCGGTGAGTCGGCCTCAGGGGTTCGGCGGAGCCAGTCAAGACACACCTGACTCATCCATAATTGCCAACCTTGAGACTTCCGAATTCGGGAGATGGGGCAGTAGCGGGGGATGTATATTGTAGATCCCGGGAGAGTTAGTGCTGCAAGGGATCCAGGGTATTTGTTCTGTTGTGTTACGGTGAGGATTTTCTCCCGTCATTCTTGTTTGGTGTGGGTTCACAGTGTGGCGCATATTTGTAACAGTGTTAAAGTTGTTTATACGGCTACCCTTAGTGTGACATGTATGGCTGTTGACCAAGTATGCCCTGGATTCACTTATGTGTGTGTAAAGTAAAGTCAAGTCAGTGGGAGAGTGGCCGTGCGCAACCCGAGGGTCCCTGGTTCAAATCCCACCTAGTACCAACCTCGTCACGTCCGTTGTGTCCTGAGCAAGACACTTCACCCTTGCTCCTGATGGGTGCTGGTTGGCGCCTTGCATGGCAGCTCCCTCCATCAGTGTGTGAATGTGTGTGTGAATGGGTAAATGTGGAAGTAGTGTCAAAGCGCTTTGAGTACCTTGATGGTAGAAAAGCGCTATACAAGTACAACCCATTTATCATTTATTTATCATTTATTTGTCAATTTCTTTATATGTAAAGACATACAAAGGAATAGAAATGCTGTTTCTCACTCTCCCATGCGTAGACAAAAAGAAAAGAAAACACAACAGTAAAGTGCAACGTGAATATGTCTACCTACTAAAGTGACAATATATATAGTTCCTAAAAGCCACATAAATGAAGTGAATTGTGAAGTGAATTATATTTATATAGCGCTTTTCTCAAGTGACTCAAAGCGCTTTTACATAGTGAAACCCAATATCTAAGTTACATTTAAACCAGTGTGGGTGGCACTGGGAGCAGGTGGGTAAAGTGTCTTGCCCAAGGACACAACGGCAGTGACTAGGATGGCGGAAGCGGGAATCGAACCTGCAACCCTCAAGTTGCTGGCACGGCCACTCTACCAACCGAGCTATGATGCGAATGCGCCGACACGGCGTTCGTACGGACGAAAAGCGGACGTGACGACAGCTTGTAGAGGACGCCTAAGGAGAATGGTTGCCCCGGGAGATTTTCAGGAGGGGCACTGGAATTCGGGATTCTCCCGGGAAAATCGGCAGGGTTGGCAAGTATGGACTCATCGTGTAAATAGAAACTTATCCATATCGGCGTATCGTGGATACGCCAACTGCGGAAGTCAGACTGATTTGCAGGTGTGTAATTTGTAGTGAGTTCATGCACGGTTCATTTTGTAAACCAGGAAAAAAAAAAAACACATATAACTTTGTCTTGAATTTGAAAAAAAATTAATACAAATTTTCACAAAAGAAGGGTTCGGTGAATGCGCGTATGAAACTGGTGGGGTTCGGAACCTCCAACAAGGTTAAGAACCACTGTTCTAAGAGTAATTTTTATGCAACATACTTTTACTTGAGTATGGGCTTCACGGTGGCAGAGGGGTTAGTGCGTCTGCCTCACAATACGAAGTTCCTGAAGTCCTGGGTTCAAATCCAGGCTCGGGATCTTTCTGTGTGGAGTTTGCATGTTCTCCCCGTGAATGCGTGGGTTCCCTCCGGGTACTACGGCTTCCTCCCACTTCCAAAGACATGCACCTGGGGATAGTTTGATTGGCAACACTAAAATTGGCCCTAGTGTGTGAATGTGAGTGTGAATGTTGTCTATCTGTGTTGGCCCTGCGATGAGGTGGCGACTTGTCCAGGGTGTACTCCGCCTTCCGCCCGATTGTAGCTGAGATAGGCGCCAGCGCCCCCCGCGACCCCGAAAGGGAATAAGCGGTAGAAAATGGATGGATGGATGGATATTTATAGAGAAGAAACGCTCGCTACTTTTTTTAAGCGACCTGTTAATGTTTGTTTTGGTTTGTTAGACAGACCTTCGAAGTAGGATACGCATGCCTGCGTTTCACCAATCAATCAATCAATCAATCAATGTTTATTTATATAGCCCTAAATCACAAATGTCTCAAAGGGCTGCACAAACCATTACGACTACAACATCCTCGGAAGAACCCACAAAAGGGCAAGGAAAACTCACACCCAGTGGGCAGGGAGAATTCGCATCCAGTGGGACGCCAGTGACAATGCTGACTATGAGAAACCTTGGAGAGGACCTCAGAAGTGGGCAACCCCCCTCCCCCCCTCTAGGGGACCGAAAGCAATGGATGTCGAGCGGGTCTAACATGATACTGTGAAAGTTCAATCCATAGTGGCTCCAACACAGCCGCGAGAGTTCAGTTCAAAGCGGATCCAAGACAGCAGCGAGAGTCCCGTCCACAGGAAACCATCCCAAGCGGAGGCGGATCAGCAGCGTAGAGATGTCCCCAACCGATACACAGGCGAGCGGTCCATCCTGGGTCCCGACGAGCGGTCCATCCTGGGTCTCGACTCTGGACAGCCAGTACTTCATCCCTGGTCATCGGACCGGACCCCCTCCACAAGGTAGGGGGGGACATAGGAGAAAAAACAAAAGAAGCGGAAGATCAACTGGTCTAAAAATGAGGTCTATTTAAAGGCTAGAGTATACAGATGAGTTTTAGGGTTAGACTTAAATGCTTCTACTGAGGTAGCATCTCGAACTCGAAATCACATGCAGTCACTGGTGACGTTGGACCAATCAAACAGAGCCAGGCGGTCACATGACCGTCACACGTAGACCCGACTTAAACAAGTTGAAAAACTTATTGGGGTGTTACCATTTAGTGGTCAATTGTACGGAATATGTGCTGTACTGTGCAATCTACTAATAAAAGTTTCAATCAATCAATCAAAAGTGTAAAGGAAAAAAGACACTTTTAATTTCAACCGTACTTCCCGTCAAAAGCCTAAAGACTGATCGCACGGTTCCTGTCTTCGCAATAAAAGTGCCGTTCCATCGCGCCTGCGCTAACAAAATAAGAGTTTCCGAAAGCCAGTGTAAACAAGCTAGCAAGCTACGTAGTTTGCCGCCAATGTATTTCTTGCAAAGTGTATAAAAACGAATATGGAAGCTGGACAAATAAGATGCCAAAAACCAACGACTTTCATGTGGTATTAGACGGAAAAGAGGAACATTTTTTCTCCTCCATTTGTAAACGTGGACATTATCAGCACTATACTGTCTGATTCCAATCAATACAAGTCATCAGAATCAGGTAATACACCAATTTATATTCTTGTCTTCATGAAAGATAGGAATCTATGTGTTAAAAATTTATGTATATTCATTAAAACACCTTTAACATGTCAACAAAAACGGCAAAATAAAAAATTATATGTATATATATTTATATGTATATATGAGGTAGATCACCTCCACTTGGTCATTTATTAAGTAATTAATTAACATTGAAAAACTTATTGGGGTGTTACCATTTAGTGGTCAATTGTACGGAATATGTACTGTACTGTACAATCTACTAATACAAGTTTTAATCAATCAATCAATCAATCAATCAATGCCTACTGAGCCTATGGTGCTGTTATGTTATTGTGGCTCAATGTGCCTTAATTTTTTTTTTTTTCATGTATTATTATTTAATATAAATTATTGTTTTAGTTGCTTAAGAGATATTCCTGGCTCTGAATTTGCTCATTGCTATTTTTATGTTTTTGTGCATTATTTGTTGCCGTAATCAGGTCACTCATCAGTTACTCGGTACTTGAGTAGTTTTTTCACAACTTACTTTTTACTTTTACTCAAGTAAATATTTGGGTGACTACTCCTTACTTTTACTTGAGTAATAAATCTCGAAAGTAACAGTACTTTTACTTGAGTACAATTTCTGGCTACTCTACCCACCTCTGGTCCCCCGGTCTCCGTAAGTGTCTCAGTCATAAAAATGTTAGAAATAAGTCATTCATTTTTTTTTTTTTTTCATTTAACGCTTGATTCTCGAGATCAACTTCAGGTCTGTCTGTCGTTATAACATTTTTCAAAATTTTGTTTTTATGTTCATGGCCTTTATGTCAAAACCCTTATTTATATGGCAAACACACAAACTATGCAACATTTTCCCCCAAAACATTTCAAAGTGGAATATTTGACGTGAAGTCATTGGAAGCCCAAATAGGTCAACAATTCATAACAATAAACAAATAATAAGTGTTGAAAATAAACCAAATGTATATATATATTTTTTTTTTTACTTAGATTAGATTAGATTAGGGCTTCACTGTGGCAGAGGGGTTAGTGCGTCTGCCTCACAATACGAAGTTCCTGCAGTCCTGGGTTCAAATCCAGGCTCGGGTTCTTTCTGTGTGGAGTTTGCATGTTCTCCCCGTGAATGCGTGGGTTCCCTCCGGGTACTCCGGCTTCCTCCCACTTCCAAAGACATGCACCTGGGGATAGGTTGATTGGCAACACTAAATTGGCCCTAGTGTGTGAATGTGAGTGTGAATGTTGTCTGTCTATCTGTGTTGGCCCTGTGATGAGGGGGCGACTTGTCCAGGGTGTACCCTGCCTTCCGCCCGATTGTAGCTGAGATAGGCGCCAGCGCCCCCCGCGACCCCGAAAGGGAATAAGCGGTAGAAAATGGATGGGGATGGATGGATAGATTAGATTAGATTAGATAGTACTTTAGTTTTTCCGTCAGGAGAGTTCCTTCAGGAAAATTAAAATTTTCAGCACAATCCCATTCAAGATCAGACAAACGTTACAGGGAGACAGAACAGGATCGCTGACGGGTCTGCCGGCTTCCAGCGCCCCTTACAAAAAAGGTGAGATACAGCTAAACAAGTGGGGGGGGGGGGGGGGGGAGAGAAAAAAATAGAAGATTAAAATAAAATAAAAAAATCGGTCTAAGCCTGGGCCCTGGAGAGGGGGTCCAGACTGAGGCCAAGGGAAAAAAAACAACAACCACTCATAGCCATAGTACACATCAGTCTTACATGTTTGAAAGAAGGAAACATCAAAGAACACAAAGAACATGAAATACATTAAAGCAGCCACTTCTACATACAGCTATGAATAAAAACTAAAAGAAACATATACACTGGGGTGGCCTCTGCGGTGTTCCACGCCATCGTCCGCTTTGAGCATGGCCAGAGACAGGAGCAGACCCAACAAAGCAACCAAGAGAGTGTTCCAAACTTTTAACGCTTGAGTCTGCAGATCTCTTGATTATATGATTTTATATTTTTTTTCATACTTTTTTCTTTTATTTGATGCCCTTTTTGTGAAAGAATATTTTGTTTTGCACAAAATATGCAATATTATCCCCCAGGTCAATAACAGTCCGCATGGCAGCTTTGTGTTATTATTGTCAACGCTGCGACTCGTTCTTGTTACATGTCACTGTTTACTCTTTTATTACACTCTTTTATGTTTTAAATTTTTATTATAGTACTTTTCAGAACGTTAACAAATTAGCTGGGGGCCACAAATGGCCCTCGGGCCGCACTTTGGACACGCCTGGACTAGAGGGATAAAAGTCATTTTCAACACTTTTTCGGTCACTTTTGAGGTTTGCGCAATAAGTTCTACTAACTGGACCGCAAACGTAGTCTGAGGTTTTTCTCAGATTTGAAGCATGAGTCGATACGCCCTTGCTCCGTTCCGAAAAATTGGAATTTAGTATTCACATGACGTCAAACTAATGGTTCAAAACATTGTTTTTGTTAGTTTTAGCTGTTCTTTGTGTTCAATGCTCGTATTGGCACCGTGACAGCGTTCCCGGTCTCATCAAAGCCTGACAAGTCAGAACTCCTGGGGGGGCCGGGGGCGGGCGGGCTCCATGCCAGGCACTTCCCACCTCGGAGGCCCGAGCATCCAAGCGAGCTTTGTCAGGACTTTGAAACAAAGATCCTAATCAAAAGAAAACTTGCTTGCTGCTTCGAAACCTCACCGCCGGAATATTCGCCTATCTTTTCAATATTGCAGCCTTGCAAGGTCATTCGGAGCCCCTCGGCAGTTTTTAAACGCCTTACACAATCCCATTAGACTGGATTCTTAATGGTTTTGGACTGGAATCCTACTGGGAGTAACTCGACTTAATGTCATGTTATGTTGTTTTTTTTGTTTGTGTGGTCAACATGTTGGAAAATGAGCCAAAAATCTGTATAACGTATTTTTCGGACTATAAGTCGCAGTTTTTTTCATAGTTTGGCCAGGGGTGCGGCTTATCAAATATCAAATATTATTTAGCTCATTCACGTAAGAGACTAGACGTATAAGATTTCATGGGATTTAACGATTAGGAGTGACAGATTGTTTGGTAAACATATAGCATGTTGTATATGTTAGTTATTTGAATGACTCTTACCATAATATCAATCAATCAATCAATGATCATTTATATAGCCCTAAATCACTAGTGTCTCAAAGGGCTGCACAAACCACAACACAAACCACTACGACATCCTCGGTAGGGCCCACATAAGGGCAAGGAAAACTCACACCCAGTGGGACGTCGGTGACAATGATGACTATGAGGAACCATGGAGAGGACCGCATATGTGGGCAACCCCCCTTCCCCCCTCTAGGGGACCGAAAGCAAAGGATGTCGAGCAGGTCTAACATGATACTGTGAAAGTTCAATCCATAGTGGCTCCAACACAACCGCGAGAGTCCAGTCCAAAGCAGATCCAACACAGTAGCGAGAGTCCCGTCCACAGTGGAGCCAATAGGAAAACATCCCAAGCGGAGGCGGATCAGCAGCGCAGAGATGTCCCCAACTGATACACAGGCGAGCAGTCCATCCTGGGTCCCGATTTTGAACGAGTGGTCCATCCTGTGTCCCGACTCTGAACAGCCAGTACTTCATCCATGGCCACCGGACCGGACCCCCTCCACAAGGGAGAGTGGGACAGAGGAGAAAAAGAAAAGAAACGGCAGATCAACTGCTCTAAAAAGGGAGTCTATTTAAAGGCTAGAGTATACAAATGAGTTTTAAGGTCAGACTTAAATGCTTCTACTGAGGTGGCATCTCGAACTGTTACCGGGAGGGCATTCCAGAGTACTGGAGCCCGAAATGAAAAACACTCTATAGCCCGCAGACTTTTTTTGGGCTTTGGGAATCACTAATAAGCCGGAGTCCTTTGAACGCAGATTTCTTGCCGGGACATATGGTACAATACAATCGGCAAGATAGGATGGAGCTAGACCGTGTAGTATTTTATACGTAAGTAGTAAAACCTTAAAGTCACATCTTAAGTGCACAGGAAGCCAGTGCAGGTGAGCCAGTACAGGCGTAATGTGATCAAACTTTCTTGTTCTTGTCAAAAGTCTAGCAGCCGAATTTTGTACCAACTGTAATCTTTTAATGCTAGACATGGGGAGACCCGAAAATAATACGTTACAGTAATCGAGGCGGGACGTAACAAACGCATGTATAACGATCTCAGCGTCTTTAGTGGACAAAATGGAGCGAATTTTAGCGATATTACAGAGATGAAAGAAGGCCGTTTTAGTAACGCTTTTAATGTGTGACTCAAAGGAGAGAGTTGGGTCGAAGATAATACCCAGATTCTTTACCGAGTCACCTTGTTTTATTATTTGGTTGTCAAATGTTAAAGTTGTATTATTAAATAGAGGTCGGTGTCTAGCAGGACCGATAATCAGCATCTCTGTTTTTTTGGCGTTGACTTGCAAAAAGTTAGCGGACATCCATTGTATATGTTACGTTAACATACGAAGCACCTTCTCAGTTGGTTATTTATGCGTCATATAACGTACACTTATTCAGCCTGTTGTTCACTATTCTTTATTTATTTTATATTGCCTTTCAAATGTCTTTTTTTGGTGATGGGTTTTATCAAATACATTTCCCCCAAAATGCGACTTATACTCCAGTGCGACTTATATATGTTTTTTTACTTCTTTATTGTGTATTTTTGGCAGGTGCGACTTATACTCCAGAGCGACTTATATTCCGAAAAATATGGTATTTAAAAAAAAATAAAAATAAAAAATCCTGTTGGATACGTTGTGGTTGTCTACAATCGTGCGCGTCTTCTTGTGGTATCATTAGTCGAATAAAAGCCTGAGAAAGTTTGAAATAAAAAAACAGTCAAAGTGAGGAACAGAGGACTGATGATGAAGTGGAGTTACACTTGAATATTGGATATTTAGCTTAGACATCCAAAGTGAAAATCCAAAAAATGTAACAATTGTAAAGTATAAAGCATAAACTAAAGGTGTGTGTGTGTGTGTGTGTGTGTGTGTGTGTGTGTGTGTGTGTGTGTGTGTGTGTGTGTGTGTGTGTGTGTGTGTGTGTGTGTGTGTATGTATACATCAATTATATATATATATATATGTATATATGTGGGGTACGCGTACTCCCATTTGAGAACCACTGGAATAGGTATACCAGATTAAAAAAAAAAAAAAAAAGGAACACAACTTACCTGAAAATGTGTCTCCACCAGTCTCCATGCAAAAGACATGTTAAAACGCACCTGTCTTGGGGGGCTGTGGGGGTCCCAAAGGGCGACCTCTGAAGGCCCTGTTGGACAGAATCATGTGGGACAAACTGCTTAAAGTTAAATCGAGTTCCTACTGGGGGAAAAACCAAAAAAAAAAACGACAAAACATTTTGTGCGGGCACAAAAAAAAAAAAAATTAAAATTGGTGTTTTTCCAATCCAATCCACTTTATTTGTATCGCACTTCTAAACAACAAAAATGTTTACCAAGTGCTGCACAACAATATTAAAAACAGTGTTCAAATATCCTTAGCTCCACCAATGATTGAATTAAAAATAAAACCAATACAAAAATAATAAAAAATAATAAAAACAAAGGGTGGAGTGCCATCTCCGGGTTGGGGAGGAGACCCTGCCCCAAGTGGAGGAGTTCAAGTACCTAGGAGTCTTGTTCACGAGTGGGGGAAGAGTGGATCGTGAGATCAACAGGCGGATCGGTGCGGCGTCTTCGGTAATGCGGACGTTGTATCGATCCGTTGTGGTGAAGAAGTAGCTGAGCCGGAAGGCAAAGCTCTAAATTTACCGGTCGATCTACGTTCCCATCCTCACCTATGGTCATGAGCTTTGGGTCATGACCGAAAGGATAAGATCACGGGGACAAGCGGCCGAAATGAGTTTCCTCCGCCCGGTGGCGGGGCTCTCCCTTAGAGTTAGGGTGAGAAGCTCTGTCATCCGGGAGGAACTCAAAGTAAAGCCACTGCTACTCTACATCGAGAGGAGCCAGATGAGGTGGTTCGGGTTTAGGGCACGTCCAACCGGTAGGAGGCCACGGGGAAGACCCAGGACACGTTGGGAAGACTATGTCTCCCGGCTGGCCTGGGAACGCCTCGGGATCCCCCGGGAAGAGCTAGACGAAGAGGCTGGGGAGAGGGAAGTCTGGGCTTCCCTGCTTAGGCTGCTGCCCCCGCGACCCGACCTCAGATAAGCGGAAGATGGTGGATGGATGGATTGAAGAATAAATATGCTGCGATGAAGTAGCGACTTGTCCAGGGTGCACGCCGCCTTCCGCCCGATTGTACCTGAGATAGGCACAAGCGCCCCCCGCGACCCCAAAGGGGAATAAGCGGTAGAAAAATGGATGGATGGATAAATAAATATGATTTTTTTTCGTGTGCACTAGTGTTAATTTTGACAGCAAAATTTGATATAGTTGTAGTGATAGTCTTTTGAATAAAATGTAATTTAGTTTTAGTCATAATTTAGTTATTTAAATTGTTTTAGTTTTAGTTGAGGAAATATAAGATTATAGCCGACGAAAACTACAGTAGATTTAGTCGACTAAAGGGTAATATGTCAACTTTCCCTTCAATTCCTGAAAGTCAAAGCAAAACAGCGGAAAAATCACCGATACAAGTCGTATTTTGATGAAAATCACGTCTCAAATTTAGTATTTCACGAGTAAGCCGTGCAACAAACGGGATAACGTCGAGTGAGTCGTATGTTGTGGAAAATGCTTACCTGTGTGTGGATTTCGGGGTGATTGGACTGTAAATGTCGCTTCAAGTTTGTTGTGTTTTTCCCCGTAATCCTCGCGCTGCATTTCTTACACTGCGTCTTGTTATCTTTGACGTCAAATATAATAACATTTCTGCATATGTCCTTGTTATGCCCGTTTGATTGTGGACTATTACTGACACCTTGTGGCGATGGGAAATGCTGCGCGTCATTAGTTTGGCACTTCCGGTTCAGTTTAGGCACTTCCGGTTTACGATGTTAGTTCAGTTCACAAACAATGAGAAGTAGATTAATTGACTGATTGAAACTTTTATTAGTAGATTGCACAGTTCAGTACATATTCCGTACAATTGACCACTAAATGGTAACACCCCAATACGTTTTTCAACGGGGTCCACGTTAATCAATTCATGGTACAAATATATACTATCAACATAATACAGTCATCACACAAGTTAATCATCATAGTATGTACATTGAATTATTTACATTATTTACAATCCGGGGGGCGGGATGAGGAGCTTTGGTTGATATCAGAACTTCAGTCATCAACAATTGCATCAACAGAGAAATGTGGACATTGAAACAGTGTAGGTCTTATTTAGTAAGATATGTACAGCCAGCAGAGAACAAAGTGAGTTCAGATAGCATAAGTACAAGTATATACATTAGAAGTACATTTGAGTTGTTTATAATCCGGGGAGATGGGATGTGAATGGAGGAGGGTATTAGTAAAGTGTTGAAGTTGCCTGGAGTTGTTGTTTTAGAGCGGTTTTGAAGGAATATAGAGATGCACTTACTTTTACAACTGTTGGGAGTGCATTCCACATTGATGTGGCATAGAAAGAGAATGAGTTAAGACCTTTGTTAGATCGGAATCTGGGTTTAACGTGGTTTGTGGAGCTCCCCCTGGTGTTGTGGTTATGGCGGTCATTTACGTTAAGGAAGTAGTTCGACATGTATCAAGGAGGTGTGGCGGATTTTATAGACTAGGCTCAGTGCAAGTTGTTTTACTCTGTCCTCCACCCTGAGCCAGCCCACTTTGGAGAAGTGGGTTGGATTGAGGTGTGATCTGGGGTGGAGGTCTAAAAGTAACCGGACTGGCTTATTCTGGGATGTTTGGAGTCTAGATTTGAGGGTTTTGGAGGTGCTGGGGTACCAGGAGGTGCAAGCGTAATCGAAGAAAGGTTGAATGAGAGTTCCCGCTAGAATCCTCAAGGTGTTTTTGTTGACCAGAGAGGAGATTCTGTAGAGGAATCTCGTTCTTTGGTTGACCTTTTTGATCACCTTGGTTGCCATTTTATCACAGGAAATACGAGTTGTGTTAACGCTTACAAGCCTTGGAAAAGATAAGTCTGTAAGTGAACTGTTTAACTAAGGTGGAAAGTGGCTAAATTTGATAGTAAGATGTGTATTGAAAAACGATTTTTGTGCACTATTTTAATGAATGTTTGAGGATTTAAAATGGCTGCCGGTCACATATTTCCACCATCGAAATAGTTTCAACACTCAGCAGTATTTGTTTGGTAATAATGCTGTATATTTGTGTAAGGCTAATGTTTACATATTGTGTACTACATTTCAGTTTGTTAATTGAATCTCACAGCTTATACATTTGTCATAGTGTGTATTTCAGTTTTACAATAATAATAATAATAAAAAATAAAAATCCAGTGCAAGACAAAGCAAGATCGACAACAATAAAGAGCTTAAATGGATTCATCTGCTTTGGAACTTTTATTAGAACATCCTGGATTGGTTCTTAGCTGTCTGCCAAGCTGTATAACCTCAACACATTCAGTGAGGGCAGAACAGTCCTCTCTCCTCTTCCTCCCCGGCGTTGACATGTTTTCTTCTGCATGTTGTCTCGAACGCAAACTACGTTTACGTAACTTCCTTACCACGTCGGTCCGATTGGTTCTCTTCCCAACTCCTCCCGCCTCTTCCTAACGAGTTCCGATTGGATCTCGTCTCTGGCAGACATTTTCGTCTCGTTTTTATTCGTTGACGAATATGTCGATACACCTCGTCATCGTCTTTGTCCACGTAAATTATTTTTTATTTAGTTATTGTCTCGAAAAAAAAGGTCGTTGACGATAACTATGACGAAAATTTTTCGTCAACAAAATTAACACTGTTGGTGCACTCGTTCTCAGTTTTTGTCCGCGCTCCATCTCTTCAAACAATGCTCATTTAGTGACTAACTGGCTAAACGCTCCTCGACCTTCCTCTTTTTTCTGTTGTTTTTTCTGCGGCCTCACTCTTGTCGCAGGGAAATGGATTGCTATCCACGGAATCGGCGCTCTTTGTACAAAATTGCCATTTCTCACCACGGAGCGATGACAACAACACCCGGCGGCACTTAAACGCACACCTCTTCCCACTCACAAAAAAAAAAAAAAAAAAGCGAAAATGTCCCGGAACGAACTCATGTTTTTTTTGTTTTCTTTTGTTTTGTTTTGTTTTGTTTTCAAAAAGCAAATACTCGGGTCAAGTCATTGACATCGGCGCGCCGTTAACGTCCGTCGCTAGCTCTCGATGTTGTCTCTTGATGGGGTCGAGTGGCTCCGCTTTTGTTTGACCGGAATGGAAAGTGATATTGCTCTGCTGAAGCCCACAAAAGCCGAGGAGACGTGTGTGTGTGTGTGTGTGTGTGTGTGTGTGTGTGTGTGTGTGTGTGTGTTTTTGTGAGAGTCCCGCGGTGCCAGAACAAATGCACCACAAATAGCACGGTTCGATACAGGAATTGGGTCTTATTTTGAAATGTCTATTTTGAAAAGAAGCTTGAAAAGTCACTTTTTTCCTTTGTATTGGAAATGTTGGAAAAGGTTTGACCAAGTGGAATAAGTCAGAAAACAAACGGAAAAACATGAACTTATTTATCAATAACCGCCTACCGTCAGACTATAAAAGCGCACTTAAAGGCCTACTGAAACCCACTCTTACCCACCACGCAGTCTGATAGTTTATATATCAATGATGAAATATTAAAGGGGAACATTATCACCAGACCTATGTAAGCGTCAATATATACCTTGATGGTGCAGAAAAAAAGACCATATATTTTTTTAACCGATTTCCGAACTCTAAATGGGTGAATTCTGGCGAATTAAACACCTTTCTGTTTATCGCTCTTTTTGCAATGACGTCAGAACGTGACGTCGCCGAGGTAACACAGCCGCCATTTTCATTTTCAACACATTACAAACACCGGGTCTCAGCTCTGTTATTTTCCGTTTTTTCGACTATTTTTTGGAACCTTGGAGACATCATGCCTCGTCGGTGTGTTGTCGGAGGGTGTAACAACACTAACAGGGAGGGATTCAAGTTGCACCACTGGCCCGAAGATGAGACAGTGTCTGCCGCCAGACCCCCGTTGAATGTACCAAAGTGTCTCCACATTTTACCGGCGATGACAGACATGGCACAGAGATGTATGGATAACCTGCAGATGCATTTGCAACCATAAATTCAACGAAATCACAAAGGTGAGTTTTGTTGATGTTGTTTTATGTGCTAATCAGACATATTTGGTTGCGGCGTGACTGCCAGCTAATCGATGCTAAAATGCTACGCTAATCGACGCTAACATGCTATTTACCGGCGGTGCTAAAGCAGACATGGCACAGAGATGTATGGATAACCTGCAGATGCATTTGCAACTATAAAGTCAACGAATTCACAAAAGTGAGTTTTGTTGATGTTGACTGCCAGCTAATCGATGCTAACATGCTACGCTAATCGATGCTAACATGCTATTTACCGGCGGTGCTAAAGCAGACATGGCACAGAGATGTATGGATAACCTGCGGATGCATTTGCAACCATACATTCAACGAATTCACAAAGGTGAGTTTTGTTGATGTTGACTGCCAGCTAATCGATGCTAACATGCTACGCTAATCGATGCTAACATGCTATTTACCGGCGGTGCTAAAGCAGACATGGCACAGAGATGTATGGATAACCTGCAGATGCATTTGCAACCATAAATTCAACGAAATCACAAAGGTGAGTTTTGTTGATGTTGTTGTATGTGCTAATCAGACATATTTGGTTGCGGCGTGACTGCCAGCTAATCGATGCTAAAATGCTACGCTAATCCACGCTAACATGCTATTTACCGGCGGTGCTAAAGCAGACATGGCACAGAGATGTATGGATAACCTGCAGATGCATTTGCAACTATAAAGTCAACGAATTCACAAAGGTGAGTTTTGTTGATGTTGACTGCCAGCTAATCGATGCTAACATGCTACGCTAATCGATGCTAACATGCTATTTACCGGCGGTGCTAAAGCAGACATGGCACAGAGATGTATGGATAACCTGCAGATGCATTTGCAACCATAAATTCAACGAAATCACAAAGGTGAGTTTTGTTGATGTTGTTTTATGTGCTAATCAGACAAATTTGGTTGCGGCGTGACTGCCAGCTAATCGATGCTAAAATGCTACGCTAATCCACGCTAACATGCTATTTACCGGCGGTGCTAAAGCAGACATGGCACAGAGATGTATGGATAACCTGCAGATGCATTTGCAACTATAAAGTCAACGAATTCACAAAGGTGAGTTTTGTTGATGTTGACTGCCAGCTAATCGATGCTAACATGCTACGCTAATCGATGCTAACATGCTATTTACCGGCGGTGCTAAAGCAGACATGGCACAGAGATGTATGGATAACCTGCAGATGCATCTGCAACCATAAATTCAACGAAATCACAAAGGTGAGTTTTGTTGATGTTGTTTTATGTGCTAATCAGACATATTTGGTTGCGGCGTGACTGCCAGCTAATCGATGCTAAAATGCTACGCTAATCGATGCTAACATGCTATTTACCGTCGGGGCTAAAGCAGACATGGCACAGAGATGTATGGATAACCTGCAGATGCATTTGCAACTATAAAGTCAACGAATTCACAAAGGTGAGTTTTGTTGATGTTGACTGCCAGCTAATAAATAGATAGATAGATAGATAGATAGATAGATAGTACTTTATTGATTCCTTCAATCGATGCTAACATGCTACGCTAATCGAAACTAACATGCTATTTACCGGCGGTGCTAAAGCAGACATGGCACAGAGATGTATGGATAACCTGCAGATGCATTTGCAACTATATTACGTTTCCTTCCACCCACATTTAATGCGAAAAAAAAACACTTACCAATCGAAGGATTTAAGTTGCTCCAGTGTCACGAGATGCGAAACTCCTGATAGTTTGGTCCGCACATTTTTACCGGCGATGCTAACGCAGCTATTCGGCCATGCTATGGCTATGAATAGCGTCAATAGCTATTCGCTCAATAGCTTCAGTTTCTTCTTCAATACTTTCATACTCCAACCATCTGTTTCAATACATGCGTAATCTGTTAAATCGCTTAAGCCGCTGAAATCCGAGTCTGAATCCGAGCTAATGTCGCTATATCTTGCTGTGCTATTCGCCGTTGTTTGTTTACATTGGCAGCACTGTATGACGTCACAGGAAAATGGATAGTCGCATCGCAAATAGCGAAAATCAAGCACTTTAAAGCTTTTTTTAGGGATATTCGGGGACCGGTAAAATTTTGGAAAATACTTCAAAAAATACAACAAGCCACTGGGAACTGATTTTTATTGTTTTTAACCCTTTTGAAATTGTGATAATGTTCCCCCTTTAACATTGTAACACATGCCAATACGGCCTTTTTAGTTGACTAAATTGCAATTTTAAATTTCCCGTGGAGTTTCCTGTTGCAAACGTCGCGGAATGATGACGCGTGTTTGTGACGTTATTGGTTGGAGGGGACATATTAGCGCAGCACCACTAGCGGCTAAAAGTCGTCTCTTTTCATGGCGCAATTAAACAGTATTCTGGACATCTGTGTTGCTGAATCTTTTGCAATTTGTTCAATTAATAATGGAGAAGTCAAAGTACAAAAATGGAGTTGGGAAGCTTTAGCCTTTAGCCACACAAACACACGGTGATTCCTTGTTTAAAATTCCCGGAGGTGATGCTTTACTATGGATCAGAGCGGTCAAGCGAACATGGATCCCGACCACTTGTCAACCGGCAGGTTTCGGTGAGAAAATTGTGGTAAAAAGTCGCCTCTTACCGGAGATCAGCGTAGCTTGCGCCGTCCATGCAGCTGCCGTGACTTCCCTGAGAGACTGGCCCCAACACACCCGTGTACACACCTCTTCGACTATCAGGTACTATTTAACTCACTAAAACACTAGCAACACAATAGAAAGATAAGGAATTTCCCAGAATTATCCTAGTAAATGTGTCTAAAAACATCTGAATTGCTCCCAATGCAATCGCCTTTTTTTTTTTTTTTTTTACTTTATTTATTTGTATTTTTTGTTTCTAGTCCTTCACTATCAATATCGTCATCCACGAATCTCTTTTTTGTCGCTTTTTCGGTTCGAATAGCTCTTGATGCTGGAGGCTCACATTATAAAATTGGCCCTCGTGTGTGAATGTTGTCTATTTATGTTGGCGACTTGTCCAGGGTGTACCAGGCCTTCCAGCAGAATGCAGCTGATATAGGCTCCAGCATCCCCAAAAGGGACAAGCCGTAGTAAATGGATGGAAAGATGTTTTTAAGTTGAAGTGGAGTGGTAATTATTTTATTTTATTTTAATTTTTGGCGAAACCTAGTGGCCGCAATAATTCATTAGGCTCATGACGCAGTAGGTTGAATAATGCGGACACGTTTATTACTGTATACTTTTTGGATGAGCTTTTTTTCCCCGCTTTGTAGACTTTGTATGTGTTAGTAGTTTGCAGAAACGGTAGAAAAAGAGTTCCTCGGTATTCGCTCTTACAATAACAATGTGGCTACAGCTTGGTTGTTGTACATGGTACGGAACGGTATATAGTTTTTGAATGTATTGTTTGTCACGCCTACGGTCCAGGTTTTGTTTTGGTCGTGCTATGTTTAGTTTTTTGGACATTTAGTTCTGTTTTGCATTTCCTTGTTCGTCTTGTTACCATGCCAACTGATTTAGTTTTCATCTGTCATGTCTGATCATGAGTTTTGTATGGCCGTACTACCCTGAGCATCCCCAATCTCATCTGTTCTCAAAGCTAAGCAGTGTCTGGCCTGGTTAGTACTTGGATGGGAGACTGCCTAGGAATACCAGGTGCTTTTGACCTTTGGACTCTAAGTTCCTTTTTTTTCACTCCCTGTTTTGTTACCATGACGACCAATCAGTTCACCTGTCTTGTCTCACACCTGTTTTCACTTATCATGTTCACTATTTAAGCCGCAGTTACCAGGTAGTCAGGCTGGCAACATCACCTCCTTCACGACTTCGATTATCTGCTTCATGCCTTGCTGTGCTGTTCATTTTTGTCCACGTAAGTTTTTGTCATTCATGCCATAGCACAAGTGTTTTGTTTCAGTTTTATAGTTTATAGCCTTTGTGCTAGTCTTTTGTTTCATAGCCCAAGTTTCGTACCTCCATTGTGAGCGCTTTTTGTTTGTTCCTGTTTTTAGTTAATGAGTAAATAAATTAAATATGTACCTGCCGTTTCCACTCCATTTGCTTCGCACATCAGGAAAACAACCCAAGACCAAGTCCAAGCCTGACATTGTTACAATGATTTAGAGCAGGGGTAGGGAACCTATGGCTCTAGAGCCAGATGTGGCTCTTTTGATGACTGCATCTGGCTCTCGGATAAATCTGAGCTGACATTGCTTAACAGGATAAGTAATGAATAATTCCACTTGTAATCACAGTGTTAAACATAACTTTCAAAATATAACACATTCTCATGCATTTTTATATTCAAGAAGTTGCATTAATGGTAAGAGGTAATTTATTTATTCTTTAGTGTTGGGCTTGCCCTCCTGGGGGTTCTTCAGACCACCAAGCACCGACATGAGAGCCTGTTTTAGGGTTAAAATATTGGTTTTTTTTCCAATTAGTCTCTGTTACTTTCCAGCAATTGTCTTTTTCTCTCTGTCCTCACTCGCGCTCTGGCTCCAGCCCCAACGCTGTCTCTCCTCCTGGCTGCTGCTTATAACAGAGCGACAGGTGTTGAGATAAAAAGGCCCAGGTGGGCCTTCTACGCACCTGTCGCTGATTTCGAGGCCGGTCCTGGCAACATCCCGCTTTGCTGCAGGCCCGCAGGCCACGCCCCCTCCATAGTTAACTTCAGAATAACAATGTTAATACAAAGAATAAGAGACCTATTATACTCTGGAAATGTTGGTCTTACTTAAAAATGTACACATTTAGTTGTGTTCGGTGTTAAAAAAAATATTATATGGCTCTTAGGGAAATACATTTTAAAATATTTGGCTTCTTGGCTCTCTGACAAAAATGTTCCCGACCCCTGATTTAGAGGTAGAGTTGATTGCTCTCATTAGCTGCGTTGCAAGCCACCAATGGAAGCTAAAAAAAAAAAAAGTCTCTCATAATTATGAACGAATAAAGTGCAGTTACCATTGAACTACTCTACCAGTTTTAGCCTGTATTCATAGTTCAGTACTTTGAAAATAGACTTGGTGCGTACTTTGGCACAGTTGCACGCTATTTTTGTGTTTATTAACACGTCGATTGTATTTATATTCCGCGATATTTATTTACCAGCATCTTAATGTGTTGGTAATTTTCTCGTTCAAGTAATCAAACAAAAATTGCCTCTCAATTGTATTAAAGCAGGGTTCAGGAACCTTTTCGGCTGAGAGAGCCATGAAAGCCAAATACTTTCAAATGTATTTCCGTGAGAGCCGTATAATATTTTTTAACACTGAATACAACTGTCAGGTTCAAACACTGATGACATTTATTAAACGGACAAGAAGCAAGGAATTAAACAGAGACAGGATTCAATTTAGCTCAATGAGGAGAAACTTGTAGATCTGTATCCTTGTACAGTGTCGTCCCACACTCTGACAAGAGAATTCTACGCCGCCTCTTTTATTTGGAGTTTCCCTGATTACAACAAATAGAGTGAATCTTATTCTTTTTAATAACATTGTTATTCTGAAGGTAACCAATAATAAATAAAATACTTATGACCATTGATGCGACTTCTTGAACAGGTGGGATAGAAACGGATGGATGGATTCAAATACATGAGAATGTTTTATATATTTAACGTTATTTTTAACACTGTGATTACCAGCAGAATTATTAATTACTTATCTTTGTTAAGCAACGTATGGTAAGATTTATCTGGGAGCCAGATGCGGTAATCAAAAGAGCCACATCTGGCTCGAGAGCCATAGGTTCCCTACCCCTGTATGAAAGGCTCGGGCACCGTTGTCGTTATTCCAAACAAACGCTCAATTTATTTTTCTTAAAAACAAAACAAAACAAAGAAATAACAGATTTGTTAAATTTTGGGGGTCCTCACTCAGTCCCGTTAATGTGGCAACTCGGTACGCAGAAAGTGGCATCAGTCAGATCGGTACGCTCACACATTTATTTTGTCTGTATATCCCGTAATATTGCAACTGTTTCTATTTGTTTACTTTGAAAATACGTTGTTGTTGTTCAATCGTCAAAAATGACTATAGTTATCTATTTACCTGTCAGTCCTGTTACTCAAATAATGGATTAGATTCTCAAAGCGCTCACAGAGGAGTGGGACCCCCGCACTCATTCACACTTAATGACTCACCAAATGAGTCATCTTCGGTTTAGGAACCTTGTACGGAAATGACTTAATGTTGGCAAATACACACATTAAGAGGTTATATGTGTGTGTGTGTGTTATCAGATTTAGAAGTGAACTAAAAACGGATCAAAGGAAATGGCATTCATTTGTTGGAATGATTCATAGTGATAAGGCAAGGACTACTACAACTTTAGCACTTCCGACGCATCACTGATATTGGACCCTTGAGTATGATCTGACTTGATACGATATCCGCACCAATTTTGCTTATTTCCTGTACAATTTTTTGGTGTTTTTTTATTTTTATTTAGTGGTTGCAAGGACTGCTTCACGGTGGCAGAGGGGTTAGTGCGTCTGCCTCACAATACGAAGGTCCTGCAGTCCTGGGTTCAAATCCAGGCTCGGGATCTTTCTGTGTGGAGTTTGCATGTTCTCCCCGTGAATGCGTGGGTTCCCTCCGGGTACTCCGGCTTCCTCCCACTTCCAAAGACATGCACCTGGGGATAGGTTGATAGGTAAAACTAAAATTGGCCCTAGTGTGTGAATGTGAGTGTGAATGTTGTCTGTCTATCTGTGTTGGCCCTGCGATGAGGTGGCGACTTGTCCAGGGTGTACCCTGCCTTCCGCCCGATTGTGGCTGGGATGGGCGCCAGCGCCCCCCGCGACCCCGAAAGGGAATAAGCGGTGGAGAATGGATGGGATGGATGGAGGGTTGCAAGGACATAAAAGTGGATAAGAGGTCGGTCTATTACCTGACACCTGTCACATATACAGCTGTCACATACACTGTAATATTGTACATGGTAATTGTTATATATTGTATGTATGATATAGACATAATATATTATATATCTGTATATATAATGAACTGTACATATATTATGTAAATCTTACGTACATAAGTTATATTTTTCATCAATATATTTAGTCTGTATTTATACCTGCATTGTCCTTTCCTTCCTTACACTTTCCATCATTTTAACTGAGCTTCTGTGTGGAAAAATTTCCCTTCTGGGTCATTAAAGTTAGTCTAAGTCTGTCTTAGGGAAGTCTTGTCTTGGTTTTTTCTGTCTTGTGATTTGCATATTTTACTTTGAAAAGCAACTCCCCTTGTTTCAGATCACAGGCCCTTCCTCTTGTGTCACCAGTCTGACGTCATCCCTGACCCTTGATTGTTTCCACCTGTTTCCCATTACCATCATGTTCTATTTAAGCTCATGCCTCCCCTTGTCCTGTCTCGTGCTTTCGTGTCAATGTAGCGTCCATGTCCATGTTTGTATCCATGCCTTGCTTATTCCCATGTTTACTTCCTTGCGGTATAGCTCGATTGGTAGAGCAGCCGTGCCAGCAACTTGAGGGTTGGAGGTTCGATCCCAGCTTGCACCATCCTAGTCACTGCCGTTGTGTCCTTGGGCAAGACGCTTTACCCACCTGCTCCAAGTGCCACCCACACTGGTTTTAAATGTAACTTAGATATTGGGTTTCACAATATAAAGCGCTTTGAGTCACTTGAGAAAAGCGCTATATAAATATATTCACTTCTTGCTGTAATTTTGAGTTGTACTTTTTTCCTTCTTTGAGCAACCTTTGTTATTCTAGCCTCCGTCCAACCTATTTGGTGGGTTTTTGTATTTTTTCTAAATTCCTTTTCTTCCTCAAAGATTGAGGGATTTTTTTGTTTAACTTTATCGAGTATTTATTTATAGCCTTTTTGTTCTTCCTCCTTTTGGAGCGTTTTTTGTTATTTTTTTTATAGTAGATACGACTTTAATTGTAGTTTCTCCTTTTGTTAGTTTATTCCTCCTATTCTTTGGAGTGATTTTTGGTTTATCTTTTTTCGGTATTATTTCCGCGGATTGTGTGGTTAATCATTAAGTGCGTAATATTCTGGCTCTGGAGGTTTAAAAAGTTGTTTCAAAATAAAAAGCTTTATTAGAACCTCATCTCTGCATCTGGGTCCACTCCTTATTGCAAGTCCTGACAAAGTGGGGCAATTATTTTGACTCGGGGGGGCCTTATTTAGAGAAATAAAATGTGTCTAGGGGGGCCGGTATATCTATTTTATAAGGAACACTAATACAAAACTTCACAATAATGTGTGATTGAATGCTAAAAACGTTATGACAAACCACCTTAAAAAAACGTAATGGAATTTTACATTTTTTTTATGAACGATAAAACACTGAATATTGACAAAATATGATTGTCACATCTCCATTCGATCGACATATTTTACAATCAAGTGAAACGCAACAAAAATGCGACCAAAGGTGAAATATGAACGCCAAGGGTAAAAAAATAAACCCACCTACAATCTGATATATCACAAAGCTTTAGAACTTTGTGGTGAAAAGCTCCTTTTGCGTCTGGAAACGCTTCCCCACCAGGCTGCTTGGTGCCTCGTCTGAGCTGCTGTGACGTAGATTACCATAGTAACCAATTAGATTACCATAATAACTGGTATATCATCCATAAGATTCCAACCACAGAAATACTTTGTATAATTCAAGACTTACGGTCATTAGCAAACATCACTGCACATCATAATGGCAGCTATACTTTACATCTTAAAGATCTAAAAAAAAATACAAACCCTGTTTCCATATGAGTTGGGAAATCGTGTTAGATGTAAATATAAACGGAATAGAATGATTTGCAAATCCTTTTCAACCCATATTCAGTTGAATGCACTACAAAGGCAACATATTTGATGTTCAAACTCATAAACTTTATTTTATTTTTTTTGCAAATAATAATTAACTTAGAATTTCATGGCTGCAACATGTGCCAAAGTAGTTGGGAAAGGGCATGTTCACCACTGTGTTACATCACCTTTTCTTTTAACAACACTCAATAAACGTTTGGGAACTGAGGAAACTAATTGTTGAAGCTTTGAAAGTGGAATTCTTTCCCATTCTTGTCGTTCAACAGTCTGGGGTCTCCGCTGTCGTATTTTACGCTTCATAATGCGGCACACATTTTCGATGGGAGACAGGTCTGGACTGCAGGCGGGCCAGGAAAGCACCCGCACTGTTTTTTTTACAAAGCCACGCTGTTGTGACACGTGCTGAATGTGGCTTGGCATTGTCTTACATGAAAAAGACGGCGCTTAGATGGCAGCCTATGTTGTTCCAAAACCTGTATGTACCTTTCAGCATTAATGGTGCCTTCACAGATGTGTAAGTTACCCATGCCTTGGGCATTAATGCAACCCCGTACCACCACAGATGCTGGCTTTTGAACTTTACGTCGATTACAGTCTGGATGGTTCGTTTCCCCTTTGGTCCGGATGACATTGTCGAATTTTTCCAAAAACAATTTGAAATGTTGACTCGTCAGACCACAGAACACTTTTCCACTTTGCATCAGTCCATTTTAAATGATCTCGGGCCCAGAGAAGCCGGCGGCGCTTCTGGATGTTGTTGATAAATGGCTTTCGCTTTGCAAAGTAGAGCTTTAACTTGCACTTGCAAATGTAGCGACGAACTGTGTTTAGTGACAGTGTTTTTTTGAAGTCTTCCTGAGCCTCTGTGGTGATATCCTTTAGAGATTGATGTTGGTTTTTGATACAGTCATTCAACGTTGGTTTCCGGCCATGCCGCTTACGTGGAGTGATTTCTCCAGATACTCTGAACCTTTTGATAATATTATGGACCGTAGATGTTGAAATCCCTCAATTTCTTGCAATTGCACTTTGGGAAACGTTGTTCTTAAACTGTTTGACTATTTGCTCACGCAGTTGTGGACAAAGGGGTGTACCTCGCCCCATCCTTTCTTGTGAGGGACTGAGCATTTTTTGGGAAGCTGTTTTTATACCCAATCATGGCACCCACCTGTTCCTAACTAGCCTGCACACCTGTGGCATGTTCCAAATAAGTGTTTGATGAGCATTCCTCAACTTTATCAGTATTTATTGCCACCTTTCCCAACTTCTTTGTCACGTGTTGCTGGCATCAAATTCTAAAGTTAATGATTATTTGCACACAAAAAAACATGTTTATGAGTTTGAACATCAAATATGTTGTCTTTGTAGTGCATTCAATTGAAAATGGGTTGAATAGGATTTTGCAAATCATTATATTCCGTTTATATTTACATCTAACACAATTTCCCAACTCATATGGAAAAGGGGTTGGTATTTGTGAATGTTTAAAAAGCTTAACGTGCCGCATGTGCCCCCCCCCCCCGGGCCTTAATTTGCCCAGATCTGATCTAAAGGTTGAGCTGCAGAGCCCGGGACGGCGAACCCGAGCATCTTTTCGAAGATGTCTCCTTATCTCCCCCGCCTCGTCTTCCCTATCCCTCTTATCCGCCGTGTTTAGTGATTTATTAACACGTGCTCGCCACTGATATCGCCCGTCTCGCCAAAGCTGACACGGCAACGGATCAAACAATGCGGGGCCATTTCTCTCTGTTCTCCTGCGAAGGAGCGACAGATAGGAATAAAAGGGAAAAAGCCACCGGGGCTGTGGGGGCGTTTCAGTGAGTGACAGGGACTAGAGCGGCCATTAGCCTCCCGTGGTAGGAGAAAACCACAGGTAGGTTCAATTAGTTGACTCTAAAGAAAGAATATTTCAGCAAAGTGAAGACAGAGATATCCTTTTTTTTTCGCCTTCCGCAAGACTTCGCCTCAGTGGATGAAAGGACAGAAAAAGGACTTCAGAAGTTGACTTTAAAGGTTAAATACGACCCTGCGTCTGCAGTGTTAGGAACTGCTCGGCTCAACTTTTTTTTTTTTTTTTCTAGTCTAACGCGAGCAGTCTTGAAGTGAGCTGACCTTTTCAGCCGCAGGCCAAGAGAGAATGTCCGCCTCCGTGCTGCCGAGTCCAGGGTGTGGATGCTTTAAAGACGGACAGAAAAAGTGAACAATGTAGGGTTTCTCCAACTCTGCTCTTTGGGACATGACATGTTGCCTCGGACCAGTCTTCCTCTCAGGGAATAAAAGTCACTGGTCAATCCCAAGTTCTTTCGGATGACATACACGCTATATTGCCAAATGATCAGAATCAGGTGTCCTCATCCAAAACACTTTGGACAATTCCATGCTCCCAACCTTGTGGGAACAATTCGGAGCGGGCCCCGTACTCTTCCGACATGACTGTGCACAAAGTAAAGTCCATAAAGACATGGATGACAGAGTCTGGGCATACTTGACTGGCCTGCACAGAGTCCTGACCTGAACCCGATAGAACACTGTGACGGTCTCAAGCCGTCGTGCAGGTTCTGTCACGCCAAATTTCTTCCCCCTACAAAAAACCTTCCCCCCAGATCCCCCTCCAATGCCTGAAGGACCCCAATGAGAGCGGAACAAAACCAAGTTACATGACTCTTAAGTAATTAGTAATTGGGTTGTACTTGTATAGCGCTTTTCTACCCCTTTTTAAGGAGCCCAAAGCGCTTTGACAGTATTTCTACATTCACCCATTCACCAAACATACACGGCGCTCACCAGGACCCATCAGGAGCAAGGGCGAAGTGTCTTGCCCAAGGACTCAACGGACGTGACTAGGATGGTAGAAGGTGGGGATTGAACCATTAACCCTCAGATTGCCGGCACAGCCACTCTGCCAACTTCGCCACGCCGTTACAGCTGCAAAATTAGCGAAGCAAAAATAAATTGAAAGGTTAGCATGCTGGAATGCTAATATTTTTTTCCTCGCCGTTATTTTTCACCAATGACAATCAAGCCAATTATAATGCTTTTAAAACAGGCAGCTGTGTGGGCTGCTTTAAGGTCCTTCCACCCTCATTGGGGTCCTTCAAGCATTAAGGCCAAATGTCTTCCGAGGGGAAGGTTTTTGTAGGGGGAAGAAATTTGGCGTGACAGTTCCATGGACCACAAAGCACAGACATTTGCTCGCAGGACTAGACTTCTTTATTTAAACCCCACATCTGAGGTCCTCTCCAAGGTTTCTCATAGTCAGCATTGTCACTGGCGTCCCACTGGATGTGAATTCTCCCTGCCCACTGGGTGTGAGTTTTCCTTGCCCTTTTGTGGGTTCTTCCGAGGATGTTGTAGTCGTAATGATTTGTGCAGTCCTTTGAGACATTTGTGATTTGGGGCTATATAAATAAACATTGATTGATTGATTGATTGATTTTTCCAAATAAGACCAGTCTTTTGCGGGTTGCTTTGCAGCCTTCCACGCTCTCACTGCTCGCTCCTCCGTGTAATTTTTCAGCCTCTTGCTCTCACTCTTTTCCTCGCTGCATGGGCTGTTGTTTGTTCTCTCGTGTCTCCCTCTAGTTCCTTCCTCGTTTCTCCACCACTCTTCCCCACGTTCACAGTTGCCGCAAATTTTAACAGTGCGAGAAGATTTATGAATTGTATCCTGGTGCACGATCCACGCACCTGATCTCGCTTGAGGCGTCGCTCCCGGCACACCCAGCCTCGCCGCTCGCTCGCCATCTCCGCCTCCTCGCCGCCGTCTGTCGGACCGTCGGCTCCGCCTCTCCACAAACACCTTTTGGGATGAATTAGAACGGAGACTGAGAGCCAGGCCTTCTCAGTGTGTGACCTCACCAATGCGCTTTTGGAAGAATGGTCAAAAACCCCTATAAACACACTCCGCAACCTTGTGGACAGCCTTCCCAGAAGAGTTGAAGCTATAATAGCTACAAAAGGTGGACCGACAGTTCTACTCGGCCATCATAGAGTCTATCCTCAGCTCCTCCATCACCGTGTGGTTCCCCGGCGCCACAGTCCGACTGCAGCGCATTGTACGTGCTGCTGAGAACTTCCATCCCTCCAAGACCTGTTCTCCTCCAGGACCAGGAGGCGTGTGGGTCAGATCACAGCTGACTATTTTCACCCTGGACACAAACTATTCTCCCCTCTCCCCTCAGGCAGGAGACTACGGTCCATCCAGACCCACACCTCCCGCCACCTGAACAGTTTTTTTCCCCTCGGCCATCAGGCACATGAACAAAAACCAGATCTGATAGCTCAGTTACAGCTTATGTTATTCTATCCTGTGTTATGTGTTTTTTGTTGCACGATTGCACCAAGTAAAAATCATAGTTTGTGAACCCTTTTTCAAGCAATGACAGTAAAAACTATTCTGATTCTGATCATATTGAACCCTATGGGTTAGGAATGGGATGGCACTTCAAGCTCAAGGCCAAGTACGTTTTACAATATAGTGTATGTTGAGTAAGAATGACCATCAAGACAGAATAACAATATTACCAAGTTTTACTAAAGCTTTAGGAGACCAGCTCTACAATGCGTTAATAGCGGCATCAAGAATCGGTCTAAAAATCGAACGGAAAGAGTCAGCTTATTTAGTACAAAAACAGCCCTCTCCCGCCCAGAAAGAAATACAGCCTTATTGTTCTAAACTGATTGGGTAAAAAGGGAATACAGTATACTCCCAATACACATTCCAGCGCCTTCCAGGTAAAGCAGAGCGTTTACTAGCGAAGAAAATGGAGAAAGCACAAAGTGTACACATGGGAAAATATTAGCTGCTTTAAACATGGCTATGACTGAAGTAAGAACTCTTAAAAAACACATGCATTGTCCACAGACACCATACAACTGTCTGGTAGACCTTCTGCTATGAACCTCTTTTTTCCCGCCTCTCAGCCTAATTAAAGATTCATATAGTTTGGGTACAAAAGATGGCACATAAAGGATTGAACTGTCAATTCATTCAGATTCAGATTGAGAAGAACTTTATTAATCCTTGAGGTGAATTTGAGATTTTCAGCACAATCCCATTTAAGATCAGACAAACATTACAGGGAGACAGTGAAAAGGACGGCTGACGAGCCTGCCAGCTTCTAACACCGTACAACAATTTGGTAGTGGTGTTCCACAGGGCAGTGTTCTAGAGCCCTATATTCTCTAAAAACCTGTTCGGGACACCATACAATAATTTGGTAGTGGTGTCCCACAGGACAGTGTTCTAGAGCCCCTATAAAAATGTTCTCTAAAATAGAGGCTCTTTTGTGGAACACCATACAACAATTTGGTAGTGGTGTCCCACAGGACAGTGTTCTAAAGCCCCTATATTAATCTCTAAAAACTTGTGTGGGACACCATACAACAATTTGGTAGTAGTGTCACGCAGGACAGTGTTCTAAAGCCCCTATATTGTTCTCTGAAATAGAGGCTCTTGTGTGGGACACCATACAACATTTTGTTAGTGGTGTCCCACAGGACAGAGTTCTGAAGCCCCAAAAATATTCTCTAAAATCTAGTGTGGGACACAATACGACATTTTGGTAGTGGTGTCATACAACACAGTGTTTTAGAGCCCCCTTATTATTCTCCAAAATGGAGGCTCTTTTGTGGGACACCATACAACAATTTGGTAGTGGTGTCCCACAGGACAGTGTTCTAGAGCCCCCACATTATCCTCTAAAATAGAGGTTCTTGTGTGAGACACCATACAAAAATTTGGTAGTGGTGTCCCACAGGACAGTGTTCTAGAGCCCCCACATTATTGTCTAAAATAGAGGTTCTTGTGTGGGACACCATACACCAATTTGGTAGTGGTGTCCCACAGGACAGAGTTCTAAAGCCCCTATATTATTCTCTAAAATCTTGTGTAGGACACCATACAACAATTTGGTAGTGGTGTCCCACAGGACAGTGTTCTAGATCCCCCAGATTATTCTCTAAAATGGAGGCTCTTTTGTGGAACACCATACAACAAATTGGTAGTGGTGTCCCACAGGACAGTGTTCTAGAGCCCCCACATTATTCTCTAAAATAGAGGTTCTTGTGTGGGACACCATACACAAATTTGGTAGTGGTGTCCCACAAGACAGTGTCTAGAGCCCCTATATTATTCTCTAAAATCTTGTGTGGGACACAATACAACAATTTGGTAGTGGTGTCCCACAGGACAGTGTTTGAGAGCCCCTATATTATTCTCTAAAATCTTGTGTGGGACACAATACGACAATTTGGTAGTGGTGTCATACAAAACAGTTTTCTAGAGCCCCTATATTATTCTCTAAAATAGAGGCACTTGTGTGGGACACCACACAACAATTTGGTAGTGGTGTCCCACAGGACAGTGTTCTAGAGCCCCTATATTATTCTCTAAAATCTTGTGTGGGACACAATACGACAATTTGGTAGTGGTGTCCCACAGGACAGTGTTTGAGAGCCCCTATATTATTCTCAAAAATAGAGTCTCTTCTGTGGGACACCATACAGACATTTGGTAGTGGTTTCCCATAGGACAGTGCCCTAGAGCCCCTATATTATTCTCTAAGATATTTTGTGGAACACCATACGATTTGGTAGTAGTGTCCCACAAGACAGTGTTCTAGAGCCCCCATATTAATCTCTAAAATAGAAGCTTTTGTGTGGGACACCATACAACAATTTGTTAGTGGTCACCCATAGGACAGTGTTGTAGACCCACTATATTATTCTCAAAAATCGTGTGTGGGACACCATACAACAATTTGATAGTGGTGTCCCACAAAACCGTATTCTAGAGCCTCTACACTATTGTCTAAAATCTTGTGTGGGACACCATACAAAAATTTGGTAGTGGTGTCCCACAGGACAGAGTTCTGAAGCCCCTATATTATTCTCTAAAATCTTGTGTGGGACACAATACGACATTTTGGTAGTGGTGTCATACAAGACAGTGTTCTAGAGCCCCCATATTATTCTCTGAAATAGAGGCCATAGTGTGGGACACCATACAACAATTTGTTAGTGGTGTCCCACAGGACAGTGTTCGAGAGCCCCTATATCATTCTCTAAAATAGAGGCTCTTGTGTGGGACACCATACAACAATTTGGTAGTAGTGTCCCACAGGACAGTGTTCTAGATCCCCCAGATTATTCTCTAAAATGGAGGCTCTTTTGTGGAACACCATACAACAAATTGGTAGTGGTGTCCCACAGGACAGTGTTCTAGAGCCCCCACATTATTCTCTAAAATACAGGTTCTTGTGTGGGACACCATACAACAATTTGGTAGTGGTGTCCCACAGGACAGTGTTCTAGAGCCCCCACATTATTCTCTAAAATAGAGGTTCTTGTGTGGGACACCATACAACAATTTGGTAGTGGTGTCCCACAGGACAATGTTCTAGAGCCCCTATATTATTCTCTAAAATCTTGTGTGGGACACAATACAACAATTTGGTAGTGGTGTCCCACAGGACAGTGTTCTAGAGCCCCTATATCATTCTCTAAAATAGAGGCTCTTGTGTGGGACACCATACAACAATTTGGTAGTAGTGTCCCAGAAGACAGTGTTCTAAAGCCCCTATATTATTCTCTAAAATCTTGTGTGGGACACCATACAACAATTCGGTAGTGGTGTCCCACAGTACATTTTTCTAGAGCCCCTATAATATTCTGTAAAATTGAGGCTCTTGTGTGGGATACCATACAACAAAGGCTACATGGTGCTCACCAGAGTCTGGACAGACCAAAGAAAGCAAATACAACAGTGGCAGTGAAACACAGGCGTCTTTCATCAAGTATTCACAATCAACTCAAGGAGTAGCGAGCTCCTGTGCGGCTCACTTTCAAAGACATTCTGATTTGAAGCAGTCACCTTCAGGTCTCCGTGTCAGGTGGTTGCACGCCTGTGAAGCCTCCAGAGGCGCGTATTCATTATAACCTCTCCCTTTACACCCGGCACATCACACAGGTTTGCCTTCCCGGCATCCAAAGAGGCAGATGTCATCAATGTGACAGTAGCGAAGCTGCAGGGGGGGGGGGGGGGTGCTAGGTGGAAGTGGGTACACTTTAGGTGCACTCTTTTCAACTCAGCTGTGAGCTGATGGCTGCAGCTGTTCGTATTAAGATTTTTTATTTTTTTTCATCTTGCGGCACTTTCTTGGCAAACTCACCTCTGTTCTTCCAGCGCTTTCAGTCACAATCCTCAACATCTTATTGCTTTATTTCTTCTTCCCAAGGACGACGTGGTACAAAATTTGACCTCTTGAGAATCAGAATCAGAAGTTCTTTATTAATCCCCGATGGGAAATTAAGATTTTCCGCACAATCCCGTTCAAGAGCAGATTACGGGGAGATTGAACAGGATCGCGGACGGGTCTGCCAACTTAAACAACAAAAAATATGAGAAACAGGTTAAATAACTGGGGTAAGGGTGAGTAAAAAGAAAAACAATTTCAGTCCAAACCTGGGCCCATGGAGAGGGGTCCAGACTGAGGCCAAGGGGAGAGAAAAAAAACCTCATAACCATAGCACACATAAACGTGTGTAAGAGGAAAACGTCAATGAACACATAGGACATTAAAGACATTAAAAATGCAGAGCTGATGCAACCAGCTGCCACTCCAGCAGTGCCATTTCTACATACTGCTACAAAAGTTAAAAAAATATAAAATAAATACCCACATACTCTGTGGTGGCCTCTGCGGTGTTCCATGGTCAGAGACAGGCCCAGACCCAACAAAGCAACACGTGCGCAGTGCCATTTCTACATACTGCTACAAAAGTTTAAAAAATGAAAAATAAATACCCACATACTCTGTGGTGGCCTCTACGGTGTTCCATGGTCAGAGACAGGAGTAGACCCACCCAAGCAACACGTGCGCAAACAATCAGGAAGTCGGCTATTTTGGGCCAAAACCAGAGGTCACATTTTGACGAACTCATCCTTTGGACAAATAAATCGAAATTACGGACAGTGGACATTGCCGACTTGCGAAAATTGTCAATAAACAAGACATTAAAAAAAGCAGAGCTGATGCAACCAGCTGCCACTCCAGCAGTGCCATTTCAACATACTGCTACAAATGTTAAAAATGTTTTAAATAAATACCCACATACTCTGTTGTGGCCTCTGCGGTGTTCCATGGTCAGAGACAGGAGCAGACCCAACAAAGCAACACGTGCGCAGTGCCATTTCTACATACTGCTACAAAAGTTTAAAAAATGAAAAATAAATACCCACATACTCTGTGGTGGCTTCTACGGTGTTCCATGGTCAGAGACAGGAGTAGACCCACCCAAGCAACACGTGCGCAAACAATCAGGAATTCGGCTATTTTGGGCCAAAACCAGAGGTCACATTTTGACGAACTCACCCTTTGGACAAATAAATCGAAATTACGGACAGTGGACATTGTCGAATTGCGAAAAATGTCAATAAACAAGACATTAAAAAAAAGCAGAACTGATGCAACCAGATGCCACTCCAGCAGTGCCATTTCTACATACTGCTACAAAAGTTTAAAAAATATAAAATAAATACCCACATACTCTGTGGTGGCCTCTGCGGTGTTCCATGGTCAAAGACAGGAGCAGACCCAACAAAGCAACACGTGCGCAGTGCCATTTCTACATACTGCTACAAAAGTTTAAACAATGAAAAATAAATACCCACATACTTTGTGCTGGCCTCTACGGTGTTCCATGGTCAGGGACGGGAGTAGACCCACCCAAGCAACACGTGCGCAAACAATCAGGAAGTCGGCTATTTTGGGCCAAAACCAGAGGTCACATTTTGACGAACTCATCCTTTGGACAAATAAATCCAAATTACGGACAGTGGACATTGTCGAATTGCGAAAAATGTCAATAAACAAGACATTAAAAAAAAGCAGAACTGATGCAACCAGCTGCCACTCCAGCAGTGCCATTTCTACATACTGCTACAAAAGTTTAAAAAATATAAAATAAATACCCACATACTCTGTGGTGGCCTCTGCGGTGTTCCATGGTCAGAGACAGGAGCAGACCCAACAAAGCAACACGTGCGCAGTGCCATTTCTACATACTGCTACAAAAGTTTAAACAATGAAAAATAAATACCCACATACTTTGTGGTGGCCTCTACGGTGTTCCATGGTCAGGGACGGGAGTAGACCCACCCAAGCAACACGTGCGCAAACAATCAGGAAGTCGGCTATTTTGGGCCAAAACCAGAGGTGTCATTTTGACGAACTCATCCTTTGGACAAATAAATCCAAATTACGGACAGTGGACATTGTCGAATTGCGAAAAATGTCAATAAACAAGACATTAAAAAAAAGCAGAACTGATGCAACCAGCTGCCACTCCAGCAGTGCCATTTCTACATACTGCTATAAATTTAAAAATATATATATATATATATATAAATAAATACCAATATACTCTGTGGTGGCCTCGGCGGTGTTCCATGGTCAGACAAAAGAGGAGACCCAACAAAGCAACACATGCGCAAACAGTCGGGAAGTCTGCTGTTTTGGGCCAAAACCAGAGGTCACTATTTGAGAAGTCATTCTAGCGACTTTGGACCAATAAATCCAAATCACGGACAGTGGACATTGTCAAATTGCAAAGAACGTCAATGAACAAGGCATTAAAAAAGCAGAGCTGATGCAACCAGCTGCCACTCCAGCAGTGCCATTTCTACATACTGCTACAAAAGTTTAAAAAAATAAATACCCATATACTCTGTTGTGGCCTCTGCGGTGTTCCATGGTCAGAGAAAAGAGCAGACCCAACAAAGCAACACATGCCCAAACAGTCGGGAAGTCTGCTATTGTGGGCCAAAACCAGAGGTCACTTTTTGAGAAGTCATTCTAGCGACTTTGGACCAATAAATCAAATCCCGGACAGAGGACATTGTCAAATTGCAAAGAACGTCAATGAACAAGGTATTAACAAAGCAGATCTGATGCCACCAGCAGTGCCATTTCGACATACTGCTACAAAAGTAAAAAAAATAATAAATAAATAACTACATACTCTGTGGTGGCCTCTGCGGTGTTCCATGGTCAGAGACAGGAGCAGACCCATCCAAGCAACACGTGCGCAAACAGTCGGGAAGTCTGCTATTTTGGGCCAAAACCAGAGGTCACTTTTTGCCGAACTCATCCTAGGGACTTTGGACAAATAAATCCAAATCACGGACAGTGGACATTGTCAGTTGCGAAAAATGTTAGCCTCCGACATGTGGGCGGAGCTTAGCAACATTTGTTATTCAGTCGCCACAAAAATGTAAGACTTTAAATCTTCCTCACATTTGGTGTGTATGATGAAAATCGCACCCGAAATGAGTAAAAGTGCCACCCGGTGGCAACAGGAAATGACAACTAAATGTTTACTTACTGGAGCAATGCTCATGTTAATTTGTCTGGTCTTGCTCGTACAGGAAAGCCCAAGGTGGAGCTAACGTACGACAGGATGTACACGGTGACCAGCCGGCTCACGTTCACCGTCAACAAGGAGGACGACGGCGTACCCGTGGTTTGCATCGTGGACCACCCTGCGGTCAAGGACTTCCAAGCACAGAAGTACCTGGAAGTGCAGTGTAAGTTGTGATTCTGCCTGCAATTACGTTGGTACAAGAAGAAGTTGTAATGATAATTGATGTTAAGTTTGATGAGTAATCTCCTTGTCGTGTAGTTCCTTTTAGGCTGGCTGAAATGTTGTGTGAATTATTTTTATAACTTATGTGTATAAGGTAAGACATATTATCTGCCATTTTGTTTTGCAATATTATGTGAAAAGCAACTTTTCTTATCTTCGGGTACCTGGTGATCTGTATTTGGGATCTGCATAAATCCGGAAAAATTGCGCGCTTCCGCCTTTGTAGTCCGTGGGACTCCGTAGTCATACGCTTCTTCTCTTTCTCTATCCTCTTGTTATGGGACATTCATCCTCCATTTCTAATATAAAGTAGTGTAAAGTTTTTACTTATATCCGTCAGTAAAGTCGTCATGAAGCGCTAAAACATACCGGTGCGGTGAGTTGACATTATTCACCCAAGGAACTTTAGTTATTAGAGCGATCCCGCTGGACGTTTTTTTACGGGACACATTTCCGGCATTGTTGTTGTTTCCGGATGAGGAGACGCTGCTCCGATATTGATCGAAGTAAAGTCTAAATGTCATTAAAACAGTTAGCTCCATCTTTTGACACTTATGCCACTCCCGTCCTTGCACGGTACACCGCTACAACAAAGATGACGGGGAGAAGACGCTGCCGAAGGTGAGCCACGTAAATAAGACCGCCTACAAAACGGCGCATTCGGAAGCGACTGTCAGAAAGCGACTAGAAGATGATCTGTAAAACATAATCTATGCAACATTCTGACCAAAGAACCACCATTAAATGTTATGTTGACCACAAGGAAAAAAATTATAATGATTAGGGATGTCCAATAATATCGGACTGCTGACATAATCGGCCGATAACTTCTTTAAAATGTAATAGCGGAAATCGGTACCGGTTTCAAAAAGTAAAAATTATGTATTTTAAAAAATGCCGCTGAGTACACGGGCGTAGGGAGAAGTACAGAGTGGCAATAAACTTTAAAGGCACTGCCTTTGCGTGCCGGCTCAGTCACATAATAACGAAGGCTTTTCACACACAGTAGTGAATGCAAGGCATACTTGGTCAACAACCATACAGGTCACACTGAGGGTGGACGTATAAACAACTTTAACACTGTGACAAATATGTGCCACACTGTGAACCCACAAAGAACAAGAATGACAAACACATTTCAAACCGTAACACAACATAAACACAACAGAACAAGTACCCAGAACCCCTTGCAGCACTAACTCTCCCAGGACGCTACAATATACACCCCCCGCCACCCCCTCACCTCAACCCCGCTCCCCCCAACCTCGCCCACCTCAACCTCAACATGCCTCAAATTTCAAGCTGCTGTTTTGAGGCATGTTAAAAAAAAAAAATGCACTTTGTGACTTCAATAATAAATATGGCAGATTTTATTTGTAAAAAAAGCACTCTACATTCAGTAAACAACCTCAAAGTGCTACAGTTTAATAAAAAGATAATAAAAATAAATAAATATAAAATCTAGAACAGCCTAATAGCTAGAACTAGCAGGCATATATAAAAAAAAATGCCTTTTTTAAAAAGAAGGGATTTTAAGCCTTTTTTAAAAGCATTCACAGTCTGTGGTTCCTTCAGGTGGTCAGGGAGAGCGTTCCACAGACTGGGAGCGGCGGAGCAGAAAGCCCAGTTTCCCATTGATTTGGGGGTGAGCAGTTCTCTGAGGTAGAGGGGGGGCATTTCCATGGAGGCACTGGTGGGTTAGTAAGGAGACTTTGTATTCAATCCTGAGTGGAACAGGAAGCTAGATAACGCACTTTGTGACTTCAATAATAAATATGGCAGTGCCATGTTGGCAATTTTTCCATAACTTGAGTTGATTTATTTTGGGAAAACCTTGTTACATTGTTTAATGCATCCAGCGTGGGCATCATAATAAAATTAGGCATAATAATGTGTTAATTCCACGGCTGTGTACATCGGTATCGGTTGATATCGATATCGGTAATTAAGAGTTAGACAATATCGGATATCAGCAAAAAATCCATTGTCAGACATCTCTTATAATAATATGAGTCCTTTAATGCAGTGGTTCTCAAACTTTTTTCAGTGATGTACCCCCTGTGCACATTTTTTAAATTCAAGTACCCCCTAATCAGAGCAAAGCTTTTTTGGTTGAAAAAAAGAGATAAAGAAGTAAAATACAGCACTATGTCATCAGTTTCTGATTTATTAACTTGTAAAACAGTGCAAAATATTGCTCATTTGTAGTCGTCTTTCCTGAACTATTTGGAAAAAAAAGTTATAAAAATAACTAAAAAGTTGTTGAAAAATAAAAAATTGATTAAATTATAAATAAAGATTTCTACACATAGAAGTAATAGTCAACTTAAAGTGCCCTCTTTGGGGATTGTAATAGAGATCCATCTGGATTCATGAACTTAAATCTAAACATTTCTTCACAAAAGAAATAAATCTTTAACATCAATATTTATGGAAATCTAGCTGTCAACACTGAATATTGCATTGCTGCATTTTTTTTTCACAGTTTATGAACTTACATGGTCACGGTGGCAGAGGGGTTAGTGCGTCTGCCTCACAATACGAAGTTCCTGCAGTCCTGGGTTCAAATCCAGGCTCGGGATCTTTCTGTGTGGAGTTTGCATGTTCTCCCCGTGAATGCGTGGGTTCCCTCCGGGTACTCCGGCTTCCTCCCACTTCCAAAGACATGCACCTGGGGATAGTTAGATTGGCAACACTAAATTGGCCCTAGTGTGTGAATGTGAGTGTGTGTCTATCTGTGTTGGCCCTGCGATGAGGTGGCGACTTGTCCAGGGTGTACCCCGCCTTCCGCCCGATTGTAGCTGAGATAGGCGCCAGCGCCCCCCGTGACCCCAACAGGAAATAAGCGGTAGAAAATGGATGGATGAACTTACATTCATATTTTGTTGAAGTATTATTCAATAAATATATATATAAAGGATTTTTTAATTGTTGCTATTTGTAGAATTTTTTTTTTAAATCTCACATACCCCTTGGCATACCTTCAAGTACCCCCAGGGGTACGCGTACCCCCATTTGAGAACCATTGCTTTAATGCACCCTATAGTCCGGTGCACCTTTTTATATGAAAACTATCAAAAATAGACCATTCATCGGCAGTGCGCCTTATAATCCGGTGCGCCCAATGGTCCGGGAAATTCGGTACATATTTAGCCGTGGTCGAACTTGGAACAAAACCGCAGGTCCAAAAAGGAATTATTAAGGAGTTGATTGTGTGCAAAATCTCCAACATAAATGATAAATAAATGGGTTGTACTTGTATAGCGCTTTTCTACCTTCAAGGTACTCAAAGCGCTTTGACACTACTTCCACATTTACCCATTCACACACACATTCACACACTGATGGAGGGAGCTGCCATGCAAGGCGCCAACCAGCCCCCATCAGGAGCAAGGGTAAAGTGTCTTGCTCAGGACACAACGGCCGTGACGAGGTTGGTACTAGGTGGGATTTGAACCAGGGCCCCTCGGGTTGCGCACGGCCATTCTCCCACTGCGCCACGCCGCGCCATGCGCGTCTCTGATTACTGATTACTCTCCGAGGCGATTTGCATTTGAAGTACCTGGGTGAGCACATTGTGAGTCCTCTGTGCGGCGAGAGAAGCTCGTTGTGTGAGCCGGGGCGCCATTTGTTTTCTCCCTTAAGGTCAGCCGGCTGTGCCGAGATGGATAGCGCCGTCTCGGCCGCCCGGGTACAATAAAGCAAATAATTCAGTTAGCATAACGACGACGACCCTCTCTCGCATGCGGGTAGTGGCGGCGCGGGGGACGAAATAACCCCAAGGACAGCGTGTACCGCGGGCCCTGGTATCCCCTCGTAAACGCACGTGTTTGGATTAAACGTCGACGTGCGTGATGTACTTGACGCCCCCTTGGAGGAAACCATTACCGTGATGGGACAAACGGCGAAGGTGCGCTCGTCTTTGCCCACGCCCGCACAGGACTTGGCACCCGGCCCCCCGTCGCGCGTCCATCACGGAGACGGGACCGAGCGAGCCGGTCGGTGACAGGCTGTGATTTAGACAGATGGATGGTCGGACCAGCGAGCGGTTTGTTGCCAACAAGGTCGAACGGCAGCAGTGGCCGACCTCCACGCTCGCGCCTTTTGAGGAAACTGGCGGATTGGAAAAGAGTATCGTATGTATTTTTGTTAATCCATCCATCCATCCATTTTCTACCGCTTGTCCCTTTTGGGGTCGCGGGTGGTTGTTTGAGCCTATCCCAGCTGCATTCGAGCGGAAGGCGGGATACACCCTGGACAAGTCGCACGGCCAACACAAATAGACAAATATGGGGCGGCATAGCTCGGTTGGTAGAGTGACCGTGCCAGCAACTTGAAGGTTGCAGGTTCGATTCCCGCTTGTGCCATCCTAGCTACTGCCGTTGTGTCCTTGGGCAAGACACTTTACCCACCTGCTCCCAGTGCCACCCACACTGGTTTAAATGTAACTTAGATATTGGGTGTCACTATGTAAAGCGCTTTGAGTCACTTGAGAAAAGCGCTATATAAATATAATTCACACTTCACAACATTGAATAGGTCAATAATTCATAATAACATTGATTTTGATTCATTATTTTTGAGCAATGATGGTTTAAAAAAAAATCCCACTAAAATGTTGGGGTTATTCATGGGTTATTGTAAATTTTTTAATTATTTTTTTAATTTTATTTTTATTTTTTATTTTTTTTAATCATTGCATTCAGAATACAGTCGTCCCTTATTTATCGTGTCCAATCGGTTCCAGGCCTGATCGTGGTAAACAAATAGTAGGATGATTTTTAAGCATTTTTAAGAATCCATCCATTCATTTTCTACCGCTTGTCCCTTTTCGGGTCGTGGAGGGGTGCTGGAGCCTATCTCAGCTGCATTCGAGCGGAAGGCGGCGTACACTCTGGACAAGTTGCATGGCCAACACAAATAGACAACATTGAATAGGTCAATAATTCATAATAACATTGATTTTGATTCATTATTTTTGAGCAATGATGGTTTAAAAAAAATCCCACTAAAATGTTGGGGTTATTCATGGGTTATTGTAAATTTTTTAATTATTTTTTTAATTTTATTTTTATTTTTTATTTTTTTTAATCATTGCATTCAGAATACAGTCGTCCCTTATTTATCGCGTCCAATCGGTTCCAGGCCTGATCGTGGTAAACAAATAGTAGGATGATTTTTAAGCATTTTTAAGAATCCATCCATTCATTTTCTACCGCTTGTCCCTTTTGGGGTCGTGGAGGGGTGCTGGAGCCTATCTCAGCTGCGTTCGAGCGGAAGGCGGCGTACACCCTGGACAAGTCGCCACCTCATCGCAGGGCCAACACAAATAGACAACATTGAATAGGTCAATAATTCATAATAACATTGATTTTGATTCATTATTTTTGAGCAATGATAGTTTAAAAAAAATCCCACTAACATTTTTGGGTTCCTCCATGGAATTATTTTAATTTTTAATTTTTTTATTTATTTTAATCATTGCATTCAGAATACAGTCGTCCTCATTTATCGCGGCCAATCAGTTCCAGGCCTGGCCGTGGTAAACAAATAGTAGGATGATTTTTTTTTAACATATCAATCATCCATTTTCTACCGCTTGTCCCTTCCGGGGTCGTGGAGGGGTGCTGGAGCCTATCTCAGCTGCATTCGAGCGGAAGGCGGCGTACACCCTGGACAAGTTGCCACCTCCTCGCAGGGCCAACACAAATAGACAACATTGAATAGGTCAATAATTGTAATTAACACTGATTTTGATTCATTATTTTTGAGCAATGATAGTTTAAAAAAATGCCACAAAATTTTTGGGGTTATTCATGGAATTATTTAAATTATTTAATTGTTTTTATTTTTATTTTTTAATTTTTTTTAATCATTGCATTCAGAATTCAGTCGTCCCTCATTTATCGCGGCCAATCAGTTCCAGGCCTGACCGTGGTAAACAAATAGTAGGATGATTTTTTGGAGAAATCAATCATCCATTTTCTACCGCTTGTCCCTTCCGGGAGTAGCGGAAGGGGGCTGGAGCCTATCTCAGCTGCATTCGAGCGGAAGGCGTTGTACACCCTGGACGAGTCGCCACCTCATCGCAGGGCCAACACAAATAGACAACATTGAATAGGTCAATAATTGTAATTAGCACGGATTTTGATTCATTATTTTTGAGCAATGATAGTTTAAAAAAAATGCCACAAAATTTTTGGGGTCATGGAATTATTTAAATTATTTAATTGTTTTTATTTTTATTTTTTTATTTTTTTTAATCATTGCATTCAGAATTCAGTCGTCCCTCATTTATCGCGGCCAATCAGTTCCAGGCCTGACCGTGGTAAACAAATAGTAGGATGATTTTTTTGAGAAATCAATCATCCATTTTCTACCGCTTGTCCCTTCCGGGAGTAGCGGAAGGGTGCTGGAGCCTATCTCAGCTGCATTCGGGCGGAAGGCATTGTACACCCTGGACAAGTCGCCATCTTGTCGCAGGACCAACACAAATAGACAACATTGAATAGGTCAATAATTGTAATTAACACTGATTTTGATTCATTATTTTTGAGCAATGATAGTTTAAAAAAATGCCACAAAATTTTTGGGGTCATGGAATTATTTAAATTATTTAATTGTTTTTATTTTTATTTTTTTTAATCATTGCATTCAAAATACAGTCATGCCTCATTTATTGCGGCCAATCAGTTCCAGGCCTGACCGTGGTAAACAAATAGTAGGATGATTTTTAAGAAATCAATCATACATTTTCTACCGCTTGTCCCTTCCGGGGGGCACGGGGGGTGCTTAAGCCTATCTCAGCTGCATTCGGGCCAAAGGCAGAGTACACCCTGGACAAGTCGCCACCTCATCGCAGGGCTAACACAAATAGACAACATTGAATAGCTCAATAATTCTTAACACTGATTTTGATTCATTATTTTTGATAAACGATAGTTTAAAAAAATCCCACAAAATGTTGGGTTAATCATGAAAATTATTTAAAAAAAATATATTTTTTCTTTTAATTTTTAATTTTCATTTTTTGCAGTCGTCCCTCGTTTATCGCGTCCAATCAGTTCCACGACTGACCTTGGTAAACAAATAGTAGGATGATTTTTAAGCAATCAATTATCTATCCATTCATTTTCTACCGCTTGTCCCTTTTGGGGTCACGGGAGGGGGGGTGCTCTAGCCTATCTCAGCTGCATTCGGACGGAAGGCGGCGTACACCTTGGACAAGTCGCCACCTCATCGCAGGGCCAACACAAATAGACAGACCACATTGAATTTGTCAGTAATTCATAATAACATTAATTTTGATTCATTATTTTTGAGCCATGATAGTTTGAAAAAAATCTCACTAAAATGTTTGGGTTATTCATGGAATTATTTAATGTATTTATTTATTTATTTTTTAATCATTGCATTCAGAATACGGTTATTGACTATGGAGATGTGTTGTACACGGAGCACTGAGATTCATCAACAACCATGCTCAACTTACTCACCATTGTGTGTTGTACTCAACGGTTAACTGGACATCTCTATGTGCTCGACTTCTCAATCGTTGGTATGTGTTCATCGACAAAACCATTCTGGGTATCACTCCGTCTTATCTGTCTTGTCTTTTAACAAAGAAACACGGAAGTCACAATCTTCGTTCAATAAATGTTCTGCAGTTTGTCGTCTCCAAAGTATGAACTTTGGAGATTTTAGGGTTTCCGCACCGAAAGCTTGAAATAACCTACAATTGAATCTTCAACTTCAAACCCATCCATCCATTTTCTACCGCTTGTCCCGTTTGCGGTTTGACAGACAACATTCACGCTCACATTCACACACTAGGGCCAATTTAGTGTTGCCAATCAACCTATCCCCAGGTGCATGTCTTTGGAAGTGGGAGGAAGCCGGAGTACCCGGAGGGAACCCACGCAAACACGGGGAGAACATGTAAACTCCACACAGAAAGGTCCCGAGCCCGGGATTGAACCCAGGACCTTCGTATTGTGAGGCACATACACTAACCCCTGTTTCACCGTGCTGCCCAACCTCAAACCTTTGTTTACATTAAATGAGTTTAAAGTTTCCGTTAAAGGATTGCAGTCCACCTTGTTTGTATGCAGTGAAGTGAATTATATTTATATAGCGCTTTTCTCTAGTGACTCAAAGCGCTTTACATAGTGAAACCCAATATCAAAGTTACATTTAAACCAGTGTGGGTGGCACTGGGAGCAGGTGGGTAAAGTGTCTTGTCTAAGGACACAACGGCAGTTACACATTGTGTAATGTGAGCATGTTTTAATGTTGTAAATTTGATGTTTTTATGTGTTGTTTACTGTTTTTATTGCCACGTTGCTGTTGTAATCTTTTCCAGGTATGTCATGGAAAAGAGATTTTTGATCTCTATGGGATTTGACCTGGTTAAATAAAGGCTAAAAAATAAAAAATAAATCATTTACTTTTTTGCACCATGACTAGGGAAGGTTGCTTGCATTGGGTCATACAAGGAAACGCTGCGCTTTCTTTCATCCAGAGCCTAATTAATATTGACCTGTATTACTCTCATTGTCCACTTGATGGCGACATTATGGCACTACCGTTGCTTGATTGATTGATTGAAACGTGTTACATTAAATGAGCTGAAAGCTTCTGTGAAAGGATTGCAGTCTACCTTGTCTGTATGCACTTGTGTTATGTGAGCAAGTTCTAATGTTGTAATGTGTTTATGTGTTGTTTACTGTTTTTAATGTAACCTTGCTGTTGATTTCTTGGCCAGGTCTCCCTTTGAAAAGAGAGCTTGGATCTCTATGAGATTTTAACTGGTTAAATAAAGGCTAAAAAACAAAAAACATTATGTTTTTGCACCATGACTAGGGAAGGTCACTTGCATTGGGTCATACAAGGAAACGCTGCGCTTTCTTTCATCCAGAGCCTAATTAATATTGACCTGTATTACTCTCATTGTCCACTTGATGGCGACATCATGGCACTACAGTTGATTGATGGATTTCTTGAAACTTATTACATTAAATGAGTTTAAAGATTCGGTGAAAGGATTGCAGTCCACCTTGTTTGTATGCACTTGTGTAATGTGAGCATGTTTTAATGTTGTAAATTTGATGTTTTTATGTGTTGACTGTTTTTATTGCAACCTAGCTGTTGCAATCTTGGCCAGGTCTCCCTTGGAAAAGAGATTTTTGATCTCAATGGGATTTTACCTGGTTGAATAAAGGCAAAAAAATTAAATAAATAAAACATTTAGTTTTTGCACCATGACTAGGGAAAGTTGCTTGCATTGGGTCATACAAGTGAATGCTGCGCTTTCTTTCATCTAGAGCCCAATTAATATTGACCTGTATTACTCTCATTGTCCACTTGATGGCGACATTACGGCACTACAGTTGATTGATTGATTGATGTGTTTTGTGAGCAAGTTTTAATGTTGTAAATTTGATAACTTTGTGTTGTTTACTGTTTTTAAAGGCCTACTGAAATGAGATTTTCTTACCTATACGGGGATAGCAGGTCCATTCTATGTGTCATACTTGATCATTTCGCGATATTGCCATATTTTTGCTGAAAGGATTTAGTAGAGAACATCGACGATAAATTTCGCAACTTCTGGTCGCTAATAAAAAAGCCTTGCCTGTACCGGAAGTAGCAAACAATGTGCGCGTGATGTCACGGGTTGTAGAGCTCCTCACATCCTCACATTGTTTACAATCATGGCCACCAGCATCGAGAGTGTTTCGGACCGAGAAAGCAACGTTTTCCCCATTAATTTGAGCGAGGATGAAAGATTCGTGGATGAGGATAGTGAGAGTGAAGGACTAGGAATTTTTTTTTTTTAAAAGGCGAGGACAGTGGGAGCGCTTCAGATGTTATTAGACACATTTACTAGGATAATTCTGGGAAATCCCTTATCTGCCTATTGTGTTACTAGTGTTTTAGTGAGATTATATGGTACCTGAAAGTCGGAGGGGTGTGGTGACCGCCAGTGTCTCCGGTGGGAGGAGACACATAGGCTCCGCTCATGTCTACAGTAAGAGCCGACTTATTAGCACAGTTTTCTCACCGAAACCTGCCGGTTGACATGTGGTCGGGTCACCATGTTCGTTTGACCGCTCTGTTCCATAGTAAAGCTTCACCTTTGGGAATGTAAACAAGGAAACACCGGCTGTTTTTGTTTTGCTAAAGGCAGCTGCAATACACCGCTTCCCACCTACATCTTTCTTCTTTGACTTCTCCATTGTTAATTGAACAAATTGCAAAAGATTCAGCAACACAGATGTCCAGAATACTGTGTAATTATGCGATTAAAGCAGACAAGTTATAGCTTGGATCGGGCTGGAAGAACAGTTCCGCTACAACCGGTGATGTCACACGCACGCGTCATCATAGGCGTCATCATTCCGCGACGTTTTCAACAGGATACTTCGCGGGAAATTTAAAATTGCAATTTAGTAAACTAAACAGGCCGTATTGGCATGTGTTGCAATTTTAAGATTTCATCATTGATGTATAAACTATCAGACTGCGTGGTCGGTAATAGTGGGTTTCAGTAGGCCTTTAATGTGACCTTGCTGTTGCAATCTTGGCCAGGTCTCCCCCGGAAAAGAAATTTGATCTCAATAGGATTTTACCTGGTTAAATAAAGGCTAAAAAATAATAAAACATTTTTTTTCCCACCATGACTAGGGAAGGTTGCTTGCATTGGGATCCGGAGCCTATTTGATATTGACCTGTATTACTCACATTTTCCACTAGATGGCGACATTATGGAAATACAGTTATTGGTCGGACTGTTGAAATTAATGCCATCTCCCTATGGGTAAGATTCCCAACTCATCTCATGATGTCTCGAGGGCAAAAATTGAAGACTTGGAGTCGTCAAATCGCAGTTTGGAAGCTCCCGATTCATGGGTTTTGAAGTAGTGCTCAGAATGTGTTTTGTGCGTCGATTAACAAAAGAGACCGCAATGCTGTGAAGCGTCTTCTGTCTAAGGGCGCTCGTCATTGTGTGTACTTGTCAACGCACACAATGACTCCCGTGTCATGTTTTTGCGCTGCCTTGGCTTCATGCCTCGCTCAAGTTCATGAATGGAAGTCTTTCACCAGGCAAGGCACACCGCGGAGATCTGCATATTTAACGGTGTGTTCGTTCCTCCGGTGGCAGTACGCAGCCATGTGGACATTCACATCTCGGTTGTTTTTTGGGGGGAAGGTGTGGCACAGTTGGGATGAACCTGAGGGTTCCTGGTCCCAACCTTCTACCAACCTTGTCACGTCCGTTGTGTCCTTGAGCAAGACACTTCACCCAATGGCAGCCACTCATTAAACCCAAAGGCTGTTCGTCGCAATGGATGGTTTGGGCAGGGCTGTGGGAACGCAGACTGCGGCGATTTCTGACCTGAATCGCAAAATGGATCACATCATGGAGAAGCTTGCTGTAAAGGAGAATTGAATGGAATTTGAGAGCACCCAGCATGGACGAATAGAACAGACAAGTCATTTTTTGGGGGCTGCTCGCGGAGAACAAACATCCTAATCCACGATTTGACTCCCTCGAACGGCTGTTTTAAAAACACCCCCGAAGACACCTCAATGATGGACGCTTTTGACCTCCCTCCCTCCTCAACGACACCTGGAGTCGAACTTTTGCAGGTCGGCCTCAGTCTAAAAAACATTACATTATCACACCCAGGACAATTGGGCATACACGCACACACCCCCCACCCCAACCCCACGCTTTCACCACCGCTTTTTCCCCTCCGGTGATGGTCTGATGGCAGCGCTTCAAAGCAACAGTCGCCTTCCAGGGCCCCAACTCCCCGCCCCTCTGTTGCGAGTTTGTCGTGATTAAATGTAACGTGTTTATGTGTGCATTGCACGGAGGTTTTTGTTCCCACTCCAGACTAGCCCAGTCTAGATTGTATTTTGTTACTCATCTTATTCCCCAGCGTTCTACCTTTTCCCATCTTTTTACGGGGCGCCTCGTGTCCACCCATCAGAATTCCTGTTCTGTAACCCTGTACACTATTTGTTTAATCTTGAACGGGTTGTGCTGTAAAGAAAACATTTGTTGTACTTGTTGCAATGACAACAAAGACATACCTACCACCCTTGCTCCTGATGGGTGGTGGTTAGGGCCTTGCATGGCAGCTCCCGCCATCAGTGTGTGAATGGGTGAATGTGGAAATAGCCTCAACGCTTTTGAATGATTCAAAGTGCAGAATGAAGACGTGTGACCCAGTTTAATTTTTTTGTTCTCCGTCTTCCAGACAAACCCGAGGTTAAGATCATGGTGGAGTTTCCTCAGGGTCTGACGAGGGAAGGAGAGAACCTGGAACTATCGTGTCAAGCCAAAGGCAAACCTCAGTACGGCGCTCACACACGCATGCATGTACATATGTTTTGCACTGGCACCTCAGCCACAAATGTTCACAAAAAATAGCATTTACAGAGCGTAAGTGTGTTTTCACAGGCAAAATGCATATGTGTTGTGTGTGCACTCACTGGTTTTTCCCGACTGATCCGCCCGGGGCTACGAGTACTGAGTCAGCCCTACACTGGGCCAAGCTGTACACAAATGACAAATAAAATGAAATTAACTTTTAAGGTGGAACTAATCTTCCGTGCAAGCTGAGAGCGCCGGGGACCCTTTATGTAGCGGACTGTGAGCACAGCTTGTAGCTCTCTAACTCAATCCCTGCCATCAAGGTACAAAACTACTAACGACCGCCGCTAAGCGCCTTTGCAGTGATGGACAAGCTATTTGGAAAACGTAGTACGCTAAGCGACATGTTACTCTCCGTTAAATGTGACTAAGCTAGACTGGCCATATTGTCCTCTTTTCCCCGGACATGTCCTCCTTTTACAGGCCTGTCCGGGCTGTCCGGGCGGGGATTTCTTAAATGCCTCAAATGTCCGGCGTTTGGAGTCAGGGTTGCGTGTATTTTCAATGTACAAACCCCATTTCCAGAAGAGTTGGGAAATTGTGTTAGATGTAAATATAAACAGAATACAATGATTTGCAAATCATTTTCAACCCTTATTCAGTTGAATGCACTACAAAGACAACATATTTGATGTTGAAACTGATAAACACTTATTTTTTGCAAATAAGCATTAACTTTAGAATTTGATGCCAGCAATACGTGACAAAGAAGTTGGGAAATGTGGCAATAAATACTGATAAAGTTGAAGAATTGTGAAGTGAATTATATTCATATAGCGCTTTTCTCTAGTGACTCAAAGCGCTTTATATAGTGAAACCCAATATCTAAGTTACATTCAAACCAGTGTGGGTGGCACCGGGAGCAGGTGGGTAAAGTGTCTTGCCCAAGGACACAACGGCAGTGACTAGGATGGCGGAAGCGGGAATCGAACCTGCAACCCTCAAGTTGCTGACACGGCCACTCTACCAACCGAGCTATACCGCATCAAACACTTATTTGGAACATCCCCCAGGTGTGCAGGCTAATTGGGAACAGGTGGGTGCCATGATTGGGTATAAAAGCAGCTTCCGTGAAATGCTCAGTCATTCACAAACAAGGATTGGGAAACGGTCACCACTTTGTGAACAAATGTGTGAGCAAATCGTCAAACAGTTTAAGAACAACATTTTTCAATGGGTTATTGCCAGAAATTTAGGAATTTCACCATCTTCGGTCCGTAATACCATCAAAAGGTTCAGAGAATCTGGAGAAATCCCTGCACGTAAGCGATGATACAACGGTGTGTAAAGGATATCACCACATGGGCTCAGCCGTTGAATGTCATTAAAACAGTAAGCGCCATCTTTTGACACAAATTCCACTCCCGTCCTTGCACGCTACACCGCTACAACAAAGATGACGGGGAGAAGATGCCGCCGAAGGGGAGCCACGTAAATAGGACCGTACACAAAAGGGCGCATTCGGAAGCGACTGTCAGAAAGCGGCTTGAAGATGATCTGTAAAACATCATCTATGCAACATTTTGACCAAAGAACCACCATTACATGTTATGTAGACCACAAGGAAGTGTTTTACATTTAGAAAAAAATCATAATAATATAAATCCTTTTAATGAGCCTTATAATCCGGTGCGCTTTTTGTATGAAAAATACCTGACTAGACCTACTCATCGGCAATGCACCTTTTAATCCGGTGTGCCCTATGGTCCGAAAAATATGATATGTTCAATGAAGCCAACAATAACATTTTGTTGTGGTCCCTCTTATTTTGAAAAATATCAAACATTTTGGTACCGCTACCAGTACCAGAAATATTGGTATCGGGACAACCCTAGATCTAGTTTAACCTTATCTCCAGCCATCCATCCATCCATCCACTTTCTACTGCTTGTCCCTTTTGGGGTTGCGGGGGGTGCTGGAGCCTATCTCAGTAGCATTTAGGCAGAAGGCGATGTACACCCTGGACAAGTCCCCACCTCATCATAGATCCAACACAGTTTAGTGTTGCTAATCAACCTATCCCCAGGTGCATGTCTTTGGGGGTGGGAGGAAGCGGGAGTACCCGGAGGGAACCCACAAAGTCACGGGGAGAACATGCAAACTCCACACAGAAAGATCCCGAGCGCAGGATCGGACTTAGGACTACTCAGGACCTTTGTATTGTAATGCACATGCACTAACCCCTTCACCACCATGCTGCCCTTTTTTCACACACGCATTCACACACTGATGGCGGGAGCTAACCAGGACCCATCAGGAGCAAGGGTGAAGTGTCTTGCTCAAGGATAATACAGACATGACGAGGTCGGTAGAAGGTGGGGATTGAACCAGGAACCCCTCAGGTTGCTTGCATGGCCACTCTCCCAACTGGCGCCATGCCTTCCCTAACCTTCTCTCCAGGTTGCAACCTCAACCTCAAACTTCAGCTCCTGGACTTGTGTTCCATATTTTCCCTTTTTCAAAAAGTGGTTTGATTACACATCTCCGGGTTGGGGAGCAGATCTTGCCCCAAGTGGAGGAGTTCAAGTACCTTGTTCACGAGTGAGGGAAGAGTGGATCGTGAGATCGACAGGCGGGGTCTCCAGTAATGCGGACGCTGTGTCAATCCGTTGTGGTGAAGAAGGAGCTGAGCCGGAAGGCAAAGCTCTCAATTTACCGGTCGATCTACGTTCCCATCCTCACCTATGGTCATGAGCTTTGGGTCATGACCGAAAGGATAAGATCACGGGTACAAGCGGCCGAAATTAGTTTCCTCCGTCGGCTGGCGGGGCTCTCCCTTAGAGATAGGGTGAGGAGCTCTGCCATCCGGGAGGAACTCAAAGTAAAACTGCTGCTCCACATCGAGAGGAGCCAGATGAGGTGGTTTGAGCATCTGGTCAGGATGCCACCCGAACGCCTCCCGAGGTAGGAGGCAACGAGTGAAGACCCAGGACACGTTGGGAAGACTATCTCTCCCGGTTGGCCTGGGAACGCCTTGGGATCCCTCGGGAAGAGCTAGACGAAGTGGCTGGGAAGAGGGAAGTCTGGGCTTCCCTGCTTAGGCTGCTGCCCCCGCCACCCGACCTCTGATAAGCGGAAGAAGATGGATGGATGGTTTGATTACTGAGTTGTAGGAATTTTTAATTTGAAAGGCCGTCCGTCCTTAAAATGGTTGAATCACGGACTGGTCAATTACTGCAATAGATTCACTGAACATCCGCCTAAGATCAGCTAGAAAATGAGTCACAGGTGTGTGAATGAGACGTCTAGCTGAGACACTTATTAAGACGACTCCCTGGACTCTGTAGGCAGCAGCCCTAATTGTGATCTTCCCTCGTCAGGAGTGTGAAATAAGATGATGGCAGGGGTGGGTTGGCGTGGTCGTTAAAGAGAGAGAGATTGGCTCGTCCGGTCTTTCGGATCAGGACCTTTGGCGGGAAGCCTCGAAAACTGTTTTGTCGTTATGAAACAGGCCTGGGAGTCATCTGTTGAGGCTGAGTCGGACAGAATATCGATCCGTCGATATTCAGGTGTAGGACTCATTTGTTATTTGGAGTTTATCGACATATACGATTGCCAATGACACAATTTAACAACAAGTCAATCAATCAATCAATCAATGTTTATTTATATAGCCCCAAATCACAAATGTCTCAAAGGAATGTACAAACCATTACGACTACAACATCCTCGGAAGAACCCACAAAAGGGCAAGGAAAACTCACACCCAGTGGGCAGAGAGAATTCACATCCAGTGGGACGCCAGTGACAATGCTGACTATGAGAAACCTTGGAGAGGACCTCAGATGTGGGCAACCCCCCCTCTCTAGGGGACCGAAAGCAATGGATGTCGAGCGGGTCTAACATGATACTGTGAAAGTTCAATCCATAGTGGCTCCAACACAGCCGCGAGAGTTCAGTTCAAAGCGGATCCAAGACAGCAGCGAGAGTCCCGTCCACAGGAAACCATCTCAAGCGGATCAGCAGCGTAGAGATGTCCCCAACCGATACAGGCGAGCGGTCCATCCTGGGTCCCGACGAGCGGTCCATCCTGGGTCTCGACTCTGGACAGCCAGTACTTCATCCATGGTCATCGGACCGGACCCCCTCCACAAGGGAGGGGGGGACATAGGAGAAAGAAAAGAAGCGGCAGATCAACTGGTCTAAAAAGGAGGTCTATTTAAAGGCTAGAGTATACAGATGAGTTTTAAGGTGAGACTTAAAAGGTGAGACTTAAATGTAACCCACAGGAAACAAGCCTCAGTCAAATAAGCAAATATTGACATGAAGCCACGGACAACTGCGCTCCTGAATGTCCTCAACACGGTGCAGCAATTAAAACAGAAGCAGACAAAAGGCTCGTCAATTATCTACATTTTAATTGGGGTTAAATTTGAGATCAGTCTCTCCTATTATACATATTTTAGCACACCACCTCATACTTCCCGGAACTTCACAGGACAGTCATTCAATGTCAGCCTTCATTTTCTCCAGTTTGAGAAAACAAAGGACGTCTCTAATCCAGCGGGTGTGGTCGAGTGGAACTGCGGTTGGCGCACAGAGTCTTCTCGCCAACAGGGCAGTGAATGCTGCAAGATTCTTTATGGGCTTCCGAAGGGTTGATGACTGAGGTGCTACCCCGAATTGTCCACTCAGAGGATTTACTAAAGACAATAAACATGTCAGTCCAATAACCGTTAAGGGACGGGCCGAGCCAAAACATGTGTAATAAATTAGCCGGAGACTGTTGGCACACGATTCAGATATTTCGTCATTGTCAGGTTCAAACAATGATGACGTCTATTACACAGACAAGAAGCAAGGAATCATGCAGAGACAGAGTTAAATTTTGCTCAATTGAGGAGAGACGTTTGGGCTGAACTCTGGTTACAGATCCAAACTACGCTCTAAAGCAGTGGTTCTCAAATGGGGGTAGGCGTACCCCTGGGGGTACTTGAAGGTATCCCAAGGGTTACGTGAGATTTTTTAAAAATATTCTAAAAATAGCAGCAATTCAAAAATCATTTATAAATATATTTATTGAATAATACTTCAACAAAATATGAATGTAAGTTTATAAACCGTGAAAAGAAATGCAACAATGCAATATTCAGAGTTGAAAGCTAGATTTGTTGTGGACATGTTCCGTAAATATTGATGTTAAAGATTTCTTTTTTTGTGAAGAAATGTTTGGAATTAAGTTCCTGAATCCAGATGGATCTCTATTACAATCCCCAAAGAGGGCATTTTAAGTTGATGATTACTTCTATGTGTAGAAATCTTTATTTATAATTGAATCACTTGTTTATTTTTCAACACGTTTTTAGTTATTTGTATATCTTTTTTTCCAAATAGTTCAAGAAAGACCACTACAAATTAGCAATATTTAATAAATCATAAACTGATGACATAGTGCTGTATTTTACTTCTTTATCTCTTTTTTTTAACCAAAAATGCTTTGCTCTGATCAGGGGGTACTTGAATTAAAAAAAATGTTCACAGGGGGTAAATCACTGAAAAAAGGTTGAGAACCACTGCTCTAAAGTCCAGCCCACGTGCTTCCTCTATTTATTTGTCAGGTCCCTGGTTACATCACTGAAGCTGCTGCTATAGGAAAGCGGGGTATATAGTACAATATATGACTATTCAAGAAATGCAATTGTGCTGACACTCGTGATATCGCCTTGTCTCTGCTCTGTCTGCGTCACGGTACTCGATGTTCGGCCTTGGCAGTCAGCAGGCCGAGTCTGGACACAACACTGATACGAGACCACTTGAAATGTTTTGGATTGCCAGCTTTGCCTCTGATAAAAAAAATACAACTTCAGCATAATTGATAACAACTATAGTAACGTCCCCTAAGCATAAAAGTTGTGTGATGTAATATACCGTATTTTTCGGAGTATAAGTCTCACCTGCCGAAAACATTTACCATAAAGAAGGAGAAAAACATATATAAGTCGCACTGGAGTATAAGTTGCATTTTTGGGAGGAATTTATTTGATAAAACCCAACACCAAACACCAAAAATAGACATTTAAAAGGCAATTTTAAATAAATAAAGAATAGTGAACAACAGGCTGAATAAGTGTACGTTATACGAGCCATAAATAACCAACTGAGAAGGTGCCTGGTATGTTAACGTAACAAATTATGGTAAGAGTCATTCAAATAACTGTAACATAGTTATGGTGCAGTGGGAGAGTGCCCGTGCACAACCCGAGGGGTCCTTGGTTCAATCCCCACCTAGTACCAACCTCGTCACGTCCGTTGTGTCCTGAGCAAGACACTTCACCCTTGCTCCTGATAGGTGCTGGTTAGCGCCTTGCATGGCAGCTCCTTCCATCAGTGTGTGAATGGGTAAATGTGGAAGTAGTGTCAAAGGGGCTTTGAGTACCTTGAAGGTAGAAAAGCGCTATACAAGTACAACCCATTTATCATTATAACTTATAGAACATGCTATACGTTTACCAAACAATCTGTCACTCCTAATAGCTAAATCCCATGAAATCTTATACCTCTAGTCTCTTACGTGAATGAGCTAAATCATTTTATGTTATTTTATGTTAATAATTCCACACTCCCGAGTATAAGTCGCACCCCCCAAACCATGAAAAAAACTGTGACTTATAGTCCGAAAAATACGGTACGTAATGATGCTAACAGTCATACATCTTAGCCCAGGCCTGGGCAATTATATAAATTTAGGGAACAAAATGTGTCTGAGGGCCGGTATTTTGGATTTTTATGAATACAAAAACTACACAATAATCCATCCATTTTCTACCGCATATCCCGATTAAAAGCTAAAAACATGACAGACCACCTTAAAAAACGGATTGGAATTAAAAATTGTTTTACTTAATGACACACCCATGAAAATACAGAATGTGGGTTTTACAATATTAACTATGAAGGATAAAACACTGAATATTGACAATATATATATATATATATATATATATATATATATAAATATATATATATATATATATATATATATATATATATATATATATATATATATATATATATATATATATATATATATATATATATATATATATATATATATATATATATATATATATATATATATATATATATATATATATATATATATATATATATAACCTACTCAGTGGCCTAGTGCAGTGGCTCTCAACCTTTTTCCAGTCATTTACCCCCTGTGAACATTTTTTTAATTCAAGTACCCCATAATCAGAGCAAAGCATTTTGGTTGTAGTAAAGTAAAATACAGCACTATGTCATCAGTTTCTGATTTATTAAATTGTATAACAGTGCAAAATATTACTCATTTATAGTGGTCTTTCTTGAACTATTTTGGAAAAAAAGATATAAAAATAACTTAAAAAACGTGTTGAAAAATAAACAAGTGATTCAATTATAAATAAAGATTTCTACACATAAAAATAATCATCAACTTAAAGTGCCCTCTTTGGGGATTGTAATAGAGATCCATCTGGATTCATCAACTTCATTCTAAACATTTCTTCACAAAAAAAGAAATCTTTAACATCAATATTTATGGCACATGTCCACAAAAAACCTAGCTGTCAACACTGAATATTGCATTGTTGCATTTCTTGTCACAGTTTATGAACTTACATTCATATTTTGTTGAAGTATTATTCAATAAATATATTTATAAAGGATTTTTTAATTGTTGCTATTTTTAGAATATTTAAAAAAAAAATCTCACGTACCTTGGCATACCTTCAAGTACCCCCAGGGGTACGCGTACCCCCATTTGAGAACCACTGACCTAGTGGTTAGAGTGTCCACCCTGAGATCGGTAGGTTGGGAGTTCTAACCCCGGCCGAGTTATACCAAAGACTATAAAAAAATGGGTCCCATTGCCTCCCTGCTTGGGACTCAGCATCAAGGGTTGGAATTGGGGGTTAAATCACCATAAATGATTCCCGGGCGCGGCACCGCTGCTGCTGACTGCTCCCCTCACTTCCCAGGGGGGGATTAAGGAGATGGGTCAAATGCGGAGGACACATTTCAACACACTTAGTGTGTGTGTGACAGTCATTGGTACTTTAACTTAACTTAATATGAACGTCACCTACCCTCTCGATCGAAATATTTTACAATCAAGCGAAACGTAACAAAAATGTTAGTGCGAAGGGTAAAAAAAACAAAAAAACACTTACATTCTGACACATCTGATATATGACTAAGCTTTAAAACATCCGGATTTTTCAGGCAGGCCTCTGTGGAAACAAACCCCGCCCACTAGAGATGCGCGGATAGGCAATTATAACATCCGCATCCGCATCACCAATGTCGTCATCCACCCGCCGTCCACCCGAACCAACATTTTACCAGGACTGTACCCGCCCGCCATCCGCCCGCTGTATTACATCAGAGGTTGTCCGCCTTTACCACTCACAGAGATATTTAAACCTGTTTCACAGAGTATTGATGACAATTGGAGCCGCTAATGTTCCCGCGACTATCCAATAGCGTTCATTTTGATGACAAGAATATGGGCGTGCTCTGAAGCCATTGCCTTAGACACCTTCAACAACATGTACGAACCGATTGTTGGTCCAGCAAAATGTTGTGTGCAGTTTCCGCAATTACACGTTCAAGATTGAAAGGCATACTGGGTGATACAGAGTACACTGATGGTTGTGATATAAACAACTTTAACACTTACTAATATGCGCTACGCTGTGAAGCCACACCCAACATGATTGACAAACAAATTCCGGGAGAACATCCTTACAGTAACACAACATAAACACAACACAACAAATACCCATAATCCTTTGTACTCATGGCACTTCCTGAAAATATTTTACACCCCAGCGCCCCCAACCCCGCCCACCTTACCAAAGCATGGAGGGGTGTAGCAGGGTGTATAAAATAGTAAGTGTCATGAATACAAAGGATTATGGGTATTTGTTGTGTTACTGTGAGGATGTTCTCCCGAAATGTGTTTGTCGTTCTTAATTGGTGTGGCTTCACAGCGTGGCGCATATTACTAAGAGTGTTAAAATTGTTTATATCACAACCATTAGTGTACTCTGTGTCACCCAGTATGCCTTGCAGTCGTGTGCTTATTGCCGCGGAAACCACACACAACATGATGCTGGACTGACAAGCAGATCGTACATGTTGTAGTGGGTGATAAAACCAATGGCTTCATAGAACGCCCTAATACTTATTATCTGGGTGACTACCGGCAGTCATTCAGGAGAATAATAGCGTCTCTTATTGTCTTCTTCGCTTTATGACACAAGTCTTAAATGGCACTTTAAATGGCAAAGGATACCGATCACAGAATCATGCATGTCAAATATTTCCGGATGGTTCAACCGCCACCCGCCTGAATCTAATTAAAATCTTTTTTTTCCGTCATGTCAACCGCCCGACCCGCGGTTTATCCGCGGACTCCACGGACGAGACCGCAAACCGCGCATCTCTACCGCCCACACTGCCTTGGTGCCTCGTCTGAGCTGCTGTGACTTAGATGACCATAGTCACTATTTAGATTACCATAGTAACTGGTATATCATGCAAAAGCGCTGATTCCAACTATTGAAATACTTTGTATAGTTCAAAACTTACGGTCATTTGAAAACATCACTGCACATCATAATGGCAGCTAAAGTCTCCATCTTAAAGATCTAAAAACAATATTTGGGAATGTCCGGCCTTAATTTGCCAAAGTCTGTCTTAGCCAGTCGGACCTTGGTATAATAAGTACAATGTATTAGCTTGCATTGGATTAGACTGTCTACTGCAAATAGAAGACTTAAGAACTGTGCTTCAAATCTCTGTCCAGATGTTCTCAGATAGGATCACTTTTTAATCCTCCTGGAAAAGTGACTTAATTGAATTTAGAGACTCGGTGTAAAGTAAAAATGTGGTTATAAATATGTGTGATTGATCCTTTTTGAAGATGTTTGTCAGAACGAGATCTTAAACTTTGTCCGTCGGTAAATCTGGAAACCGAGGGAAAGTATGACGAACAAAAGCACATCAGTCCATCCATTTTCTACCGCTGGTGGGGCGTTGGTGCCTATCTCAGCTACAATCGGGCGGAAGGCGGAGTACACCCTGGACAAGTCGCCACCTCATTGCAGGGAACAAAAGCGCATATATCTGTTGATACCTTAAAGTGTGATTAGGGAGTGAATATATATCACAACGAGGCAAAAATGTTGTTAATGGATGAATTTTTAAAGTTTGATGACAATTTTCAGGAAATGGGATCAGGAACTAAGTGATTTAATTTTGGGATCCCCGTCTAGATCGCTGGTGTCGAACTTGAGGCACGTCATCATTTTATGTGGACCGCGAAAGCCTGGAAAAAATGACTTTAAATATATAACTTTTTTTGTTTTATTTCTAAATGCGTTTTTAATTTGCATATGCATATTTTATACTTTAATATTATCTGAGCATGCCAACTATATTACGACGTACTGTATTGCAAGACCATTATTGGGAGATAAAAACAAATAGTTGAATATCTGCTTTTCACCTTTTATTTATCATTTTGAAGCAAGTTTTACATAAAAAAATTTATTAATCAAGTGCATATGCATTTTGATTAATCATGATAAGGATGATAATCATGAGGTTATTACCGGCATGCATAATGTAATTTATTATTTTTTTGTGGCCTTCAATGAAAATGAGTTTGACACCTCTGGTCCAGATTCAAGACTTTTTCATATTGGGATATATGGCCTGGCGGAGGTAGTACTTTTGTAGTTTGTTTTTATCTTAAAGTATTTTCTTTCCTCCAGACATTTTTGCAAAAAAGAGGTTTTATATTCAGGGTTGTCTTATAATCAGGTCAATACAATTTGTGTTAATTGATTGCAATACAACAGAGACGGACGGGATGTAATAAAAACACGCTTATAAAACCATAGAGTCAAACCAAAGACTATTAAAAATAGAACAAATTACTTCCCTGCTTGGCACTCAGCATCAAGGGTTGGAATTGGGGGGTTTAATCACCAAAATGATTCCCGAGCGTAGCCCCCGCTGTTGCTCACTGCTCCCCTCACCTCCCAGGGGGTGGAACAAAGGGGATGGGTCAAATGCAGAGGGTAATTTCACCACACAGAGTGTGTGTGTGACTATCAGTGGGACCTTAACTTGAACTCCAATACAATTTGTGTTAATTGATTGCAATACAACAGAGACGGACGGGATGTAGTAGAAACACCCTTATAAAACCATAGAGTCATACCAAAGACTATAAACATGGGACCCATTACCTCCCTGCTTGGCACTCAGCATCAAGGGTTGGAATTGGGGGGCTTAATCACTAAAATGATTCCTGAGCGCGGCCCCCGCTGCTGCTCACTGCTCCCCTCACCTCCCAGGGGGTGGAACAAGGGGATGGGTCCAACGCAGAGTTCAATTTCACCACACCTAGTGTGTGTGTGACTATCAGTGGGACTTTAACTTTAACTCCAATACAATTTGTGTTAGTTAATTGCAATACAACAGAGACGGACGGGATGTAATAGAAACACCCTTATAAAACCATAGAGTCAAACCAAAGACTATAAAAATGGAACAAATTACCTCCCTGCTTGGCACTCAGCATCAAGGGTTGGAATTGGGGGGTTTAATCACCAAAATGATTCCCGAGCGTAGCCCCCACTGCTGCTCACTGCTCCCCTCACCTCCCAGGGGGTGGAACAAGGGGATGGGTCCAACGCAGAGTTCAATTTCACCACACCTAGTGTGTGTGTGACTATCAGTGGGACTTTAACTTTTAACTCCAATACAATTTGTGTTAGTTGATTGCAATACAACAGAGACGGACGGGATGTAATAGAAACACCCTTATAAAACCATAGAGTCAAACCAAAGACTATAAAAATGGAACAAATTACCTCCCTGCTTGGCACTCAGCATCAAGGGTTGGAATTGGGGGGTTTAATCACCAAAATGATTCCCGAGCGTAGCCCCCGCTGCTGCTCACTGCTCCCCTCACCTCCCAGGGGGTGGAACAAGGGGATGGGTCCAACGCAGAGTTCAATTTCACCACACCTAGTGTGTGTGTGACTATCAGTGGGACTTTAACTTTAACTCCAATACAATTTGTGTTAGTTGATTGCAATACAACAGAGACGGACGGGATGTAATAGAAACACCCTTATAAAACCATAGAGTCAAACCAAAGACTATAAAAATGGAACAAATTACCTCCCTGCTTGGCACTCAGCATCAAGGGTTGGAATTGGGGGGTTTAATCACCAAAATGATTCCCGAGCGTAGCCCCCGCTGCTGCTCACTGCTCCCCTCACCTCCCAGGGGGTGGAACAAAGGGGATGAGTCAAATGCAGAGGGTAATTTCACCACACTTAGTGTGTGTGTGACTATCAGTGGGACTTTAACTTTAACTCCAATACAATTTGTGTTAATTGATTGCAATACAACAGCGACGGACGGGATGTAGTAGAAACACCCTTATAAAACCATAGAGTCAAACCATAGACTATAAAAATGGAACAAATTACCTCCCTGCTTGGCACTCAGCATCAAGGGTTGGAATTGGGGGGTTTAACCACCAAAATGATTCCCGAGCGTAGCCCCCGCTGCTGCTCACTGCTCCCCTCACCGCCCAATGGGTGGAACAAGGAACACCTAGTGTGTGTGTTACTATCAGTGGTACTTTACTTTAACTTCAATGCAATTTGTGTTCATTGATTGCAATACAACAGAGACGGACAGGATGTAGTAGAAACACCCTTCCAAAAAAGAATAAAAAAATAAAAACACCCTCAGATTATTTCTCCAATGCAAAAAAAAAAAATGACTACAACAGCAATTGAAGTCTGTTGAGTTTTTTTTTTTTTTGCTTCAAAACCAGGTCTTGAAAAAGGGGTCCTTTACTCGGGGTCGTCAAAGTACTTGTCAAACCGCATCAATCGCTTTTAACACAACAAACCGGGAGAAGACTATTTTGAAATACCGCTGTCCCGCCTTAAATGCTACCTATGAAAGCAGAGTGGCTTTTACCCTGCACCTGGGGGTAAAAAATCGAGGGGATAGATCGAGTCTAAGGTGGGCTTCGACCCCCAGAACCCTGAGGACTTGTGCATTATTCGCTAACCAAGTTGTCATGTATGCGTCGGGAGACGTAATGGAGTGCAAATGACGCTATTAAGGTGTGCGTGGGGGGTGGGGTGGTGCGTGTGACAAAACGAGCCTTCACACATCAAGACAGCTTGTTGCGTCTTGCCTGCTGTCAGTCACCACACGGGTTTGTTGACAAGCCGGTCGTTCAAATTTGAACGAGAACAAAAGTATTCGTCAAGGCGCCAGCGACCGTGACAACCCGCCACACCGCCACAAAGACCCCCTTGGAGGGTTCAGTGTAACACAATACAGTGTCAGTCAAATCGACAACCATTTTTTTTCACGTCTCTATTTTTTATCCCATTCATTCAGTGTCGAAACAAAAACAACAACACGGAATTAAATAAATAAAAAAAAACGGAATGAAAAGGAGAAAAAAGAAGGATAAACCTGTAATATATATTACCCTTTTCAACACATTTGTTGTTCAACTCAGAATAGGCAATGTTTCTAGTTCATACCATACAACACGAATAAATAATAGTTAACTCCAAACCGTATCTTCTCAATATAATTTTTTTTTTTTTTTAAACAAAGAAAGAAATTTACATTGTTTGGCTCCACTGTCAAATGTCTTTCATAACTACACTACAAAAAAGTCTGTGTTCAAAAACAAGAACAAAAAATACAAAAATGAGGGGGATTTTACTTGAACTAAGCAAAATTATCTGCCCATAGAACAAGAAAATGCAACCAATCAAGATTTTCCAAAACAAGTTAAAATTAGCTAACCTCAATGAACCCCAAAATACTTTAAAATAAGTATATTCTCACTAAAAGCAAGTGCACTTTTCGTGGTAGAAAAAAAAGTAGCGGGGGGTGTATATTGTAGCGTACCGGAGGAGTTAGTGCTGCAAGGGCTCCTGGGTATTTGTTCTGTTGTATTTATGTTGTGTTACGGTGCGGATGTTCTCCCAAAATGCGTTTGTCATTCATGTTTTGGTCTGCGACTTGTCCAGGGTGTACGCCGCCTTCCGCCCGATTGTAGCTGAGTAGGCACCAGCAACCCCCCGCCACCCCAACGGGAATAAGCGGTTGAAAAATAGATGGATGGATTCTTGTTTGGTGTGGGTTCACAGTGTGGCGCATATTTGTAACATTGTTAAAGTTGTTTATACGGCCACCCTCAGTGTGACCTGTATGGCTGTTGACCAAGTATGCCTTGCATTCACTTATGTGTGTGAAATGTCGTAGATATTATGTGATTTAAGGTTTATTGGCGCTCTGTACTTCTCCCTACGTTCGTGTATCACTCCATACAGCAGCGTTTTAAAAAGTGATAGATTTTCCTTTTTTAAACCGATACCGATAATTTCCGATATCACATTTTAAAGCATTTATGGGCCGATAAAGAGTTGGCATTCTAGTTTCAAACATGTTTTACTCAATATAGGTCATAAAATCTCAGCAACAAGCTGTAGTATCTTACTCAGATAATTTAGGACCTAAACCCTTAAAACAGGGGTAGGGAACCTATGGCTCTAGAGCCAGATGTGGCTCTTTTGATGACTTCTTCTGGCTCTCGGATAAATCTGAGCTGACATTGCTTGACACGATAAGTAATGAATAATTCCACTTGTAATCACAGTGTTAAAAATAACGTTCAAAATATAAAACATCCTCATGCATTTTTAATCAATCCATCCATCCGTTTTCTACCGCACCTGTTCAAGACGTTGCGTTAATGGTAAGAAGTTATGTATTATTGGTTAGTGTGGGGCTTGCACTCCTGGGTATTCTTCAGACCACCAAGCACCGACATGAGAGCCTGTTTCAGGGCTGCAATATTGCCAAATTTTTCAATAAGTCTCTCAGTTTCTTTCCAGCAATTGTCTTTATCTCTTTCGTTCTCGCTCGCGCTCTGGCTCCAGCCCCAACCCAGTCTCTTCTCCTGGCTGCTGCTTATAACAGAGCGACAGGTGATTAGATAACAAGGCCCAGGTGGGCCTGCTACGCACCTGTCGCTGATTTCGAGGCCGATCCTGGCTACACCGCGCTTCGCTGCAGGCCCGCAGGCCACGCCCCCATCCACAGTTGGCTTCAGAATAACAATGTTATTACAAAGAATGAGATACCTATTATACTCTAGAAATGTTGGTCTTACTTAAAAATGCCAGCGTTTAGTTGTGTTCAGTGTTAAAAAAATATTATATGGCTCTTACGGAAATACCTTTTAAAATATTTGGCTTCTTGGCTCTCTCAGCCAAAAAGGTTCCGGACCGCCGCCTTAAAACAAGCAAAACAGTCTAACATAAAATCCGCTTAATGAGAAGAATTATCTTATCAGACAGAAAATAAGCAAATATCACCCTTATTTGAGATATTTAATCTTACATAGATTTCAGTTTTTGCAGTGTATATACACTGTAAACTATACATATGTATGTATGTATGTATATACTGTATTGTCCGGACTACACTGCAAAAACTGCAGGACGAGGAATAGCTAAACATGCTTCACTACACACCATAGGAGGATACAATAGCTAACCGCTAACGGCAAGCTAACGCTCCTCGATGTAAACAAATGCCATTTTTAATAAAATTAAACTGTACCGACTGGTTATTTTTCACCCACCTCAATCTTTGATTGATTGATTGAAACTTTTATTGGTAAATTGCACAGCACAGTACATATTCCGTACAATTGACCACAATCGCTTACTGTACAATGTCTGCTCTCACTGGGATAAAGACATATGAAATAACTTTCTTAAAACAAACAAGCCAAATTTCCTCATTGGTGCCCTCATTAACGATCAGAAAACACAAAAAAAATGTTAACTTTAACAACCAAGAAGCTACAATACTGAAATGGTAACACCTGAATAGGTTTTTCTACTTGTTTAAGTCGGGTTCCACATTAATCAATTCATGGTAACTGAATTGATTGATTGATTGATTGATTGATTGATTGATTGAAACTTTTATTCGTAAATTGCACAGTACAGTACATATTCCGTACAATTGACCACAATTGCTTACTGTACAATGTCTGCTCTCACTGGGATAAAGACAGATGAAATAACTTTCTTAAAACAAACAATTCAAATTTCCTCCTTGGTGCCCTCATTAACGATCAGAAATCACCCAAAAAAATTTAACTTTAACAACCAAGAAGGTACAATACTGAAATGGTAACACCTGAATAGGTTTTTCTACTTGTTTAAGTCGGGTTCCACATTAATTTAATTCATGGTTACTGAATTGATTGATTGATTGATTGATTGATTGATTGATTGATTGATTGATTGAAACTTTTATTAGTAGATTGCACAGTACAGTACATATTCCGTACAATTGACCACTAAATGGCAACCCCCGAAAAAGTTTTCCAACTTATTTAAGTCGGGCTCCACGTTAATCAATTCATGGTAACTAAATTGATTGATTGATTGATTGATTGATTGATTGATTCATTCATTCATTCATTCATTGAGACTTTTATTAGTAGATTGTACAGTACATATTCCGTACAATTGACTACCAAATGGTAACACCCGAATAAGTTTTCCAACTTGTTTTAGTCGGGATCCACGTTAATTAATTCATGGTAGCTGAATTGATTGATTGATTGATTGATTGAAACTTTTATTAGTAGATTGCACAGTACAGTACATATTCCGTGCAATTGACCACTAAATGGTAACACCCGAATAAGTTTTCCAACTTGTTTTATTCTGGATCCAAGTTAATCAATTCATTGTAGCTGAATTGATTGATTGATTGATTGATCGATTGAAATTTGTATTAGTAGATTGCACAGTACAGTACATATTCCGTACAATTGACCACTAAATGGTAACACTCCAATAAGTTTTTCAACTTGTTTAAGTCGGGGTCCACGTAAATCAATTAATTGTAAAAGTAACTTAAGCAATGCATTGGCTGGGAATCGAACCCAGGTCAACTGCTTGGAAGGCAGCTATGCTAACCACTATACCACCAATGCTCGACCAATTTGAACTGTCCTTCCTGGATTGTTTGTTTATTTGTCTCATTCACGGATCTTGATGGACTCATCGGCTGATCCAACAACGTTGGGCGAGTCCAACGAGCTCGGGGGAAGATCTAAGCCGTTCTGACTTCAGTGGTCTTTGGGTCTTGCGGGGTCTTTGATTGAACGTGGAGACGCGCTCAATCCCCAGCCTTCATTTCATAAAGATGAAAACACAATCAATATCTGGGAGCCGGGAATTGGAAGTCATTTTCATTAGAGCAGCTGAGAGCTGTGTAGTCATTACCAGAGTGTATGTGGGGGGGTGGGGGTGGGGGGGCATTTGTATTCAAGAGGCCCGCCCTTGCAGGAATACAAACTGGTCATGCCTCTCCGTCTCATGAAGAGAGGTGTTTGTTTGTCGTAGACCCCGATATTCGATAAGTCAACTCACCGATCAATAAATGAACGTCGAGTCGTTCACTTTTCCGGCCTGGATAACCGCGGCGTGCATGCGTTTGTTACAGGCTGCAAGAGGCAGAGCGCTCAACCTCGGACTAAACGGTAATCATGATAACCGCGGTAAAACTCCCGCCGTTTAGTATTACCGTATTCAATGAAAACGATCGGAAAAAGTGTGATTGCTAACTGCGATCTGATAGACGTATGGAAGGGTTAGCGGTAGCTTGTTAGCTAGCTTAAATGCTAACATGAAAACAAAGACGTTAATCAATGTCAATCAATCAATCAATGTTTAAGTGTCTCAAAGGGCTGCACAAGCCACGACGACATCATGGGTTCAGAGCCCACATAAGGGCAAAGAAAAACTCACAACCCAGTGGGATGTCAATGTGAATCAATCAATCAATCAATGTTTACTTATATAGCCCTAAATCACTAGTGTCTCAAAGGGCTGCACAAACCACTACGACATCCTCGGTAGGCCCACATAAGGGCAAGGAAAACTCACACCCAGTGGGACGTCGGTGACAATGATGACTATGAGAACCTTGGAGAGGAGGAAAGCAATGGATGTCGAGCGGGTCTAACATGATACTGTGAAAGTTCAATCCACAATGGATCCAACACAGTCGCGAGAGTCCAGTCCAAAGCGGATCCAACACAGCAGCGAGAGTCCCGAATGACGATGAGAACCCTAGGAGAGGACCGCAGATGTAGGTGACCCCCACATTGATACATTTTTGAGCGCCGTGTGTCATGTTCTATATTTTCAATGGAACATTTCAAATGTTGGTGTTGTTTACTTGAGTCATATTGCAGTCTACACGTGTCTCTTGTGTGTGACTGCCATCATTTTGCAGTCTACACCTATCTCTTATACGTATAGACTGCAAAAAGATGGCAGTCAGACACAAGAGATAGGTGAAGACTGCAAAATGATATACGTATGGACTGCAAAAAGATGGCAGTCACAAACATCTTATGTGTGACTGCCATCATTTTGCAGTCAACACGTATCTCTTATGTGTGACTGCCATCATTTTGAAGTTTACACGTATCTCTTATGTGTGACTGCCATCATAGTGCGGTCTACACGTATCGCTTGTGTGTGAATGCCATCATTTTGCAGTCTACACATATATCTTATGTGTGACTGCCATCATAGTGCAGTCTAGATGTATCTCTTATGTGTGACTGCCATCATTTTGCAGTCCACACGTTTATCTTATGTGTGACTGACATCATTTTGCAGTCTACATGTATGTCTTGTGTGTGACTGCCATCATAGTGCAGTCTACACCTATCTCTTATGTGTGACAGCCATCCTTTTTCAGTCTACACTTATCTCTTCTGTGTGACTGCCATTAGAGTACGGTCTACAACTTTCTCTTACATGTGACTGCCAATATTTTGCAGTCTACACGTATCTCTTGTGTGTGACTGCCACCATTTTGCAGTTTAGACGTATCTCTTGTGTGTGCCTGCCATCATAATGCAGTCTACACCTATCTCTTATGTGTGACTGCCATCATTTTGCAGTCTAAACTGATCTATTGTCTGACTGCCATTATAGTGTGGTCTACACATATCTCTTATGTGTGACTGCCATCATTTTGCAGTTTAGACGTATCTTTTCTGTGTGCCTGCCATCATAGTGCAGTCTACACCTATCTCTTATGTGTGACTGCCATCATTTTGCAGCCTACACGGATCTATTGTGTCTAACTGCAATTATAATGTGGTCTACACCTATCTCTTATGTGTGACTAGCATCATTTTTCAGTCTACACTTATCTCTTATAAGTGACTGCCATCATAGTGCGGTCTCCACCCATCTCTTATGTGTGACTGCCATCATTTTGCAGTCCGCACGTATCTCTCATGTGTGCCTGCCATCATAGTGTGGTCTACACCTATCTCTTATGTATGACTGCCATCATAGTGCGGTCTACACTGTCTTATGTGTGACTGCCATAATTTTTCAGTCTACACCTACCTCATGTGTGACTGCCATCTTTTTTCAGTAGACACGTATCTCTTATGTGTGACTGCCATCATAGTGCGGCCTACACTTATCTCTTATGTGTGACTGCCGTCATAGTGCAATCTCCAACGATCCCTTATGTGTGACTGCCATCATTTTGCAGTCTACACCTATCTCTTATGTGTGACTGCCATCATACTGCGGTCTACAACTTTCTCTTATGTGTGACTGCCATCATTTTTCAGTCTACACGTATCTCTTATGTGTGACTGCCATTATGGTGCCATCTCCACCTTACTCTTATGTGTGACTGCCATTATAGTGCGGTCTACACTTATCTCTTATGTGTGACTGCCGTCATAGTGCGATCTCCAACGATCCCTTATGTGTGACTGCCATCATTTTGCATTCTACACCTATCTCTTATGTCTGACTGCCATCATTTTTCAGTCTACACCTATCTCTTATGTGTGACTGCCATTATGGTGCCGTCTACACGTATCTCTCATGTGTGCCTGCCATCACAGTGTGGTCTACACCTTTCTCTTATGTATGACTGCCATCATAGTGCGGTCTACACTATCTCTTATGTGTGACTGCCAATATAGTGCGGTCTACAACTATCATTAAAGTGTGACTGCCATCATTTTTACAGTCTACACGTATCTGATGTGTGTCCATAGTGCGGTCTACACCTATCTCTTATGTGTGACTGCCATCATTTTTCAGTCTACACCTGTCATGTGTGACTGCCATCTTTTTTCAGTAGACACGTATCTCTTATGTCTGACTGCCATTATACTGCGATCTCCAACGATCCCTCATGTGTGACTGCCATCATTTTTGCAGTCTACACCTATCTCTTATGTTTGACTGCCATCATTTTTCAGTCTACACCTATGTCATGTGTGACTGCCATCATTTTGCAGTCTACACCTATCTCTTATGTTTGACTGCCATCTACTGGTCACACTCATCATTACACCATTCACACAAAAAAAATTGCTTTGAGGTCGGTGAGCAAAACCAGACTTATCCACACCGGCTTATAAGGCGTACTGTCGAGTTTTGAGGGGAAAAAAAGATTTTAAGTGCGCCTTATAGTCCGGAAACTACCGGGAAAACATTTGTAACGTCACACACTTCTGTGGTTTCTTTTTTTTTTTTTTTTTTGTCCTCATTTAACTCCATATGTTCGCCAAAGGGGAACGGCAAAGTACCGGAAGCACTGCTTACGCGCGCTCAGGGGAAATAACTATTTCGCAGGCCGTGGGGGAAGAAAAAAAAAAAAAAAAAACCAAAAACTGCGGCGTTTTGTCTCTTCTTCTGCGTTTTCCCCGGCGCCCTCGGTGCCTGTGAGCTCATTGTCATAAAAATGGAATCTGTCACGCCGCTGTAAACCTCTGTCAAGGTAGAGAAATAAAGACAGACGCTCGCTCGGCGCCCACCTACTCTCACAAGTACAGATGCCTGCAAAGCCTGCAATTTGCAAACAAAAGCCCGCCTGCTACACCGCAGAGCCACTTTTTTTTTTTTTTTTTTTTGGCACCGGCACACTTGTCATTTTAATACATCTTATTTATGTGTTGGCATTTTTGATTAGCCCGCTTTGTCTTTTCCCGGTGCCGGCGAGGGCTTCCGATAAACTCAAAACGGCGGTAAAATGTGTTTTTTGTTTTTTTTTTCGGGGCGAGACAATCATCTTTTGAGGAGCGAGTAATCCGTCAGAAAAATGTCCCCAAGTTGTGATGCAACACGCTTCCTTAATTAACCGGGCGGTTTTTCTTCTGATCATGCTGGAGGGGGGCAGCCCTCTGCCTAATCTTTTGTCCCCCACAGACATTTTGGCTTTTGAAAGATTTTGCTGGACTTAATAAATATATCGGTAGTTTATATCATCGCCAGACCCTTTCCCGTATGTAGCCATTTGGCGTGTGGCTCTATGGTTATCGTCGCACAAATACGCCAAAGAAAAAGGCATAACAAACTAGTGGTGTGTTGGATAATGACAGTGGGAGAGTGACCGTGCGCAACCCGAGGGTCCCTGGTTCAATCCCCACCTAGTACCAACCTCGTCAAGTCCGTTGTGTCATGAGCAAGACACTTCACCCTTGCTCCTGATGGGTGCTGGTTAGCGCCTTGCATGGCAGCTCCCTCCATCAGTGTGTGTGAATGGGTAAATGTGGAAGTAGTGTCAAAGCGCTTTGAGTACCTTGAAGGTAGAAAAGCGCTATACAATTACAACCCATTTATTTATTTATTTAACTTATATGACACCATCTAAACAACCTTCCCTAGTCATGGTGCACACAAAAAAAAGATGCAACTAAATAGCTGCCATGTTGTGGACAATGTGAGTAAATCATATAAATAATCCTTGAAACTACTTCAAAATTATAATACAGTGTTTACTTATATGACACCATCTAAACAACCTTCCCTAGTCATGGTTACAAAAAAATAGGTGCAACTAAATCGCTGCCGTCCTGTGGACAATGCAAATAAATCAGATCAATAATCCTTGAAACTAATTTAAAATAATAATACAGCCATAACGTGGGACGGCGTGGCGCAGTGGGAAAGTGGCCGTGCACAACCCGAGGGTCCCTGGTTCAATCCCCACCTAGTACCAACCTTGTCGCGTCCGTTGTGTCCTGAGCAAGACACTTCACCCTTGCTCCTGATGGGTGCTGGTTAGCGCCTTGCATGGCAGCTCCCTCCATCAGTGTGTGTGAATGGGTAAATGTGGAAGTAGTGTCAAAGCGCTTTGAGTACCTTGAAGGTAGAAAAGCGCTATACAATTACAACCCATTTATTTATTTATTTAACTTATATGACACCATCTAAACAACCTTCCCTAGTCATGGTGCACACAAAAAAAAGATGCAACTAAATAGCTGCCATGTTGTGGACAATGTGAGTAAATCAGATAAATAATCCTTGAAAGTACTTCAAAATTATAATACAGTGTTTACTTATATGACACCATCCAAACAACCTTCCCTAGTCATGGTTAAAAAAAAATAGGTGCAACTAAATAGCTGCCGTCCTGTGGACAATGCGAATAAATCAGCTCAATAATCCTTGAAACTAATTTAAAATAATAATACAGCCATAACGTGGGACGGCGTGGCGCAGTGGGAGAGTGGCCGTGCACAACCCGAGGGTCCCTGGTTCAATCCCCACCTAGTACCAACCTCGTCAAGTCCGTTGGGTCCTGAGCAAGACACTTCACCCTTGCTCCTGATGGGTGCTGGTTAGCGCCTTGCATGGCAGCTCCCTCCATCAGTGTGTGAATGTGTGTGTGAATGGGTAAATGTGGAAGTAGTGTCAAAGCGCTTTGAGTACCTTGAAGGTAGAAAAGCGCTATACAATTACAACCCATTTATTTATTTATTTAACTTATATGACACCATCTAAACAACCTTCCCTAGTCATGGTGCACACAAAAAAAAGATGCAACTAAATAGCTGCCATGTTGTGGACAATGTGAGTAAATCAGATAAATAATCCTTGAAAGTACTTCAAAATTATAATACAGTGTTTACTTATATGACACCATCCAAACAACCTTCCCTAGTCATGGTTAAAAAAAAATAGGTGCAACTAAATAGCTGCCGTCCTGTGGACAATGCGAATAAATCAGCTCAATAATCCTTGAAACTAATTTAAAATAATAATACAGCCATAACGTGGGACGGCGTGGCGCAGTGGGAGAGTGGCCGTGCACAACCCGAGGGTCCCTGGTTCAATCCCCACCTAGTACCAACCTCGTCAAGTCCGTTGGGTCCTGAGCAAGACACTTCACCCTTGCTCCTGATGGGTGCTGGTTAGCGCCTTGCATGGCAGCTCCCTCCATCAGTGTGTGTGAATGGGTAAATGTGGAAGTAGTGTCAAAGCGCTTTGAGTACCTTGAAGGTAGAAAAGCGCTATACAATTACAACCCATTTATTTATTTATTTAACTTGTATGACACCATCTAAACAACCTTCCCTAGTTATGGTGCACACAAAAAAAAGATGCAACTAAATAGCTGCCATGTTGTGGACAATGTGAGTAAATCATATAAATAATCCTTGAAACTACTTCAAAATTATAATACAGTGTTTACTTATATGACACCATCTAAACAACCTTCCCTAGTCATGGTTAAAAAAAAATAGGTGCAACTAAATAGCTGCCATCCTGTGGACAATGCGAATAAATCAGCTCAATAATCCTTGAAACTAATTTAAAATAATAATACAGCCATAACGTGGGACGGCGTGGCGCAGTAGCAGAGTGGCCGTGCACAACCCGAGGGTCCCTGGTTCAATCCCCACCTAGTACCAACCTTGTCGCGTCCGTTGTGTCCTGAGCAAGACACTTCACCCTTGCTCCTGATGGGTGCTGGTTAGCGCCTTGCATGGCAGCTCCCTCCATCAGTGTGTGTGAATGGGTAAATGTGGAAGTAGTGTCAAAGCGCTTTGAGTACCTTGAAGGTAGAAAAGCGCTATACAAGTACAACCCATTTATTATTTATCATTTATCTATCAATCCATCCATTCCCTACCGCTTATTCCCTTTGAGGGTCGCGGGGGACGAAAATGCCTATCTCAGCTATAATCGGGCGGAAGGCGGTGTACACTCTGGACAGGTCGCCACCTCATCGCAGGGGATACTGACATGTCGATAGAATTTTAGGCTGTAATATCGATCCTCCAACTACAAAACCCCAGAACCAGTGAAGTTGGCACGTTGTGTAAATGGTAAATAAAAACACAATACAAGGATTTGCAAATCCTTTTCAATCTATTTTCAATTGAATAGGCTGGAAAGACAAGATATTTATCAATCAATCAATCAATCAATCAATGTTTACTTATATAGCCCTAAATCACTAGTGTCTCAAAGGGCTGCACAAACCACTACGACATCCTCGGTAGGCCCACATAAGGGCAAGGAAAACTCACACCCAGTGGGACGTCGGTGACAATGATGACTATGAGAACCTTGGAGAGGAGGAAAGCAATGGATGTCGAGCGGGTCTAACATGATACTGTGAAAGTTCAATCATATTTAACGTTCGAACTGGTGAACTTTGTTGCTTTTTGCAAATATTAGCTCATTTGGAATTTGAAAAAAGTTGGCACAAGTGGCAAAAAAGACAGTTTTAAGAACAACATTTTTCAACGAGGTATCGCGAGGAAATTAGGGGATTTCACCATCTACGGTTTGTGATTGTTACGTTTCGGTGGACGCTATGCGATGCGCGGAGGTGTCGGCCCCAAGATGCCAAAGACGGGAGCAAGCAGGAGTGAAGGTAGGAACTAGATTTAATAACAAAACACAACAAAACACTTGACAAAGGAAAAGAAAAGGCGTGCCACCGCACGGAAAGCTAAATGCTACTCGTAGCAAGGGTAGAGTTCAAAAGTCTGTGAGCAGCGCGAGCCGAGCGCGCGGAAAGCTAAGCTAAAACTTAGCAGAGTGAAAGCTATGAGGAATAACAATCGTAACGGTTGCATGAGCAAACGAAACAGCCAGGCAGAACTAAGGTAGTAGATGGGCTTAAATACAAAGAACATCATTACAAACAGGTGTGTGACCGGAGTGTGTGCGGGAGGCGTAATTAGGTAGCCATGGTGATGGAAGTAAACAAGGAAGTGCGCTAGCAAAGGGATTGTTAGTCCATAACATGATCAGAACATAATAGAAAAATACAAAAAAAGGGATTAAACATACTAGAGATGTGTGATCCGGAAGCCGGATCACAACAGTGATATCATGAAAAGGTTCAGAGATTCTGGAGAAATCACTGCAAGTAAGCGATGATATTACGGACCTTCCATCCCTTACCATGAATTGATTAAAGTGGACCCCGACTTAAACAAGTTGAAAAAGTTATTCGGGTGTTACCATTTAGTGGTCAATTGTACAGAATATGTACTGAACTGTGCAATTTAATAATAAAAGTTTCAAATAATCAATCAATCAACCCTCAGGCGGTACTGAATCAAAAACTGACATCAGTGTGTGAAGGATATCACTACACGGGCTCAGGAACACTTCAGAAAAGCACTGTCAGTAACTACAGTTTGTCGCTACATCTGTAAGTGCAAGTTTTAAAACTACTAGGCAAAGCGAAAGACATTTATCAACAACACCCAGAAAGGCCGCCGGCTTCGCTCATCTAAAATGGACTGATGCAAGGTGGAAAAGTGTTCTGTGGTCTGACGAGTTCACATTTCAAATTGTTTTTGGAAACTGTGGAGGGAAAGGCTGGATGCAAATATAGCTACAAATGAGGCATAACGATGCAATATGTACATACAGCTAGCCTAAATAGCATGTTAGCAGCGATTAGCATGCCGTGCTAATCGATGCACACTCCAAGTAAGTCAACTTGAATCCGTCCCTGATCGTGTTGTTACACCCTCCGACAACACACCGACGAGGCATGATGTCTCCAAAGTACGGAAAACAGTCGAAGAAACGGAAAATAACAGAGCTGATTTGACTTGGTGTGTGTAATGTGTTTGAGAAAATGGCGGATTGCTTCCTGTTGTGACGTCACGGGTGAAAGGTCATCGCTCCGACAGCAAACAATTGAAAGGCGTTTAAATCGCCAAATTCGCCCTTTTAGAGTTCGGAGATCGGTTAAAAAAACATTTGGTCTTTTTTCTGCAACATCAAGGTATATATTGACGCTTACATAGGTCTGGTGGTAATGTTCCCCTTTAAAACATTTGCTCTTTCTCTCATTACATGCCCATTTTTTTTGCTCTTTTTTTAAAACATATTTTTATTTATTTTTGCCCCATGTAATGATTTAATAATAATAATAATAAAATCAATACAGCGAACTTGTCCAGGGTGTACCCCGCTTTCCGCCCGAATGCAGCTGAGATAGGCTCCAGCACCCCCCGCTACCCCAAAAGGGACAAGCGGCAGTAAATGGATGGATGGAGAGTTAGAAAATGTGCTGTTTCTCTCATTACTTGCCCATTTTTTTTGCTCTTTTTTTTTAAAACATATTTTTACTTATTTTTGCCCCATGTAATAAATTAATAATAACAATAATACTAATAATAATAATATCAATACAGCGACTTGTCCAGGGTGTACGCCGCCTTCCGTCCGAATGTAGCCTAGATAGGCTCCAGCACGCCCTGCCACCCCAAAAGGGACAAGCGGTAGAAAAATGGATGGATGGAGAGTTAGAACATTTGCTCTTTCTTTCATTACATGCCCATTTTTTTTGCTCTTTTTTTAAAACATATTTTTACTTATTTTTGCCCCATGTAATGATTTATTAATAATAATAATATCAATACAGCGAACTTGTCCAGGGTGTACCCCGCATTCTGCCCGAATGCAGCTGAGATAGGCTCCAGCAACCCCAAAAGGGACAAGTGGTAGGAAATGGATGGATGGATGGATGAATGGATAATAATACGGTTGTTTAAATGCATAAACCAGTATGTCAAAAATCCTGCCGTTATGAAAATATTAACAGCCGGTTTAACTTTAACAGTTGTAATTTTTCAAATTAATTCATGTTGGTATTTTATTTTTTAATAAACTGAACTTTGTTAATATTTAAAGTCTATTTTATTTTATTTTTTTAGAGCTCTAAAATTGTAAAATTTGGGTGACTAAACGTTTTCCACCAAAGGCAGCGCGCTGAAAGTAAAATATGATTTATTTTCATTAAACATGCATTGTTGCCCTGACCAAGATGGCCGCCGCATAGACACGTCATGGCGGACTGCTCCTGCGCTGATTTTATGAGACCGTAAGTCCAGACAGCTCGTTGTGCGGTCAATTCCTCGCCTGTTTTGGTTCGGCGTGCGTGCGGTTAATGTCGATTGTGATTGCGAAGGTCTCTTTCGCCAGAGAGAGCGCACAATGGCGCCAGGAAATACTGACGCATCGAGCCGTTTTGGACGATGATCGTGCTGCGATGTCTAAACTCAAATCTGTTCTGCTCTTCTTCTTTTTTTTAAGGCCACAGCGAGTCAACTGGGTGAAAGTGGACGACGACGTGCCGTCCCACGCCGTCATCACCGGCGCCGACCTTTACATCGAGAACCTCAACAAGTCCTACAATGGAACCTACCGCTGCGTGGCGGCCAACTCGCTGGGGGAGTCTTTCGACGAGTACATCCTCTACGTCTACGGTACGCCGCCTTTGCTCAACACCAAACTTTGTGTCCCAAGTCCGGATTCCTTAGTCCTAAGACCAACTTTCATCGCTGAGTTCAGGGCTTTTCAACTGAAGGGCGCAGAGGACTTTTATTCTTATTTCCTACATATTGTGAATTTGTTATATCTTCACAATTTTATTTCACCAAAAGGGTAATATCTTTGTGGATAAAGACATAACATTAAAGTATGATGGTCAAAGATCATATATATGAGAGGGGCACTCTACTGTTTTCAAAGGACCAACTGCCAAAAACGTTAGTCAAAGATTCTTCATAAGACAGGAGTGCTTTAATGTTTCTAAAGCCCAAAGTGCCTGTCAAAGATCCTCTATATGACAGAAGCACTGTGCGGTTATTTAAAGGATCTACTGCCAAAAACGTTAGTCAAAGATTCTTTATATGACGGGAGTGCTTTAACGTCTGTTAAAGCCCAAAGTGGCTGTCAAAGATCCTCTATTTGACAGGAGCACTGTACGGTTTTTTAAAGGATCTACTGCCAAAAACGTTAGTCAAAGACTCTTTATAAGACGGGAGTGCTTTAATCAGAATCAGAATCAGACATACTTTATTAACGTCTCTAAAGCCCAAAGTGCCTGTCAAAGATCCTCTATATGACAGGAGCACTCTGCTGTTTTTTAAAGGAGCTACTACCAACAACTTTAGTCAAAGATTCTTCGTAAGACAGGAGTGCTTTAACGTCTCTAAAGCCCAAAGTGCCTGTCAAAGATCCTCTCCATGACAGGAGCACTCTGCTGTTTTTTAAAGGACCTACTGCCAAAAACGTTAGTCAAAGATTCTTTATAAGACAGGAGTGCTTTAACGTTTCTAGAGCCCAAAGTGCCTGTCAAAGATCCTCTGTATGACAGGAGCACTCTGCTGTTTTTTAAAGGAGCTACTACCAACAACGTTAGTCAAAGATTCTTCATAAGACAGGAGTGCTTTAATGTTTCTAGAGCCCAAAGTGCCTGTCAAAAATCCTCTATATGACAGGAGCACTCTGCTGTTTTTTAATGGATCTACTGCCAATAACGTTAGTCAAAGATTCTTCATAAGACAGGAGTGCTTTAATGTTTCTAGAGCCCAAAGTGCCTGTCAAAAATCCTCTCTATGACAGGAGCACTCTGCTGTTTTTTAATGGATCTACTGCCAATAACGTTAGTCAAAGATTCTTAATATGACGGGAGTGCTTTAACGTCTGTTAAAGCCCAAAGTGGCTGTCAAAGATCCTCTATTTGACAGGAGCACTGTACGGTTTTTTAAAGGATCTACTGCCAAAAACGTTAGTCAAAGACTCTTTATAAGACGGGAGTGCTTTAATCAGAATCAGAATCAGACATACTTTATTAACGTCTCTAAAGTCCAAAGTGCCTGTCAAAGATCCTCTCCATGACAGGAGCACTCTGCTGTTTTTTAAAGGACCTACTGCCAAAAACGTTAGTCAAAGATTCTTTATAAGACAGGAGTGCTTTAACGTTTCTAAAGTCCAAAGTGCCTGTCAAAGATCCTCTCCATGACAGGAGCACTCTGCTGTTTTTTAAAGGACCTACTGCCAAAAACGTTAGTCAAAGATTCTTTATAAGACAGGAGTGCTTTAACGTTTCTAGAGCCCAAAGTGCCTGTCAAAGATCCTCTATACGACAGAAGCACTGTGCGGTTTTTTAAAGGATCTACTGCCAAAAACGTTAGTCAAAGATTCTTTATATGACGGGAGTGCTTTAACATCTGTTAAAGCCCAAAGTGGCTGTCAAAAATCCTCTATATGACAGGAGCACTCTGCTGTTTTTTAATGGATCTACTGCCAATAACGTTAGTCAAAGATTCTTAATATGACGGGAGTGCTTTAACGTCTGTTAAAGCCCAAAGTGGCTGTCAAAGATCCTCTATTTGACAGGAGCACTGTACGGTTTTTTAAAGGATCTACTGCCAAAAACGTTAGTCAAAGACTCTTTATAAGACGGGAGTGCTTTAATCAGAATCAGAATCAGACATACTTTATTAACGTCTCTAAAGTCCAAAGTGCCTGTCAAAGATCCTCTCCATGACAGGAGCACTCTGCTGTTTTTTAAAGGACCTACTGCCAAAAACGTTAGTCAAAGATTCTTTATAAGACAGGAGTGCTTTAACGTTTCTAGAGCCCAAAGTGCCTGTCAAAGATCCTCTATATGACAGGAGCACTCTGCTGTTTTTTAAAGGAGCTACTACCAACAACGTTAGTCAAAGATTCTTCATAAGACAGGAGTGCTTTAACGTTTCTAAAGCCCAAAGTGCCTGTCAAAGATCATCTATACGACAGAAGCACTGTGCGGTTTTTTAAAGGATCTACTGCCAAAAACGTTAGTCAAAGATTCTTTATATGACGGGAGTGCTTTAACATCTGTTAAAGCCCAAAGTGGCTGTCAAAGATCCTCTATTTGACCGGAGCACTGTACGTTTTTTTAAAGGATCTACTGCCAAAAACGTTAGTCAAAGACTCTTTATAAGACGGGAGTGCTTTAATCAGAATCAGAATCAGACATACTTTATTAACGTCTCTAAAGCCCAAAGTGCCTGTCAAAGATCCTCTCCATGACAGGAGCACTCTGCTGTTTTTTAAAGGACCTACTGCCAAAAACGTTAGTCAAAGATTCTTTATAAGACAGGAGTGCTTTAACGTTTCTAGAGCCCAAAGTGCCTGTCAAAGATCCTGTATATGACAGGAGCACTCTGCTGTTTTTTAAAGGAGCTACTACCAACAACGTTAGTCAAAGATTCTTCATAAGACAGGAGTGCTTTAACGTTTCTAAAGCCCAAAGTGCCTGTCAAAGATCCTCTATATGACAGGAGCACTCTGCTGTTTTTTAAAGGATCTACTGCCAATAACGTTAGTCAAAGATTCTTAATATGACGGGAGTGCTTTAACGTCTGTTAAAGCCCAAAGTGGCTGTCAAAGATCCTCTATTTGACAGGAGCACTCTACGGTTTTTTAAAGGATCTACTGCCGAAAACGTTAGTCAAAGACTCTTTATAAGACGGGAGTGCTTTAATCAGAATCAGAATCAGACATACTTTATTAACGTCTCTAAAGCCCAAAGTGCCTGTCAAAGATCCTCTACATGACAGGAGCACTCTGCTGTTTTTAAAGGACCTATTGCCAACAACGTTAGTCAAATAGTCTTTGTAAGACGGGAGTGCTTTAACGTCTCTATACCCCAAAGTGCCTGTCAAAGATCCTCTATATACAGGAGCACTCTGCTGTTTTTAAAGGACCAACTGCCAATAACTTTAGTCGAAGATTCTTTGTAAGATGGAAGTGCTTTAACGTCTGTAAAGCCCAAAATGCCTCTCAAAGATCCACTATATGACAGGAGCACTCTGCTGTTTTTTAAAGGAGCTACTACCAACAACGTTAGTCAAAGATTCTTCATAAGACAGGAGTGCTTTAACGTTTCTAAAGCCCAAAGTGCCTGTCAAAGATCCTCTATATGACAGGAGCACTCTGCCTTTTTTAATGGATCTACTGCCAATAACGTTAGTCAAAGATTCTTAATATGACGGGAGTGCTTTAACGTCTGTTAAAGCCCAAAGTGGCTGTCAAAGATCCTCTATTTGACAGGAGCACTGTACGGTTTTTTAAAGGATCTACTGCCAAAAACGTTAGTCAAAGACTCTTTATAAGACGGGAGTGCTTTAATCCGAATCAGAATCAGACATACTTTATTAACGTCTCTAAAGCCCAAAGTGCCTGTCAAAGATCCTCTACATGACAGGAGCACTCTGCTGTTTTTTAAAGGAGCTACTACCAACAACGTTAGTCAAAGATTCTTCATAAGACAGGAGTGCTTTAACGTTTCTAAAGCCCAAAGTGCCTGTCAAAGATCCTCTATATGACAGGAGCACTCTGCTGTTTTTTAAAGGAGCTACTACCAACAACGTTAGTCAAAGATTCTTCATAAGACAGGAGTGCTTTAATGTTTCTAGAGCCCAAAGTGGATTCAAAGATCCTCTATATGACAGGAGCACTGTACGGTTTTTTTAAAGGATCTACTGCCAAAAACGTTAGTCAAAGATTCTTTATATGACGGGAGTGCTTTAACGTCTGTTAAAGCCCAAAGTACCCGTCAAAGATCCTCTATTTGACAGGAGCACTGTACGGTTTTTTAAAGGATCTACTGCCAAAAACGTTAGTCAAAGACTCTTGATAAGACGGGAGTGCTTTGATCAGAATCAGAATCAGACATACTTTATTAACGTCTCTAAAGTCCAAAGTGCCTGTCAAAGATCCTCTCTATGACAGGAGCACTCTGCTGTTTTTAAAGGACCTATTGCCAACAACGTTAGTCAAATAGTCTTTGTAAGACGGGAGTGCTTTAACGTCTCTAAAGCCCAAAGTGCCTGTCAAAGATCCTCTATATACAGGAGCACTCTGCTGTTTTTAAAGGACCAACTGTCAATAACTTTAGTCGAAGATTCTTTGTAAGATGGAAGTGCTTTAACGTCTGTAAAGCCCAAAATGCCTCTCAAAGATCTACTATATGACAGGAGCACTCTGCTGTTTTTTAATGGATCTACTGCCAACAACGTTAGTCAAAGATTCTTTATAAGACAGGAGTGCTTTAACGTTTCTAAAGCCCAAAGTGCCTGTCAAAGATCCTCTATATGACAGGAGCACTCTGCCTTTTTTTAATGGATCTACTGCCAAAAACGTTAGTCAACGATTCTTAATATGACGGGAGTGCTTTAACGTCTCTAAAGCCCAAAGTGCCTCTCGAAGATCCTCTAAATGACCGCAGCACTCTGCTGTTTTTAAAGGAGCTACTACCAACAACTTTAGTCAAAGATTCTTCGTAAGACAGGAGTGCTTTAACGTTTCTAAAGCCCAGAGTACCTGTCAAAGATCCTCTACATGACAGGAGCACTCTGCTGTTTTTAAAGGACCGACTGTCAATAACTTTAGTCAAAGATTCTTTATAAGACGGGAGTGCTTTAACATTTGTAAAGCCCAAAGTGCCTCTCAAAGATCCTCTATATGACCGCAGCACTCTGCTGTTTTTTAAAGGACCTCCTGCCAAAATCGTTAGTCAAAGATTCTTTATAAGACGGTAGTGCTTTAACGTCTCTAAAGCCCAAAGTGTCCGTCAAAGATCATCTACAAACAGGAGCACTCAACTGTTTTTTAAGGACCAACTGCCAAAAACGTTAGTCAAAGATTTTTCATAAGACTGAAGTGCTTTAATGTCTCTAAAGTCCAAAGCGACTGTCAAAGATCCTCTCTATATCAGGAGCGCTGTGAAGTTTTTAGGTAAAATACTAGTTAAAGATTAGGAGCACTCTGGTTTTTTGGAGACGTCCTGCACAAGTGCTCGTCAAAGATCCTCGATATGACGGGAACACTCTGCTGTTTTTTAAGAACCTCCAGCACAAATGCTAGTCAAAGATCCTCTTAATATCAGGAGTGCTGTGAAGTTTTTAGGTACAATATCTGGTGCAAAAAACAACAGTAACATATTAGGAGCACTCAGGTTTTTTTGAGGACGTCCTGCACAATTGCTTGTCAAAGATCCTCTATATGGCAGGAGTGCTCTACTCTCTTTAAAGCTGTAGCACCAAACGCTCTAATCAAAGATCCTCTATATAGCAGGATTGATGTGATGTATTAAGCACAAATTATAGTCAAAGATCCTCTACATAGAGTGCACTCTGCTTTTTTTCAGGACCTTCTGCACAAACGTTTGACAAAGATCCTTTATATAACGGGAGTACTTTCCTGTCATTAGGGCTGATTTTAAGTACAGTACTTTGTGCAAAAAGAAATGCTCGTCAATGATCTTCTATCCAGTCAATGATCCTTTAAACAACAAGAGCTGTTTTCAAGGACTTGCTGCTCAAATTCGATTCAAAGATCCTTTACATGACAGGATCACTGTTCTGTTTTTCAGTACATAATGCAAAATAAATGCCAGTCAAAGATCCTTGAAATGACAGGAGTGCTCTGTTTTTGAGGAACTCCTGCGCAAATCCGAGTCAAAGATCCTTTAAATGACAGGAGTGTTATACTCTTTTTAAGGACCTTTTGCCCAAATCCGAGTAAAAGATCATTTAAATGACAGGAGTGCTTTACTGTTTTAAGGACCTACTACACAAATCCGAGTCAAAGATCCTCTAAATGACAGTAGCGATGTACTGTTTTTAAGAACCTACTGCACAAATCCGAGTAAAAGATCCTTTATATGACAGGAGCACTTCGCTGTTTTTGCGGACCTACTCCATAAATCCGAGTCAAAGATCCTCTGTATAACAGGAGCGTTGTAATCGCTTTAAAAGCCAAATAAATGACGGTCAAAGATAATTTAAATGACGGGAGTGCTCTACTTTTTTTTAGGACCTACTGCCCAAATTCGAGTCAAAGATCCTTTAAATGACAGAAGTCTTGGACTGTTCTTGAGGACCTACTGCATAAATCTGAGTCAAAGATCCTCTATATGACAGGGGTGTTGTAATCGCTTTAAAGGCCAAAAGCTATAGTCAAAGATTGTCTATGCGACAAGAGCCCTCTGCTATTGTTGAGGACATACTTCCTAAAAAGCTTTTTTTCAGTGCATGGTGCAAAAAAAATGCCAGTCAAAGATCATTTAAATGACAGGACCTACTGCCCAAATTCGAGTCAAAGATCCTTTAAATGACAGAAGCGTTGTACTGTTCTTGAGAAATTGCTGCGCAAATTTGAGTCAAAGATCCTTTAAATGACAGGAGCACTGTCCTGTTCTTGAGGACCTACTGCATAAATCCGAGTCAAAGATCCTCTATATGACAGGTGCGTTGTAATCGCTTTAAAGGCCAAAAGCTATAGTCAAATATTGTCTATGCGACAAGAGCCCTCTGCTGTTGTTGAGGACATACTTCCTAAAAATGCCTTTTTCCGTGCATAGTGAAAAATAAATGCCAGTCAAAGATCCTTTAAATGACAGCACCTATTGCCCAAATTCGATTCAAAGATCCTTTAAATGACAGAAGTGTTGTACTGTTCTTGAGAAATTGCTGCGCAAATTTGAGTCAAAGATCCTTTAAATGACAGGAGCACTGTCCTGTTTTTGAGGACCTACTGCATAAATCGGAGTCAAAGATCCTCTATATGACAGGAGCGTTGTAATTGATTTAAAGGCCAAATAAATGACAGTCTAAGATCCTTTAAATGACAGGAGTCCTCTACTGTTTTTAAAGGACCCACTGCCCAAATTCGAGGTCTAAGATCCTTTAAATGACAGGAACGTTGTACTGTTTTTGAGGAGCTACTGCATAAATCCGAGTCAAAGATCCTCTACATGACAGGAGCGTTGTAATCGCTTTAAAGGCCAAAAGCTATAGTCAAAGATTGTCTACGCGACAAGAGCCCTCTGCTGTTGTTGAGGACATCCTTCCTAAAAATGCTTTTTTCCGTGCATAGTGAAAAAGAAATGCCAGTCAAAGATCCTTTAAATGACAGCACCTACTGCCCAAATTCGAGTCAAAGATCCTTAAATGACAGAAGCGTTTTACTGTTCTTGAGAAATTGCTGCGCAAATTTGAGTCAAAGATCCTTTAAATGAGAGGAGCACTGTCCTGTTTTTGAGGACCTACTGCATAAATCTGAGTCAAAGATCCTCTATATGACAGGGGTGTTGTAATCGCTTTAAAGGCCAAAAGCTATAGTCAAAGATTGTCTATGCGACAAGAGCCCTCTGCTATTGTTGAGGACATACTTCCTAAAAAGCTTTTTTTCAGTGCATGGTGCAAAAAAAATGCCAGTCAAAGATCATTTAAATGACAGGACCTACTGCCCAAATTCGAGTCAAAGATCCTTTAAATGACAGAAGTGTTGTACTGTTCTTGAGAAATTGCTGCGCAAATTTGAGTCAAAGATCCTTTAAATGACAGGAGCTCTGTCCTGTTTTTGAGGACCTACTGCATAAATCCGAGTCAAAGATCCTCTACATGACAGGAGCGTTGTAATCGCTTTAAAGGCCAAAAGCTATAGTCAAAGATTGTCTATGCGACAAGAGCCCTCTGCTGTTGTTGAGGACATACTTCCTAAAAATGCTTTTTTCCGTGCATAGTGAAAAAGAAATGCCAGTCAAAGATCCTTTAAATTACAGCACCTATTGCCCAAATTCGAGTCAAATATCCTTTAAATGACAGAAGCATTGTACTGTTCTTGAGGAATTGCTGCGCAAACTTGAGTCAAAGATCCTTTAAATGACAGGAGCACTGTCCTGTTTTTGAGGACCTACTGCATAAATCCGAGTCAAAGATCCTCTATATGACAGGTGCGTTGTAATCGCTTTAAAGGCCAAAAGCTATAGTCAAAGATTGTCTATGCGACAAGAGCCCTATGCTGTTGTTGAGGACATACTTCCTAAAAAGCTTTTTTCACTTTATAGTGCAAAAGATATGCCAGTCAAAGATCATTTAAATGACAGAAGTGTTGTACTGTTCTTGAGAAATTGCTGCGCAAACTTGAGTCAAAGATCCTTTAAATGACAAGAGCACTGTCCTGTTTTTGACGACCTACTGCATAAATCTGAGTCAAAGAGCCTCTATATGACAGGAGCGTCGTTATCGCATTAAAGGCCAAAAGTTCTAGTCAAAGATCGTCTATGCGACAAGAGCCCTCTGCTGTTGTTGAGGACATACTTCCTAAAAACCTTTTATCAATGCATAGTGCAAAAAAAATGCCACTCAAAGATCATTTAAATGACAGGACCTACTGCCCAAATTCGAGTCAAAGATCCTTTAAATGACAGAAGCATTGTACTGTTCTTGAGGAATTGCTGCGCAAACTTGAGTCAAAGATCCCTTAAATGACAAGAGCACTGTCCTGTTTTTGACGACCTACTGTATTAATCCGAGTCAAAGATCCTCTATATGACAGGGGTGTTGTAATCACTTTAAAGGCCAAATAAATGACAGTCAAAGATCCTTTAAATGACAGGAGTGCTCTACTTTTTTTTAGGACCTACTGGCCAAATTCGAGTCAAAGATCCTTTAAATGACAGGATCGTTGTACTGTTTTTGAGGAGCTACTGCATAAATCCGAGTCAAAGATCCTCTATATGACAGGAGCGTTGTAATCGCTTTAAAGGCCAAAAGCTATAGTCAAAGATTGTCTATGCGACAAGAGCCCTCTGCTGTTGTTGAGGACATACTTCCTAAAAATGCTTTTTTCCGTGCATAGTGAAAAAGAAATGCCAGTCAAAGATCCTTTAAATGACAGCACCTACTGCCCAAATTCGAGTCAAAGATCCTTAAACGACAGAAGCGTTGTACTGTTCTTGAGAAATTGCTGCGCAAATTTGAGTCAAAAATCGTTTAAATGACAGGTGTCCTGTCCTGTCCTGTTTTTGAGGATCTACAGCATAAATCTGAGTCAAAGATCCTCTATATGACAGGGGTGTTGTAATCGCTTTAAAGGCCAAAAGCTATAGTCAAAGATTGTCTATGCGACAAAAGCCCTTTGCTATTGTTGAGGACATACTTCCTAAAAAGCTTTTTTTCAGTGCATAGTGCAAAAAAAATGCCAGTCAAAGATCATTTAAATGACAGGACCTACTGCCCAAATTCGAGTCAAAGATCCTTTAAATGACAGAAGCGTTGTACTTTTCTTGAGAAATTGCTGCGCAAATTAGAGTCAAAGATCCTTCAAATGACAGGAGCACTGTCTTGTTTTTGAGGACCTACTGCATAAATCCGAGTCAAAGATCCTCTATGACAGGAGCGTTGTAATTGATTTAAAGGCCAAATAAATGACTGTCAAAGATCCTTTAAATGACAGGAGTGCTCTACTGTTTTTAAAGGACCTACTGCCTAAATTCGAGCCAAAGATCCTTTAAATGACAGGAACGTTGTACTGTTTTTGAGGAGCTACTGCATAAATCCGAGTCAAAGAGCCTCTATATGACAGGAGCGTCGTTATCGCATTAAAGGCCAAAAGCTATAGTCAAAGATTGTCTATGCGACAAGAGCCCTCTGCTGTTGTTGACGACATACTTCCTAAAATGATTTTTTCCGTGCTTAGTGAAAAATAAATGCCAGTAAAAGATCCTTTATGCACCAGGAGGACTCTGCTTTTTTCAGTGCGTAGTGCAAAATAAATGCCAGTCAAAGATCCTTTAAATGACAGGAGTTCTCTACAGTTTTTGAGAACCTACCGCACAAAGCCTAGTCAAAGATCCTTTCTATGACAAAATGCTGTGTCGTTTTTAAGTACAGTAGCCATAGTGCAAAACAAAATGTGATAGTCAAAGATCCTCTATGTGACAAGAGCCCTTTTTAAAAGGGCCTGGCGCACAGATCTAAGATCATCTATACGACAAGAGTGTCCTTCAGTTGAATAGCCCCGAGTCAGCGAGTTTCAACATATTGATGATGTGTCATCTTTCCTCCTGAGATGAGGTCGTCCCTGCTAGCTAGCGTGTTAACGAGACCACCCTGCTAATTGAGCCATCACTTCCCGCCGCCACCCGACTCTCCCCCGCGCACTTCCTCCCATCCCCATCGCCACAACCAATCACAACACGCCGCCAAATGACTGGATGGTTTGCCCGTTATTGTCGTGCAGAATGAGACCAGGCTTTTGTTTACAGGGGAGGAGAGGCTCAATAAAACGGGGGATAGTGGTGTCGTGGTGCATTCAGGTGCATTCAGTAAAACGTCATTTCGAGTGGGGCTTCATCAGCTCCGGTGCGCTTCATGAACGTGCGCATCCGACATCCTGTTGTGCGTAAAACGAGCGCATGGAGACGGCACCTAAACTACATTTTGTTTGCGGCTCTACTTTGGTATTTAATATTGCTTATTAGAGTGAATACCAGACATACTTGGTCAACAGCCATACAGGTCACACTGAGGGTGGTCGTATAAACAACTGTTACAAATATGCGCCATACTGTGAACCCACACCAAACAAGAATGACAAACCCATTTCGGGAGAACATCTGCACCGTGACACAACATAAACACAACAGAACAAATACCCAGAATCCCTTGCAGCACTAACTACTCCGGGTTGCTACAATATACACCCTACGCCCCCCCCCCCCCTCCCACCTCAAATTTTGAGGCATGTTAAAAAAAAAAACGAGCGCATCGAGACGGCACCTAAACTACATTTTGTTTGCGGCTCCACTTTGGTCTTTAATATTGCTTATTAGAGATGTCCGATAATATCGGACTGCCGATATTATCGGCCGATAAATGCTTTAAAATGTAATATAACATACAGGTCACACTTGAGGGTGGCCGTATAAACAACTTTAACTCTGTTACAAATATGCGCCACACTGTGAACCCACACCAAACAAGAATGACAAACCCATTTCGGGAGAACATCTGCACCGTGACACAACATAAACACAACAGAACAAATACCCAGAATCCCTTGCAGCACTAACTCCTCCGGGTCGCTACAATATACACCCTACGCCCCCCCCCCCCCTCCCACCTCAAATTTTGAGGCATGTTACAAAAAAAAACGAGCGCATCGAGACGGCACCTAAACTACATTTTGTTTGCGGCTCCACTTTGGTCTTTAATATTGCTTATTAGAGATGTCCGATAATATCGGAATGCCGATATTATTGGCCGATAAATGCTTTAAAATGTAATATAACATACAGGTCACACTTGAGGGTGGCCGTATAAACAACTTTAACACTCTTACTAATATGCGCCACACTGTGAACCCACACCAAACAAGAATGACAAACACATTTCGGGAGAACATCTGCACCGTGACACAACATAAACACAACAGAACAAATACCCAGAATCCCTTGCAGCACTAACTCCTCCGGGTCGCTACAATATACACCCTACGCCCCCCCCCTCCCACCTCAAATTTTGAGGCACGAGCGCATCGAGACGGCACCTAAACTACATTTTGTTTGCGGCTCCACTTTGGTCTTTAATATTGCTTATTAGAGATGTCCGATAATATCGGAATGCCGATATTATCGGCCGATAAATGCTTTAAAATGTAATATAACATACAGGTCACACTTGAGGGTGGCCGTATAAACAACTTTAACACTCTTACAAATATGCGCCACACTGTGAACCCACACCAAACAAGAATAACAAACACATTTCGGGAGAACATCCGCACCGTGACACAACATAAACACAACAGAGCAAATATCCAGAACCCCTTGCAGCACTAACTCTTCCGGGACGCTACAATATACACCCTACGTCCCCCCCCCCCACCTCAAACTTTGAGGCATGTTAAAAAAAAAACGAGCGCATCGAGACGGCACCTAAACTACATTTTGTTTGTGGCTCCACTTTGGTCTTTTATATTGCTTGTTAGAGATGTCCGATAATATCGGATTGCCGATATTATCGGCCGATAAATGCTTTAAAATGTAATATAACATACAGGTCACACTTGAGGGTGGCCGTATAAACAACTTTAACACTGTTACAAATATGCGCCACACTGTGAACCCACACCAAACAAGAATGACAAACACATTTCGGGAGAACATCCGCACCTTGACACAACATAAACACAACAGAGCAAATACCCACAACCCCTTGCAGCACTAACTCTTCCGGGATGCTACAATATACACCCTACGCTCCCTCCCCCATCTCAAACTTTGAGGCATGTTAAAAAAATAAATAAATAAATAACAATAATAATAATAATAGTTTTTATTTGTAAAAAAAAAAAAAACACTTTACATTGAGTAAACAACATCAAAGGGCTACAAGTTAAATAAAAAATTAAAAGATGATAAAAATAAATAAAAATAAAAACTAGGACAGCCTAATAGCTAGAACTAGAATGCATATATCTAAAAAAAAAAAAATTTTTTTTAAATGAAGGGTTTTGTTATGATTAAACTGAGTAAGGAGACGGCACAGCGACGGAATGTCAAGTTCAACAGGTTTATTGAAGACTTGATGATTACGTGGCGTGTGTATGCTACTATGTGTTTGCATGGAAGACTATGTGTTGGGATTTATCATATATAGATACCGTAAGGTTTGTTGAGGTGCGTGTTGGTTGTTCAGCGTCCAAGTCATAGGGGAAGAAGCCAGGGGGAAGTCCAAGGTCCGAGCGGGGGTCAAAGGCAGGAGAGAGAAGTCCGAAATTCCAAAACGGGTCACTCCATGAGTCAGCGTCGACCGTTCTTATACTGCCATCCTTCATCAATGCCAGGTGTGTCAGGTGTCGATTGCCGCCGGCTGCGGCGGAGAGTGGGCGCGGTCTGCCTGATGAGTGCGGGGGCGTGTCCGGCGGTCCCAGCGGAGCTTCTGCGAGATCCCGCAGCAGAGGGAAGCACGGAGTGTGTGTGTGACACAACAGGTTTTTAAGCATTTTTTTAAAAGCATTCACAGTCTGTGGTGCCCTCAGGTGGTCAGGGAGAGCGTTCCACAGACTGGGAGTGGCGGAGCAGAAATTGTTCGTAGCTTCGTCCTCGGAGGTCGGAGGAGGTTAGCCTGTCCGGGGCGGAGGTGTCGCAGTTCTTTGAGGTCGAGGCGGGGGCAGACTTTGTATTCAATCCTGAGTAGAACAGGAAGCCGGATAACGCACTTTGTGACTTAAATAATAAATATGGCAGTGCCAAGTTGGCATTTTTTTGAGTTGATTTATTTTTGGAAAACTTTGTTACTGTGACAATGTGTCACTTCATTTCGTGTTTTTGTATTTACTTCCTGTTCAGTGCTCTTATTTTGTTGTATTTCCTGTTTAATTCACCGAGCACTGTTTTTTCTCTTTTCGTTGATTGGCAGCGATTCACACCTGCTGCCAATCACACTAGTGTCTATTTATGTTCCACTCGAGCTATCCTCAGTGCTCGATGAAAATATTATGTTGAGAACGTTTATCTGTACGACTGCTTTATGTTTGCTTTTGTTATTTTCTTATGTGTATTAAATATTCCTACCTTCACTCAACTCTCCTGGATTCTTGCATACTCGGGGACACACAACTGCAGACATGCGAGTTCCCAACAGTTACATTGTTTAATGCATCCAGCAGGGGCATCGCAACAAAATTAGGCATAATAATTCCACGACTGTATATGTCGGTATCGGTTGATATCGGAATCGGTAATTAAGAGTTGGACATATCGGATATCGGCAAAAACGCCATTATCAGACATCTCTAAGTATTATTATTATTATTACTATGAGACTCTTTTAGGGCCCCCAGTCCTCCCTAAACCGAACATCACTGCCACCCACAAACACACACACACACACACACACACACACACACACACACACACACACACACACACACACACACACACACACACACACACACCGCAATCTTTGGTCTCCTGACAAAAACAGCGATGTGTACACAAGACACCAAAGTGAATTCCAATAAACGGATGTTGTGTTTAAACCTGACACAACTTCTTCCTCTAATTTGCCACCAGCATTTTTTGTCCACGTCTGCTCTAAGTTTTAACAACAGGAAAAAAAAATAATAATAACCTGTGGCGAAAAACAAAAAAAGCTGCCAATGTATCCACCCACGCATCCCACCCTCACCCCCCGGGGCTGTGTGAAAAGACTAACACGGTAATGCAACACATGGGCAAGAAAAATCAACTGTTTTTGTTTTTTTTTCGTCTAAAATCCATTGGCCACTTGTCACGGCGAGAGCCATCAAAAGTGTCCGCGGCCTTCTGACAAAACACAGGGCGAAATATCGGATTGTTTGACGTAGAAAAACTATCTTACAGTATCAAAGACGCGTCTGTCCAAATTGTAGTTGCACGATATGGATGATATACGTTATAAATTACCGTATTTTCCGGACAATAAGGCGCACTTAAAATCCTTTTTTTTTTTCCTCAAAACTCAACAATGCACCATATAGCGCTTTATGTACGTAATAATTCTGGGATGTGCTTACCGACCTCGAAGCAATTTTATTTGGTACATGGTGCAATGATAAGTGTGACCAGTAGATGGCAGTCACACATAAGAGATACGTGGCGACTGCAATATGATGGCAATATGACTCAACAGTAGACCGCACTATGATGGCAGTCACACATAAGAGACACGTTTAGACTGCAAAATAATGGCAGTCACACATAAGAGATAGTTGTAGACCGCACTATGATGGCAGTCACACATAACAGATATGTGTAGACCGCACTATGATGGCAGTTACACATAAGAGATACGTGTAGACTGCGAAATGATGGCAGTCACACATAAGAGCTAGTTGTAGACTGCACTATGATGGCAGTCACACATAAGAGACACGTTTAGACTGCGAAATGATGGCAGTCACACATAAGAGATAGTTGTAGACCGCACTATGATGGCAGTCACACATAACAGATATGTGTAGACCGCACTATGATGGCAGTTACACATAAGAGATACGTGTAGACTGCGAAATGATGGCAGTCACACATAAGAGCTAGTTGTAGACCGCACTATGATGGCAGTCACACATAAGAGACACGTTTAGACTGCGAAATGATGGCAGTCACACATAAGAGATAGTTGTAGACCGCACTATGATAGCAGTCACACATAACAGATATGTGTAGACCGCACTATGATGGCAGTTACACATAAGAGATACGTGTAGACTGCGAAATGATGGCAGTCACACATAAGAGCTAGTTGTAGACCGCACTATGATGGCAGTCACACATAACAGATATGTGTAGACCGCACTATGATGGCAGTTACACATAAGAGATACGTGTAGACTGCGAAATGATGGCAGTCACACATAAGAGCTGGTTGTAGACCGCACTATGATGGCAGTCACACATAAGAGATACGTGTAGACTGCGAAATGATGGCAGTCACACATAAGAGATACGTGTAGGCTGCGAAATGATGGCAGTCACACATAAGAGCTAGTTGTAGACCGCACTATGATGGCAGTCACACATAACAGATATGTGTAGACCGCACTATGATGGCAGTTACACATAAGAGATACGTGTAGACTGCGAAATGATGGCAGTCACACATAAGAGCTAGTTGTAGACTGCACTATGATGGCAGTCACACATAAGAGACACGTTTAGACTGCGAAATGATGGCAGTCACACATAAGAGATAGTTGTAGACCGCACTATGATGGCAGTCACACATAACAGATATGTGTAGACCGCACTATGATGGCAGTTACACATAAGAGATACGTGTAGACTGCGAAATGATGGCAGTCACACATAAGAGCTAGTTGTAGACCGCACTATGATGGCAGTCACACATAAGAGACACGTTTAGACTGCGAAATGATGGCAGTCACACATAAGAGATAGTTGTAGACCGCACTATGATAGCAGTCACACATAACAGATATGTGTAGACCGCACTATGATGGCAGTTACACATAAGAGATACGTGTAGACTGCGAAATGATGGCAGTCACACATAAGAGCTAGTTGTAGACCGCACTATGATGGCAGTCACACATAACAGATATGTGTAGACCGCACTATGATGGCAGTTACACATAAGAGATACGTGTAGACTGCGAAATGATGGCAGTCACACATAAGAGCTAGTTGTAGACCGCACTATGATGGCAGTCACACATAAGAGATACGTGTAGGCTGCGAAATGATGGCAGTCACACATAAGAGCTAGTTGTAGACCGCACTATGATGGCAGTCACACATAAGAGATGTGTGGGGACTGCAATATGATGGCAATATGACTCAACAGTAGACCGCACTATGATGGCAGTCACACATAAGAGACACGTTTAGACTGCAAAATAATGGCAGTCACACATAAGAGCTAGTTGTAGACCGCACTATGATGGCAGTCACACATAAGAGATGTGTGGCGACTGCAATATGATGGCAATATGACTCAACAGTAGACTGCACTATGATGGCAGCCACACATAAGAGATAGTTGTAGACCTCACTATGATGGCAGTCACACATAACAGATATGTGTAGACCGCACTATGATGGCAGTCACACATAAGAGATACGTGTAGACTGCGAAATGATGGCAGTCACACATAAGAGCTAGTTGTAGACCGCACTATGATGGCAGTCACACATAAGAGATGTGTGGCGACTGCAATATGATGGCAATATGACTCAACAGTAGACTACACTATGATGGCAGCCACACATAAGAGATAGTTGTAGACCTCACTATGATGGCAGTCACACATAACAGATATGTGTAGACCGCACTATGATGGCAGTCACACATAAGAGATACGTGTAGACTGCGAAATGATGGCAGTCACACATAAGAGCTAGTTGTAGACCGCACTATGATAACAGTCACACATAACAGATATGTGTAGACCGCACTATGATGGCAGTTACACATAAGAGATACGTGTAGACTGCGAAATGATGGCAGTCACACATAAGAGCTAGTTGTAGACCGCACTATGATGGCAGTCACACATAAGAGACACGTTTAGACTGCGAAATGATGGCAGTCACACATAAGAGATAGTTGTAGACCGCACTATGATGGCAGTCACACATAACAGATATGTGTAGACCGCACTATGATGGCAGTTACACATAAGAGATACGTGTAGACTGCGAAATGATGGCAGTCACACATAAGAGCTAGTTGTAGACCGCACTATGATAACAGTCACACATAACAGATATGTGTAGACCGCACTATGATGGCAGTTACACATAAGAGATACGTGTAGACTGCGAAATGATGGCAGTCACACATAAGAGCTAGTTGTAGACCGCACTATGATGGCAGTCACACATAACAGATATGTGTAGACCGCACTATGATGGCAGTTACACATAAGAGATACGTGTAGACTGCGAAATGATGGCAGTCACACATAAGAGACACGTTTAGACTGCGAAATGATGGCAGTCACACATAAGAGATAGTTGTAGACCGCACTATGATGGCAGTCACACATAAGAGAAATGTGGCGACTGCAATATGATGGCAATATGACTCAACAGTAGACTGCACTATGATGGCAGCCACACATAAGAGATACGGGTAGACCGCACTATGATGGCGTGTGTTTGTGTGGATTTGTATACATATGTGTGTATATATTTGTGTATGTGTTTGTATATATATGTGTGTGTCAATACACACACACACATATATATATATATATATATATATATATATATATATATATATATATATATATATATAACTATACACAAATATACTTATATACACACACATATATATATATATATATATATATAAATATACATTTATATATAGATGTATATTTGTATACATGTGTGTGTGTGTGCGCGTGCGTGCATGTGTGTGTATATATACATATACGTTTATATGTATGTCTAAATCATTTTGAATCGAGAATTGATTCTGAATCGTATCGTTCCCCCCATCAAATCATGTGGTGCCCAAAGATTCGCAGCCCTATTTTATACATCCAATAATTAAAGGGAAAAAGTAAAAACTGTTAATAATATTCAATGATTATGTTATATTGAGCATTCTGGATTACAATTTGAATCATTGGCAGTTCTCTATTGGTTTTCTGGGTAGATTTCCCTATTTTTGGCGATGTATCTGGCGATGTACTTCACTATATTTAGTGAAGTAGAGTTTACTGTCAATTGTTTTGCTTCCTTTCACCATCTTGAGCTGCAGTAAGATGTAAAAACATGGAGGTTTATAAGCCCTCCATTGTTGAGCTGCAGCATCAACACAAAAGTGTGTAACTCCATGATGAAGCATACACTCGCCATCCCCCTCCTCTATACTACCTCACATTGTGACCCTCGAGTGATGGAGAGCGGCTGACACTAACGACGTTAGCGGGTGAAAAAGCACGCTATTGCTGGCGGTCTCGGGGAAGGTTCTCTCCTTCACCAGCCTAAGAAAACACAACCATTCGGCTTCTCCCCTCTCGCCGGAGCCAAAGGGGTCCGGGCTTGTTTACAGACGGCCAGTAATCGGGTTTCCCTCCTCCGCCTTTTTAGCAGTGCTGCCTGACCACGCTCGCCTTACTTATTTTCCCGCTTTACATTTCTGCTGCTTTCAGAGTCACAGCGGGGCCCTTAAAGCGTATCCCGCGGAAGCGCTGGCGCCGTTTGTTTGGGAAAATGATACGCCCCAGTGGAAGTCAACTTTGCCGGGTTGAAGTACGGGTCAATCATTACTAGCAAAACACATTTCAAATAGGAGCGACTAAAAGTGCTGTAAAAACTTACAATCGTTGTTTTTTTGGGGGGCGTTTTAGAATAGAATAGAATGGAATAGAATAGAATGTACTTTATTGATCCCTGGGGGAAATTCAGCTCCACAGTTTGCTCACAATAAACAATAATAATAATAAATAATATATGACATATATATATATATATATATACAGGAGGGCAAAAAAGTATTTAGTCAGCCAGCGATTGTGCAAGTTCTCCCACTTAAAATGATGACAGAGGTCTGTAATTTTCATCATAGGTACACTTCAACTGTGAGACACAGAATGTGAAAAAAAAATCAAAAAATTCAAATTGTAAGAATTTTTAAGAATTTATTTGTAAATTATGGTGGAAAATAAGTATTTGGTCAACCATTCAAAGTTCTCACTGATGGAAGGAGGTTTTGGCTCAAAATCTCACGATACATGGCCACCATTCATTCTTTCCTTAACATGGATCAATCGTGCAGAAAAACAGCCTCAAAGCATGATGTTTCCACCCCCATGCTTCACAGTAGGTTTGGTGTTCTTGGGATGCAACTCAGTATTCTTCTTCCTCCAAACACGACGAGTTGAGTTTATACCAAAATGGATACATGGATGATACAGCAGAGGACTGGGAGAATGTCATGTGGTCAGATGAAACCAAAATAGAACTTTTTGGTATCAACTCAACTCGTCGTGTTTGGAGGAAGAAGAATACTGAGTTGCATCCCAAGAACACCATAACTACTGTGAAGCATGGGGGTGGAAACAGAATGCTTTGGGGCTGTTTTTCTGCTAAGGGGACAGGACGATTGATCCGTGTTAAGGAAAGAATGAATGGGACCATGTATCGTGAGATTTTGAGCCAAAACCTCCTTCCATCAGTGAGAGCTTTGAATGGTTGACCAAATACTTATTTTCCACCATAATTTACGAATAAATTATTTAAAATTCTTACAAAGTGAATTCCTGGATTTTTTTTTTCACATTCTGTCTCTCACAGGACAAGTGTACCTATGATGAAAATTATAGACCTCCGTCATCATTTTAAGTGGGAGAACTTGCACAATGGGTGCCTGACTAAATACTTTTTTGCCCCACTGTATATATATATATATATATATATATATATATATATATATAATATATGAATAATATAAATATATTCTACATTTAAGTGCAGTCAAGGAACATATGCATTATACAGTCTGATGGCTGTCAGTATGAAAGACCTCCCGTGTCGTTCCGTGTTGCATTTTGGGAGTCTGAGCCTTCCACCGAACGTGCTCATTCTCTCCACAAGGTCGGAGTGTAGTGGGTGGTAGGTGTTGTCCATAATTGCTAGGAGTTTTGCTAGACTTCTCCTCTCTGACACCACCGCCAGGAGTAGGGATTTTGGTTACCTAGAATTACATTTTTGGTACTTTTTTGTGTGTTAATAAATGTTATGTGTTGGCCCTGCGATGAGGTGGCGACTTGTCCAGGGTCCATCCCGCCTTCCGCCCGAATGGATGGATGTTATTTTTCTAATGTAGCATTTAAAAAGTCTCAATTGTAATGCAGTTGTACTTCCCAGACATTAGATGGCACTATACTGTATAGGCTATCCATAGTATGTTGTCTAACTGGGAAGTAGATTTTCCAAGAGTTTCGAGTGTGTAATGTTGCAACCTACGAAGTGTTATACTGTAAATATTTTGCTTATCACACACCAGCTTTTTGAGTGTAACATTCATCTTAGTTGTCATTTCCATTACCAATGTTAGTGGCTAACTAGGGGGTAGTTGTTTTTTCTCAAAAATCTAGATGTGTGTTAAGTTGTGCCCTACAAAGTGTTTGTACCTGAAGTATTGTGCTTATTACACACCAGCTGTTTGATTGTAACATTCATCTTGGTTGTAGTGTCCATTACCAATTTTAGTGGCTAACTAGTAGGTTTTTTTCAAAAAGCTGCAAGTGGTATGTTGCACCCTACAAAGTGTTTATACTGGAAGTATTTTGCTTATCACACACCAGCTGTTTGAGTGTAACTGAGTGTAACATTCATCTTAGTTGTCATGTCCATTACCAATTTTAGTGGCTAACTAGGAAGTGGGTTTTTTTTTTTTCAAAAAGCTGAATGTGTTTTGTTGCACCCTACAAAGTGTTTATACTATAAGTATTTTGCTTATTACGCACCAGCTGTTTGAGTGTAATAATCATCTTGGTTGTAGTTTCCAATAACAATTTTAGTGTCTAACTAGTAGGTTTTTTTCAAAAAGCTGCATGTGATATGTTGCGCCCGATGAAATGTTTATACTGGAAGTATTTTGCTTATCACACACCAGCTGTTTGAGTGTAACATTCATATTAGCTGTCATTTCCATTATCAATTTTAGTGGCTAACTAGGAAGTAGTTTTTTTTTTTAAAAAGCTGAATATTTTTACGTTACACCCTACAAAGTGTTTATACTATAAGTATTTTGCTTATTACGCACCAGCTGTTTGAGTGTAACTATCATCTTGGTTGTAGTTTCCGTTAACAATTTAGTGGCTAACAAGGAGTATTTTTTTTTCAAAAATCTGAATGTGGTATGTTGCGCCCTACAAAGTGTTTATACTGTAAGTATTTTGCTTATTACACAGCAGCTGTTTGATTGTAACATTCATCTTGGTTGTAGTGTCCATTACAAATTTTAGTGGCTAACTTGGAAGTATCTTTTTTTCCAGAAAGCTGAATGTGTAATGTTGCGCCCTACAACAAATTTATACCTGAAGCATTGTGCTCATTACACACCAGCTGTTTGATTGTAACATTAATCTTAGTTGTGGTTTCTATTACCAATTTTAGTGGCTAACTCAGAAGTAGCTTTTTTCACAAAGCTGAATGTGTTGTGTTGCGCCCTACAAAGTGCTTATACTGTAAGTATTTTGCTTTTCGCACAGCAGCTGTTTGATTGTAACATTTGTCTTGGTTGTAGTGTCCATTACCAATTGTAATGGCTCACTAGGAAGTAGGTTTTTTTCAAAAAGCTAAATATGTGTTGTTGCACCCTACACAGTGTTTATACTGTACGTATTTTGCTTATTACACAACAGCTGCATTATTGTAACATTCATCTTGGTTGTCATGTCCATTATCAATTTTAGTGGCTAACTAAAAGCTGAGTGTGTTATCTTGTGCCCTATAAAGTGTTTATACTTGAAGTACTGTGCTTATTAAACACCAGCTGTTTGAGCGAAACATTCATCTTAGTTGAAGTTTTCATCACCGAATTTAGAAGCTAACTCGGAAGTATTTTTTTCCAGAAAGCTAAATGTGTGTTATGTTGCGCCCTAAAAAGTCACCAGAATTTTACCATAAAAGTAACTGTATTACAGTTTTTCCATTTACTGAAAAATGATACTACTGTTGATTTTACAGTATATGAAAAAAAACTGGCAACCCAATTGCCAGAATTTTACTATAAAAATAACTGTAGTGCAGTTTTTCCATTTACAGTAAAACACTGAAAAATTATGACATTCCTGTGGATTTTACAGTAAGTATAAAAAAAACTGGCAGCTTATTCAGTAGAATTTTACAGTAACATAACAACAGTGGTAATGTTTTTTTTCCTTTACACTAGTAACCGTAAAAAAAAAAAAAAAAACTGTAAATTTTATAGTAAAATTTTAGCGAGTGAGCTGCCAGTTTTTTTATCGTAAAATCTACATAGGGGTATTTTTTAAATTTCTTTTACAGTGTACTGATTTGTGAGTTGTAAAAGGAACATAAGCATTTGTAAGGTTTGCAAATACAAAATTGTGTTTTTACTCTAGTAATGTTCTTCGAATCCTGAGATGATGCGAAAAGAAGCAATAAAAAATCATTCAAACCAAACTTTAAAAGCAAACATGCAAAATGTCTACTAATGCCTGGAATATTGTGTCTTTGTGAGTTTTACTAAAAAATATATATATATATTTTGTAAGGTTTGCAAAGACATGATGTGTCAGTGAATGTGTGTGTTACGTGCGTTCATACAAGTTATTTAACATAAAAACGTTAGGCTTACGTCAGGCTGATTAGAAAAATAAGTAATAACTACTATATTTCCTTGAATTGCTTAGCATTACCGCCGGCTCAGGATCAACGCTGGGTCAAACTCGTTTCGCAAAATATTTTGTTTATTAGCGCATGTCTAGAATTTCCCCCGGGTCAAACTCGTCACGTCACGAGTGACACTTCACCTGTCATCATTTTCAAAATGGAGGAGGCTGATTTCAATCATTTGAAATCGCATAAAGGGAAGAAGATTAAGAGCTATTCAGTAGGATTTAAGGTCCAAGCCATTAAACATGCTAAAAAGAACAGTAAGCAGCTATGTTTTATTAATATACCGTAGCTGCGTGTGTCAAATTTGAGTCATTAAATGACTCCCGCCTCCTGGTAGTAGAGGGGGCTAGTAATACTTCTTGCGACTACTTGGCTGCAGAAGAAGTGACAACAAGCAGCAAGAGTGAGCAGCGATCGTTTATTTTTTTCTCTCGCTTGCACTTTTAACATGGAGGATTACATATCTTAAATAAACAGTTTTCTAAACTGGACTTTCAATCGAAGCAGGAGGTAATAAAGGAAGGTCTCCATCAAGACAGAGAGACTTTTAAAACTGAAGAAAGATAAGGAAGACTTCTATAAACAAGTTATCGATGCTTATGATTAGAAGGAGCTGCGTAAAGGTAAAGTAAAGGTAAGACCATAATAAAACATTTTTTAAATGTGCTTTTCATCAATCAATCAATGTTTACTTATATAGCCCTAAATCACTAGTGTCTCAAAGGGCTGCACAAACCACAACAAAAACCACTACGACATCCTCATAATGGTATCCTTACATCACACTCAAATTTCCTAGCGCAGGCCTAAATTTACCGCATGCCTTTGGTAAACGCAGGAGCGAGAAGAGGTTTTAAAATAATTAGCGCTTGCTTTTACCGCATGCCTTTGGTAAACACAGGAGTGAGAAGAGGTTTTAAATTAATTAGCGCCCCGGCGTTAATTCAAGGAAATACGGTAAATAAATGTACATATTGAGCTAAAATAAATAAACTATGAATAAATAAAACCATCCAGAAAAAAAATACAGCTTCACCACTCAGGTCATAGTTGTTGTGCTTAAAAACGTCTCAAAACAGATTCACTACCGTAGTCATAATTTTTGCGCTTAAAACAACGTATTTATGACTTTCGCCCCAGACTTCTTCTATTTGTTTGATATTGTCATTACTGCCACAAGTGGTGGGAAAGTGTACTACAATCAAGTACCTCCATGGCCCACAGCTGGAGAAACCTTTTGTCTCCCCTCTAGGGCAGTGGTCCCCAACCTTTTTGTATCCGCGGACCGGTCAACGCTTAATAATTTGTCCCGCGGCCCGGGGGAGGGGGGGTCCTTTTTATTATTTTTTTTTTTTCTTTGTCATGAAAAATGGAGGTTTTTGTGGTTGTTGCACCAATTGTAAGTGTATATTGTGTTTTTTATGTTCCATCCATCCATCCATTTTTCTACCGCTTATTCCCTTTTGGGGTCGCTGGCGCCTATCTCAGCTACAATCGGGCGGAAGGCGGGGTACACCCTGGACAAGTCTCCACCTCATCGCAGGGCCAACACAGAGAGACAGACAACATTCACACTCACATTCACACACTAGGGCCAATTTTTAGTGTTGCCAATCAACTTATCCCCAGGTGCATGTCTTTGTCATGAAAAAGGGACGTTTTTGTCATGAAAAGGGGAGGTTTTTGTGGTTGTTGCACTAATTGTAAGTGTATATTGTGTTTTTTATGTTGATTTTATAAAAAAAAAAAAAAAAAAAAAAAAAAAAAAAATTATTATTTTTTTAATAAAAATGATTTAAAAATTCGTCTGCGGCCCGGTACCAATCGGGCCACGGCCCGCTGCCCGGTGGTTGGGGACCACTGCTCTAGGGGGCGTTCAATGATGAAGAAACACAGGTCTGTGCGACTATTTTGCGACTTTAGGATATTGGAGCTGTTTAACTTAACATAAGCGGGCATCAATAAAGTCAGCGGGGGGCGGGGGGGACAAGATTCAAAGAGCTCCAGGAATCTCCCAGACCTCACGTGGCGGCGGCGTCTTGTAAGGTTTGGTGTCCCCGCCTCGCTTTGACACTGAGGATGGCAAAAATCTGCTGGCCACTTGCATGCCGTGATGGCCATGAAAGCTCCGCCCCTAAGTCCCTAGCCCCCCACCCCCTCATTTTTTTTTTTCTTTTTTCCTTTTAAAAGCCACACCTGAAAAAGCGTTGGTACATGGCTAAAGGCCCCTGACGGTCGTCATCTGTGCGTGATCCTGCATTGGCTCCAGGCGCTCTTCTGTTTGAAAGACTCCATTGGCTTTCAGCTCAAGTGCTTGTTGTTAAACAGGAACAACTGCGCGGTCTCCATCAAGCATATCCGCCCTCGGGCAAAGACACTTTTTTACATGAACAACAAGCTCATTCGCTCGCTGGAGACATGCAGCCACGGAACGCTTACCTTTATTGCTTTGATCGCTTCTCCCCTCTTACTTCTGGGAGGTCATTACTTTCAATTTGCCTCACGCTGGCAGTCAAAATAATGTCGGGATCATTCAGAATTATTGCACAAATTTATTGCAGGATCTCGCTTTTTGTGAGTCATTTCTTCCAAAAACTCCAAACCGTACAAAAACCAAAGCAATTTTCCCCATAAGTCCATCCATCCATCTTCTACAGCTTATTCCCTTTTGGGGTCGCGGGGGGCGCTGGCACCTATCTCAGCTACAATCGAGCGGAAGGCGGGGTACACCCTGGACAAGTCGCCACCTCATCGCAGGGCCAACACAGATAGACAGACAACATTCACACTCACATTCACACACTAGGGCCAATTTTAGTTTTGCCAATCAAACTATCCCCAGGTGCATGTCTTTGGAAGTGGGAGGAAGCCGGAGTACCCGGAGGGAACCCACGCATTCACGGGGAGAACATGCAAACTCCACACAGGAAGATCCCGAGCCTGGATTTGAACCCAGGACTGCAGGACCTTCGTATTGTGAGGCAGACGCACTAACCCCTCTTCCACCATGAAGCCCCATTTTCCCCATAAGGAATTATGTAAATCCAAGCAATGTGTTCCAGACATCCAGTAATATGGAAACAAACACATTTTATGTTATTTTATTTTTAATTTTTTTTTATTTATTTCATTTTATTGTATTTTATTTTATTTTATTAAATTAAATTAAATAACATTACATCGTATTTTATTTTATTTTTTATATTATTTTATTCTATTTTGTTAAATTAAATTGTATTTTATTTTATTGTATTTTATTTTTTTCATTTAATTAAATATAATTTAATTTAATTGTATTTGATTTTATTTTAATAAATATTGTTTAATTAATGTTTTATGTGCGGTATAGCTCGGTTGGTAGAGCGGCCGTGCCAGCAACTTGAGGGTTGCAGGTTCGATTCCCGCTTCCGCCATCCTAGTCACTGCCGTTGTGTCCTTGGGCAAGACACTTTACCCACCCGCTCCCAGTGCCAACCACACTGGTTTAAATGTAACCTAGATTTTGGGTTTCACTATGTAAAGCGCTTTGAGTCACTAGAGAAAAGCGCTATATAAATATAATAATTCACTATGTGCAGATAACACGTGAAGTCCACCTTAACAACATTTGGCTGTAAACAGGCAAACTAGCCACCATGATTTTACCACACAAATAATGGCTTTACCCGTCCGGCTTGCGACTGACTGTTTGTGTTTTAGTTTTTCCTGTGTGTTTCGTATTTCCTGTCCTTAGTTCCTGTCAGCACTCTTATTTTGGTTCAGCTTCCTGTTTGTCTACCTGTGTGCTTTGTTTCCCCTCAGCTGATTGGCACCTGGCCACACCTGGTGTCAATCAGCCCGCTCCTATTTGTACCTGCCTTGTCATCCAGTCAGAGCTTGTAAATAAATACAATTTAAAAAAAATAGAGGCAGGTCACTGGTAAGTGCTGCTATTTGAGCTATTTTTAGAAACAGGCCAGCGGGCGACTAATCTGGTCCTTACGGGCTACCTGGTGCCCGCGGGCACCGCGTTGGTGACCCCTGCTCTACCCCAATATGGTTGCTTCACTGTTGTTGGCGTCACATGTGCACCGTCCTGTATCAAATAGTGATATCATCGCCATCTTTTTTCTTTTTTGCACTCATTCGTACCCCCCACTGTGAGTTTGTCCTGTATTTGTCTTCTCATCCAGATGCTCCCACCACTACCCCTACACCCACCTCAGCCACCACCACCACCACCTCCATCACCACCACCTCCTCCTCCTCCTCCCACCACCCTGCAGCCAGCCAAGGTACGGTATCACATACTGTATTTATCGTTCGCCCACCGCAGCGGTACTCGACGTCTCAAACGAAAAAACCTTGTTTACCGCCGGAGTGTTCGCTCGACTTCCGCGGCAGCCGGGCGAATATCAAAGAAGCGTCGGCAGACGGAGTGATTAATTGCATGGGGTTTGAGGAGCGACCTTGCCTCCAGGATGCCAACTCCAACTTTCGTTTGGGATATTTGCGAGTAAACACAGAAGTGCGGCACATTGGCAAAACTGGGAATTTAACCGAAAAAAAAAGTTCAAATTAAAGGACAAACATGTTCTTTGGCTTCTTCGAGGAAGCAGCCTTATTACTGTATTGATGCTCTCAAATCCATCATTTTTAATAGTTTGTCAGTATTTTTTGTGCAATTTAAGAATCTCACTCCAAACTAAGGTTAACCCGATACCAATAATTGTATATCGATACTTTTTCCAAATAAAGGGAACTATGGAAAATTGTCAATTTGGGCTCTCAGCCTGCTCCGTGGCCTTTGTGGTTCGAATGTCCGCCCTGAGATCTGTAGGAGTTTTGGGCGCAGTTGGGTGTTCCAACAGGACAATGACCCCAAACACACGTCAAAAGTGGTAAAGGAATGGCTAAATCAGGCTAGAATAAAGATTTTAGAATGGCCTTCCCAAAGTCCTGACTTAAAAGTGTGGACAATGCTGAAGATTTAATAATTAAAAGTCTTATATAAGTGTTATAATGAAGGCAACACGTGATATAAGTGTCTATATATTAGCTATATTAGCCTACCATCAAAGGTGAAGTGAATTGAATTATATTTATATAGCGCTTTTACATAGTGAAACCCAATATCTAAGTTACATTTAAACCAGTGTGGGTTTAAATGTCTTGTGTCTTGCCCAAGGGCACAACGGCAGTGACTAGGATGGCGGAAGCGGGAATCGAACCTGCAACCCTCAAGTTGCTGACACGGCCGCTCTACCAACCGAGCTATGCACATCTTCGTTGACAGAAATGTTGTGTTTTATTTTTTATCCTACGTATGTATATATATATATATATATATATATATATATATATATATATATATATATATATATATATATATATATATATATATATATATATATATACATACATATATATATATGTATATATATATACATACATATATATATATATATATGTATATATATATATATATACACAGTATATATATAATGTGTGTATGTATATATGTATACATATAATGTATGTATATATATATATATATATACATACATACATATATCCTGAAGAAACTCTCCTAAAGGATTAAAAAAAAGTACTATCTAATCTAATATATATATATAAATAATAAATGATAAATGGGTTGTACTTGTATAGCGCTTTTCTACCTTCAAGGTACTCAAAGCGCTTTGACACTACTTCCGCATTTACCCATTCACACACACATTCACACACTGATGAGGGAGCTGCCATGCAAGGCGCTAACCAGCACCCATCAGGAGCAAGGGTGAAGTGTCTTGCTGTGTGTATGTATGTATATATATATATATATATATATATATATATATATATATATATATATATATATACATACGTGTGTGTGTGTGTGTGTGTGTGTGTGTGTGTGTGTGTGTGTGTGTGTGAAGTACAGGCCAAAAGTTTGGACACACCTTCTCATTCAATGTGTTTTCTTTATTTTCATGACTATTTTGTACTATTATGAGTTATGTACTTAACATTATCACTGAAGGAATCAAAACTATGAATGAACACATGTGGAATTATGTACTTAACACAAAAAAAAGGTGAAATAAATGAAAAATATGTTTTGTATTCTAGTTTTTTTCAAAATAGCCACCTTTGCTCTGATTACTGCTTTGCACACGCTTGGCATTCTCTCCATGAGCTTCAAGCACACCTGTGAAGTGAAAACCATTTCCGGTGACTACTTCTTGAAGCTCATCGAGAGAATTTAAAAGGTATATGTGTTTAAAAATCCTAAAATCATTTTTAAGGTTGTATTTTTTCTCAAAAATTGTCTTTCTGAAACTTATAAGAAGCAAAGTAAAAAAAATGAGTGAAGACCAAGTCTTTAAAATATTTTCTTGGATTTACAAATTCTATTTGAGTTTTGTCTCTCTTAGAATTAAAAATGTCGAGCAAAGCGAGACCAGCTTGCTAGTAAATAAATACAATTCAAAAAATAGAGGCAGCTCACTGGTAAGTGCTGCTATTTGAGCTATTTTTAGAACAGGCCAGCGGGCGACTCATCTGGTCCTTACGGGCTACTTGGTGCCCGCGGGCAACGCGTTGTGGTGACCCCTGGCCTAGCGTGTGCCAAGAATGCATGATGACGTGGATGTGCAGTAAATGAGTGTCTCCCTGGTGACGGCCCGTTTAGCACATGCGGTCTTGGTAATCCGCACGCAACACACCCACTAATAGTACGTGCTATTTCCCGGATTGCACACGCTGTTTAGTGAAGTGAAGTGAATTATATTTATATAGCGCTTTTCTCTAGTGACTCAAAGCGCTTTACATAGTGAAACCCAATATCTAAGTTACATTCAAACCAGTGTGGGTGGCACTGGGAGCAGGTGGGTAAAGTGTCTTGCCCAAGGACACAACGGCAGTGACTAGGATGGCGGAAGCGGGAATCGAACCTGCAACCCTCAAGTTGCTGGCACGGCCGCTCCACCAACCGAGCTATACCGCACATAAAACATTAATTAAACAATATTTATTAAAATAAAATCAAATACAATTAAATTAAATTATATGTAATTAAATAAATAAAAATAAATACAATAAAATAAAATTATATACAATTTAATTTAACAAAATAGAATAAAATGATATAAAAAAATAAAATAAAATACAATGTAATGTTATTTAATTTAATAAAATAAAATAAAATACAATGAAATGAAATAAATAAATAAAAATAAAATTAAATAAATAAAAAAAAATACAATAAAATAAAATACAATTTAATTCAACAAAATAGAATAAAATAATATAAAAAAATTAAATAAAATACAATGTAATGTTATTTAATTTAATAAAATAAAATAAAATAAAATACAATTAAATGAAATAAAAATAAAAATAAAAATAAAATAAAATAACATAAAATGTGTTCGTTTCCATATTACTGGATGTCTGGAACACATTGCTTGGATTTACATAATTTCGTATGGACACAACGGCAGTGACTAGGATGGCGGAAGCGGGAATCGAACCTGGTTTTTGATTGATTGATTGATTGATACTTTTATTAGTAGATTGCACAGCTCAGTACATATTCCGTACAATTGACCACTAAATGGTAACACCCCAATAAGTTTTTCAACTTGTTTAATCAATTCATGGTACAAATATATACGATCAACATAATACAGTCATCACACAAGGAACCCTAAAGTTGCTGGCACGGCCACTCTTAGCGCGCGGTGTTTGGGTCTGAGAAGTAGCTAATAGAGACATCGCTTCAAATGTTCCCTGAAAAGGCCCCAAGTGCTGAGATATTGTGGTGCAGATGAAATTGGAAAGTGAATAATGTCTCCGTCTGCTTTACTTTGATAGCTCAGCATATTCGGCCGGGAATTGATGGCGAAGCATTACTCAAAATCGCCCGAAAAAACGCAAGCGTGTTGCGATGCAGGAATCCGTCTATATCAAACCTAATCAACGGCCGAATCAGCCTCCTCTTGTTTACGTCTTCGTAAAAACGAGGCAGTTTAACCTTCACGTATTTGACCATTTGTGTGCACTGTTTGCTAATATTCCTCCCCCTGTTCCGTGGTTTTATTGTTCCCCGGCAGGCCCATTAGGCACGAGTGCAATCATTTGCGAAGTTCGTGGTACGAGTGACAAAAAGAAAAAGAAAAAAGTCCTCGTCAGGTGCAATCAAAGCGCTCCTTGTTGGCGCGTAGCCATTGCTTTTAATCCAGTCAGATGGCATAATCAAGCACAATGGCCGTGATTCCCGCCAGCCTCGTGAGATCCGCTCCAATCCAGCGGAGCTGTCGGAGGGGCTTTTGATTGCGCCGCTTTTGATTCCCACAGTTCACGGAATTGGCATACGCCTGAACTTTTCGTCAACCTCCGGTTTGTTTGGGGTTCAGATTTTGTATTTTTTCCGAGATCTTCTGTGGTCCGTCATAAAACCGTCAGACCTTACAGCAGGGGTAGGGAACCTATGGCTCGCGAGCCAGATGTGGCTCTTTTGATGACTGCATCCGGCTCTCGGATAAATCTGAGCTGACATCGCTTAATACCAGGGGCGCTCACACTTTTTCTGCAGGCGAGCTACTTTTCAATTGACCAAGTCGAGGAGATCTACCTCATTCCTATTTATAATTTATATTTATTTATGAAAGAGACATTTTTGTTAACAAGTTAATGGTGTTTAATGATAATACAAGCATGTTTAACACATAGATTCCTTTCTTTCATGAAGACAAGAATATAAGTTGGTGTATTTGATTCTGATGACTTGCATTGATTGGAATTAGACAGCGGTGCTGATAACGTCCGCATTTTCAAATGGAGGAAAAAAAAAAGTCCTCCTTTCTGTCCAATACCACATGAAAGTGGTTGGATTTGGCATCTCATTTGTCCAACTTGCATACTCGTTTTTAAACACTTTGTTAAGAGAGTAGCATATGTGTGTGGCCCTTTAATGTCTGGCAGCAGGTGAGTGACGTCAGTGACTGTGCGGGTGGGCAAGCAAGTGAGAAAGCGGTCGCTGAGGGCGGGGGAGAAATACATTGGCATCAAACTCCGTAGCTTGGTAGCTTGTGCACGCTAGCTTTCTGAGACTCTTATTTTGTTAGCACAGGAAGATTGAAACAGGTCTTTTATGGTGAAGACAGGAACTGTGCAGTCGGTCTTTAGAGTTTTGACAGGTAGGTACGGAGTCTCTAGAAATAAAATGTGTTTCCCTGCGTCCGCCCTGTTAGTGATTTTTTTCTTAAATATGAGCTCGCAGCAGCCAGCGTCATCTCACAAGATCCTCGGGTGCCGAGAATGTCAAACAACTGACGAAAGTGAAGTCTTGGTATGATTGATGATTGCTCATTTTTATGTCTATTTTTTAATGCCTGGCTTGAGATCGACTGACACACCCTCCGAGATCGACGTAATGGGCACCCCTGGCTTAACATGATAAGTAATCAATGATTCCGCTTGTAATCACAGTGTTAAAAATAACGTTCAAAATATAAAACATTCTCATGCTTTTTTATGTTCAAGAAGTTGCGTTAATGGTAAAAAGGTATTTATTTATTATTGGTTAGTGTGGGGCTTGCTCTCCTGGGGGTTCTTCAGACCACCAAGCACTGACATCAGAGCCTGTTTCAGGGTTACAATATTGTTGTATTTTTCAATAAGTCTCTCAGTTGCTTTCCAGCAATTGTATTTTTCTCTTTCGTTCTCGCTCTGGCTCCAGCTCCAACCCTGTCTCTCCTCCTGGCTGCTGCTTGTAACAGAGTGACAGGTGATTAGATAACAATCTACGCACCTGTCGCTGATTTCGAGGCTGGTCCTGGCAACACCCGCTTCGCTGCAGGCCCACAGGCCACACCCCTCCACAGTTAGCTTCAGAATAACAATGTTATTACAAAGAATAAGAGACCTTTTGTACTCTAGAAATGTTGGTCTTACTTAAAAATGCACACGTTTAGTTGTGTTCAGTGTTAAAAACATATATATGATATGGCTCTTACAGAAATACATTTTAAAATATTTGGCTTCTTGGCTCTTTCGGCCAAAAAGGTTCCCGACCCCTGCTCTAGAGCCAGATGTGGCTCTTTTGACGACTGCGCCTGGCTCTCAGATAAATCTTAGCTGACATTGCTTAACGCGATAATCATGAATAATTTCACTGGTATTCACAGTGCTAAAAATAACTTGCAAAATATAAAACATTCTCATGCATTAAATCCATCCATCCGTTTTCTACCGCACCTGTTCAAGAAGTCGCATTAATGGTAAGAAGTATTTTATGTCACAATGGGGGGGGGTGGTTCTCCCAGGAAGGCAGACGGACTACTCGGGACATGGCATTTAGGTAAAAACATGATTTAATTTAAACTAAAAACAGATACAAACAAAAATCGCTCACAGTGGAGGCACAACTTGGGCTAAGGAACAAAGCTAACGCATAAACAGACTATGAACATAAATTTTAAAAAAACTTACTTGGCATGGCATGAAGCACGAAACTATGGCAAGGCATGAAACAAGTCAGCACAGAGCAAGAAAAGATCACATTGACGCCAGGGCAACTGACTGGCAAAGACGAGCTTAAATACTGCCTCTGATTAGTGCTCGGGAAGCAGGTGAGCGGGCATTTTGTCCCCCAGAGTCAGGTGGACGAAATGAGTAACCAAGGAAACAAGACAAGGGAGTGGAAAAAACAGGAACTTAAAGAGTCCAAAGGACAAACAGCACATGGCCAAACAAAAACATGATCAACAGACATGACATTTGATTTACTATTGGTTAGCTTCAGAATTACAATGTTATTAAAAAGAATAAGAGACTTATTATACTCTAAAAATGTTGGCCTTACTTAAAAATGCACACATTTAGTCGTATTCAGTGTTAAAAAATATGATATGGCTCTCACGGAAATACATTTTGAAATATTTGGCTTCCATGGCTCTCTCAGCCAAAAAGGTTCCCGACCCCTGATCTACAGGCATGTTTATAAAGGCCTACTGAAATGAGATTTTCTTATTTAAACGGGGATAGCAGGTCCATTCTACGTGTCATACTTGATCATTTTGCGATATTGCCATATTTTTGCTGAAAGGATTCAGTAGAGAACATCCACGATAAAGTTGGCAACTTTCGGTGCTAAGAGAAAAGCCCTGTGTCAGAGTTATTTGATGTCCAACCCCAAGATGCGGAGAAGGAGGGAGGCATTTTGCAGGAAAACATAGTTTAATTTAAAATACAAGAACTAGAACAAACAAAGGGTACGAACAAAAAGCACGCACGTGGGCGGATATAAGAAACTAAGGGCTATGAACAAACAAATTGGACGCAGGGAACAAAAAACAGTAAGCTACAAACATCTACCAAATATAGCTTACCGCTACGCTGCAATCACACGACCAGTAGGAATGACAAGTAGAAAATGACATTGACACGACAATAATCCAGCCCTGACTGGAGGAGAGAAAAGGTCTTAAATAGTGGCTGGCTGATTGATACCAGGTGTGGCCAGGTGCCAATCAGCCACAGCTGAGGGTTACACAGCACTCAGGGAGACAAACAGGAAACAGAACCAAAATACGAGTGCTGACAGGAACTAAAGACAAATGCAGAGGAAAAACTAAGACATAGACCAAAACTGTCAGGGACAAGCCTGACACCCTGTCTCTACCGGAAGTCGCAGACGATGACGTCACATGTTGATGGCTCCTCACGTATTCACATTGTTTTTAATGGGAGCCTCCAACAAAAAGTGCTATTCAGACCGAGAAAACGATAATTCCCCCATTAAATTGAGCGAGGATGAAAGATTCGTGTTTGAGGATATTGATAGCGACGGACTAGGAAAAAAATATACAAAAAAAAACGCGATTGCATTGGGACGGATTCCGATGTTTTTAGACACATTTACTAGGATAATTCTGGGAAATCCCTTATCTTTCTATTGTGTTGCTAGTGTTTTAGTGAGTTTAACAGTACCTGATAGTCGGAAGGGTGTCTCCACGGGTGTCTTGACGCCAATGTCTCAGGGGAGTCGACGGCAGCTTTATGGACGGCACAAGCTCAGCTGATCTCCGGTAAGAAGCGACTTTTTACCACAATTTTCTCACCGAAACCTGCTGGTTGACATTCCGTCGTGATTCATGTTCGCTTGACCGCGCTCTGTTCCATAGTAAAGTTTCACCTCCAGGAATTTTAAGCAAGGAATCACCGTGTGTTTGTGTGGCTAAAGGCTAAAGCTTCCCAACTCCATCTTTCTACTTTGACTTCTCCAATATTAATTGAACAAATTGCAAAAGATTCATCAACACAGATCTCCAAAATACTGTGTGATTATGCGGTTAAAGCAGACGACTTTTAGCTGTGTGTGTGTGCAGCGCTCATATTTCCGAAAAACCCGGGACGTCTTGCGTACACGTCATCATTAAACAACGTTTTCAAGAGGAAACTCCCAGGAAATTTAAAATTGCCATCCATCCATCCATTTTCTAGGATGAAAAATTTGTGTTTGAGGATATTGATAGCGACGGACTAAAAACAAAACAAACAAAACAAAAAAAAAGCGATTGCATTGGGACGGATTCCGATGTTTTTAGACACATTTACTTGGATAACTCTGGGAAGTACCTTATCTTTCTGTTGTGTTGCTAGTGTTTTAGTGAGTTTAATAGTACCTGATAGTCGGAGGTGTGTGTCCACGGGTGTCTTGACGCCAGCGTCTCAGGGGAGTCGACGGCAGCTTTATGGACGGTAAGAAGTGACTTTTTACCACAATTTTCTCACCGAAACCTGCTGGTTAACATTCCGTCGTGATTCATGTTCTCTTGACCGCGCTCTGATCCATAGTAAAGTTTCACCTCCAGGAATTTTAAGCAAGGAATCACCGTGTGTTTGTGTGGCTAAAGGCTAAAGCTTCCCAACTACATCTTTCTACTTTGACTTCTCCAATATTAATTGAACAAATTGCAAAAGATTCATCAACACAGATGTCCAAAATACTGTGTGATTATGCGGTTAAAGCAGACGACTTTTAGCTGTGTGTGTGTGTGCAGCGCTCATATTTCCGAAAAACCCGGGACGTCTTGCGTACACGTCATCATTACACAACGTTTTCAAGAGGAAACCCCCGGGAAATTTAAAATTGCCATCCATCCATCCATTTTCTAGGATGAAAGATTCGTGTTTGAGGATATTGATAGCGACGGACTAGAAAAAAAACAAACAAAAAAAAAACGCGATTGCATTGGGACGGATTCCGATGTTTTTAGACACATTTAGTAGGATAATTCTGGGAAATCCCTTATCTTTCTATTGTGTTGCTAGTGTTTTAGTGAGTTTAACAGTACCTGATAGTCGGAGGTGTGTGTCCACGGGTGTCTTGACGCCAGCGTCTCAGGGGAGTCGACGGCAGCTTTATGGACGGTAAGAAGCGACTTTTTACCACAATTTTCTCACCGAAACTTGCTGGTTGACATTCCGTCGTGATTCATGTTCTCTTGACCGCGCTCTGATCCATAGTAAAGTTTCACCTCCAGGAATTTTAAGCAAGGAATCACCGTGTGTTTGTGTGGCTAAAGGCTAAAGCTTCCCAACTCCATCTTTCTACTTTGACTTCTCCAATATTAATTGAACAAATTGCAAAAGATTCATCAACACGGATCTCCAAAATACTGTGTGATTATGCGATTAAAGCAGACAACTTTTAGCTGTGTGTGTGTGTGCAGCGCTCATATTTCCGAAAAACCCGGGACGTCTTGCGTACACGTCATCATTACACAACGTTTTCAAGACGAAACTCACGGGAAATTTAAAATTGCCATCCATCCATTTTCTAGGATGAAAGATTCGTGTTTGAGGATATTGAAAGCGACGGACTAGGAAAAAAAAACGCGATTGCATTGGGACGGATTCCGATGTTTTTAGACACATTTACCAGGATAACTCTGGGAAGTACCTTATCTTTCTGTTGTGTTGCTAGTGTTTTAGTGAGTTTAACAGTACCTGATAGTCGGAGGGGTGTGTCCACGGGTGTCTTGACGCGCAGTGTCTCAGGGGAGTCAACGGCAGCTATGGACGACACAAGCTCAGTTTTTTTCCGGTAAGAAGCGACTTTTTTACCACAATTTTCTCACCGAAACCTGCTGGTTGACATTCTGTCGTGATTTATGTTCGCTTGACCGCGCTCTGATCCATAGTAAAGTTTCACCTCCAGGAATTTTAAGCAAGGAATCACCGTGTGTTTGTGTGGCTAAAGGCTAAAGCTTCCCAACTCCATCTTTCTACTTTGACTTCTCCAATATTAATTGAACAAATTGCAAAAGATTCATCAACACAGATCTCCAAAATACTGTGTGATTATGCGATTAAAGCAGACAACTTTTAGCTGTGTGTGTGTGCGGCGCTCATATTTCCGAAAAACCCGGGACGTCTTGCGTACACGTCATCATTACACGACGTTTTCAAGACGAAACTCACGGGAAATTTTAAATTGCAATTTAGTAAACTAAAAAGGCCGTATTGGCATGTGTTGCAATGTTAATATTTCATCATTGATATATAAACTATCAGACTGTGTGGTGGGTAGTAGTGGCTTTTCAGTAGGCCTTAAATATCTTGTCTTCGCAGTCTATTCAATTGAATATACGTTGAAAAGGATTTCCAAATCATTGCATTTTGGTTTTATTTACCATTTACACAACGTGCCAACTTGACCGGTTTTTGGGATTTTGTACTTGAATTGCGACACAATCCGCGTAAAGCTCACACAACTCGACTATGACAGTAAAATAAAGGGGAATGAACAAATCTGTGCAGGCACTAAAAGTGTCCCTCGTGAGGAGGACGCAAGATGCGCACCTGGGGTATAAAAAAAAAACGAGCGCCAAAACCCATTTACGCTTTCCGCCAGATGTCCTTCCTCTCCTCCACCACTACGACGACTACTGTGTGCATTGTGTTATTGTTATGAGAGTGTGTGTGTGTGTATACGGACTGGCTCATATGGACATAATACACTCTCGCCAGTTGATTTCATTTAGCCACGCTGGGCTTCACAGATCGGAGACTGCCAAATGAATCCATCAGATTGCTACGGAATTGTTTTTTTTCTTTTCTTTTTTTCATCACTTTCCCATTAGACGGACAGAATGGAGCACTTTAAAAATCCATACCGCTCCAACACTTGGGCCCCTAAGTGCATGTGTGCCGGGGGCTAAAAACATTGGGAAATGTCAGAAATATATATATTTTTTTCCATCTTTTATAGCCGAGGCCTAGAGATGGCGCAATTAGGACATGACAGCGGTTTCCATTCACACCTTCCAGGACCTGACATCTGTGCTTACACGGCTCCAATGTCCTCCTGGCTCTCTCCCGCTGTCATTTGTGACACGTTGGCCGCCCGCCTGAGACAGCGGTTGATTATACGGCAGGAAAAGTCCCATGCAACTTCCCCCCCCCGGGAACATGCCTTAGGTCTCTGCTTTTTGCAGATGATGTGGTCCTGATGGCTTCATCTGGCCACTCAGCCGAGTGTGAAGTGACCGGGATGGGAATCAGCAACTCCAAGTCCTGGTCCATGGTTCTCGCCCGGAAAAGGGTGGAGTCCCATCTCCGGGTTAGGGAGGAAAATATTGCCCCAAGTGGAGGAGTTCAAGTACCTCGGAGTCTTGTTCACGAGTGAGGGAAGATCAATGCGAGGACGCAGTATCGATCCGTTGTGGTGGAGAAGGAGCTGAGTCGGTAGGAAAAGCTCCCAATTTACCGGTTGATCTACGTTCCCATCCTCACCTATGGTTAATGAGCTTTGGGTTATGACTGAAAGGACAAGATCACAGGTGCAAGAGGTTGGAATGAGCTTTCCATTAGAGATAGAGTGAGAAACTCTGCCATCCAGGAGAAGTTGCTGCTCCTCCACAGGGAGAGAAGCCAGATTAGGTGGTTCTGGCATCTGGTTAGGATGCCACCTGAACACCCGACCGGTAGGTAATCTGGAATAGGTATACCAGATTAAAAAAAAAAAAAAGAGGAACACAACCTACCTGAAAATGTGTCTCCACCAGTCTCCATGCAAAAGACATGTTAAAACTCACCTGTATCGGGGGCTGTGGGGGTCCCAAAGGGCGACCTCTGAAGGCCCTGTTGGACAGAATCATGTGGGACAAACTGCTTAAAGTTAAATCGAGTTCCTACTGGGGAAAAAAAACAAAAAAACGACAAAGCATTCTACAGGTATCTCTTATGTTTGACTGCCATCTACTGCGCCTTTTAGTCAGGAATATATGGTAGTTATTAAACACTGGTTAATACCTTTCTTGTACACGTACAGTATGACAGTTCATTCGAGGCTTAGGATCATTTCCACAAAGGGGAAAGCGGCCTCATCAGGATACGCCCAGCTCAACCAAACTTATACCGTACATTAGGCTTACCAGGTTATAAGGCGTACTGTCGAGTTTTGAGGGAAAAAAAGGATTTTAAGTGGGCCTTACAGTCGGGACAATATGAAACTTTTTAATATTAATTTGCCGCCGTGTGTAATGTTCTGTATTTTAAATGGAACATATAAATTGTTGGTGTTGTTTACTCGAGTCATATTGCCATCATAGTTCAATCTACAGGTATCTCTTATGTTTGACTGCCATCTACTGGTCACACTTATCATTACACGATGTAGTAAATAAAATAGCTTTGAAATGGGTAAGCTCAACCAAATGTATTCTGTACATAGGCGCACCAGGTTATAAGGCGCACTGTCGAGTTTTGAGGGGAAAAAATGATTTTAAGTGCGCCTTATTGTCTGTAGAATACAAAAATGTTTAATATTAATTTGCCGCCATGTGTGATGTTTTATATTTTTAATGGAACATAAAATGTTGGTGTTTACTTGAGTCATATTGCCATCATAGTGCAATCTACAGGTATCTCTTATGTTTGACTGCCATCTACTGGTCACACTTATCATCACACGATGTACTAAATAAAATAGCTTTGAAATGGGTAAGCTCAACCAAATGTATTCTGTACATAGGCGCACCAGGTTATAAGGCGCACTGTCGAGTTTTGAGGGGAAAAAATGATTTGAAGTGCGCCTTATAGTCCGGAAAATACGAAACATTTTGAAACAATTATCCGCCGTGTGTAATGTTCTATATTTTCAATGGAACATATAAAATGTTGATGTGGATTACTTGAGTCATATTGCCATCATAGTGCCTTGTACACTTTTCTCTTATGTTTGACTGCCCTCTACTAGTCACACTTGTCATTAAACAGCTACTAAATAAAATAGCTTCAAGGTTGGTAAGCTGAACCAAATGTATTCCGTACATTAGGCGCACCAGGTTATAAGGCGCACTGTCGAGTTTTGAGGGGAAAAAATGATTTTAAGTGCGCCTTATTGTCTGTAGAATACAAAAATCTTTAATATTAAATTGCCGCCATGTGTGATGTTTTATATTTTTAATGGAACATAAAATGTTGGTTTTGTTTACTTGAGTCATATTGCCATCATAGTGCAATCTACAGGTATCTCTTATGTTTGACTGCCATCTACTGGTCACACTTATCATTACACGATGTACTAAATAAAATAGCTTTGAAATGGGTAAGCTCAACCAAATGTGTTCTGTACATAGGCGCACCAGGTTATAAGGCGCACTGTCGAGTTTTGAGGGGAAAAAATGATTTTAAGTGCGCCTTATAGTCCGGAAAATACGAAACATTTTAAAACAATTATCCGCCGTGTGTAATGTTCTATATTTTCAATGGAACATATAAAATGGTGATGTTGATTACTTGAGTCATATTGCCATCATAGTGCATTCTACACTTTTCTCTTATGTTTGACTGCCCTCTACTAGTCACACTTGTCATTAAACAGCTACTAAATAAAATAGCTTCAAGGTTGGTAAGCTGAACCAAATGTATTCCGTACATTAGGCGCACCAGGTTATAAGGCGCACTGTCGAGTTTTGAGGGGAAAAAATGATTTTAAGTGCGCCTTATTGTCTGTAGAATACAAAAATCTTTAATATTAATTTGCCGCCATGTGTGATGTTTTATATTTTTAATGGAACATAAAATGTTGGTGTTGTTTACTTGAGTCATATTGCCATCATAGTGCAATCTACAGGTATCTCTTATGTTTGACTGCCATCTACTGGTCACACTTGTCATTAAACAGCTACTAAATAAAATAGCTTCAAGGTTGGTAAGCTGAACCAAATGTATTCCGTACATTAGGCGCACCAGGTTATAAGGCGCACTGTCGAGTTTTGAGGGGAAAAAATGATTTTAAGTGCGCCTTATTGTCTGTAGAATACACAAATCTTTAATATTAATTTGCCGCCATGTGTGATGTTTTATATTTTTAATGGAACGTAAAATGTTGGTGTTGTTTACTTGAGTCATATTGCCATCATAGTGCAATCTACAGGTATCTCTTATGTTTGACTGCCATCTACTGGTCACACTTATCATTACACGATGTACTAAATAAAATAGCTTTGAAATGGGTAAGCTCAACCAAATGTATTCTGTACATAGGCGCACCAGGTTATAAGGCGCACTGTCGAGTTTTGAGGGGAAAAAATTATTTTAAGTGCGCCTTATAGTCCGGAAAATACGAAACATTTTAAAACAATTATCCACCGTGTGTAATGTTCTATATTTTCAATGGAACATATAAAATGTTGATGTTGATTACTTGAGTCATATTGCCATCATAGTGCATTCTACAGGTATCTCTTATGTTTGACTGCCATCTACTGGTCACACTTATCATTACACGATGTACTAAATAAAATAGCTTTGAAATGGGTAAGCTCAACCAAATGTATTCTGTACATAGGCGCACCAGGTTATAAGGCGCACTGTCGAGTTTTGAGGGGAAAAAATGATTTGAAGTGCGCCTTATAGTCCGGAAAATACGAAACATTTTAAAACAATTATCCGCCGTGTGTAATGTTCTATATTTTCAATGGAACATGTAAAATGTTGATGTTGATTACTTGAGTCATATTGCCATCATAGTGCATTCTACACTTTTCTCTTATGTTTGACTGCCCTCTACTAGTCACACTTGTCATTAAACAGCTACTAAATAAAATAGCTTCAAGGTTGGTAAGCTGAACCAAATGTATTCCGTACATTAGGCGCACCAGGTCATAAGGCGCACTGTCGAGTTTTGAGGGGAAAAAATGATTTTAAGTGCGCCTTATTGTCTGTAGAATACACAAATCTTTAATATTAATTTGCCGCCATGTGTGATGTTTTATATTTTTAATGGAACATAAAATGTTGGTGTTGTTTACTTGAGTCATATTGCCATCATAGTGCAATCTACAGGTATCTCTTATGTTTGACTGACATCTACTGCGCCTTTTAGTCAGGAAAATATGGTAGTTATTAAACACTGGTTAATACCTTTCTTGTACACGTACAGTATGACAGTTCATTCGAGGCTTAGGATCATTTCCACAAAGGGGAAAGCGGCCTCATCAGGATGCAACCAGCGTCCGCCGCCGTCTCTCCCGCGACCTCACCTTTCCCGACCCGCCGTCGCCACAATATGACAAATCATCGCCTTATTTAGCCGCCCGCCGAGCCGACAATGGTGGGTTTAATTGCCGCCACGTGAAGAAAATAGATTATGAATGTGCTCCCCATGCAAATCAGACAATCTGGAGGCGGGCGAGCGTCGCTTCTAATTGATGGAAGAGCCCCGAACGAGTGCTGATGAACCAATTGGCCACACACCGCAGTCAGGAACTCCACAAATAAATATCTATTGCTTTTGTCAGGGTCTTTCAACTGCATAAACACCATCTGGTGGTGTGTGTGTGTGTGTGTGTGGGGGGGTCAATAATGTGAAGTATTATCCCCTCGACTCCCAGTTCAAGCCCCCCACAACGCCACCACCTTGTTTTTTTTTGCAAACGGAGCCAGGCAGCTCCGACTGATTTGATCAAAGTGAATTGTGACGCGGCACGCGGAGACTCTGAGAGCGGCTGGCGTCGATATCGTAGCGTAATGGAAACACTTGTTTGGAGTTCAACACATCTACGGGATTGCGGCGTCTTCTCCGGCTATTGATGTTTTACCGTGGACTCCCGGCACAAGCAGGGCTTCTCGCCCTCCAATCGATATCGGTAAAATACGGCAGCCATGACTAAATCGCGGCCCGATATCTCGCCACTTCTACAGTAAGCATGCCATAAATCCACTTGTCCGTGTTTTTCTAAACAGCACAAAATGATTGTGTCTTCCTTAAAGAAGGTTGTTTCTTTGCCTGCACTACAAAAAGTCAGCGTTCAAAGACAAGAAAACAAAAAACAAAAATGAGGGGTATTTTACTTGAACGAAGCTAAATTATCTGCCAATAGAACAAGAAAATTCAGCTTGTCAAGGCTTTCCAAAACAAGTTCAAATCAGCTAACCTCAATGAACCCAAAAATACCTTAAAATAAGTATATTCTCACTAAAAGCAAGTGCACTTTTCGTAGTAGAAAAAAAGGGGGGTTTGGATTGTAGCGTCCCGGAGGAGTTAGTGCTGCAAGGGGTTGTCACGATCAGCTACGCGGATCGTTTATTGTTTTGCCGTTTATATGTCTTTGTTCATGTTTAGTTCTGCCGATCCTTGTTTGAGCACTTCCTTGTTTGTGTTAGTCACCATGGCAACGTATTGTGTTTCTCCTCACGGGCTCCTGTCACACACCTGTTTCTAATTATTATTTGTGTATTTAAGCCCACCTTATTCCTTAGTTTGTCCTCGGTCCATTGTTTGCTTTTCGCAACACGTCACGGTTTGTATTTGGTATCATAGATTATTTTGTGCTAAGTTCCGCCTTAGCTTCACGTGCGTTCGGCACGTCGTTTAGTTTTACTTCTGTTTCCTGCTAAGTTTTAGCATTAGCTTCCCGTGCGTTGGCACGCGCTTTGTTTTTCCCTTTTTGCACCAATGTTGTTTTGTTTTATTATATTAAAAACAACTCTTACCTGCAATCCTGCTGACTGGTCGTTGTGCATCCACGAAGCATAATCGTGACAGGGTTCTGGGTATTTGTTGTTGTATTTATGTTGTGTTACGGTGTGGATGTTCTCCCAAAATGTGTTTGTCATTCATGTTTTGGTCTGCGACTTGTCCAGGGTGTACGCCGCCTTCCGCCCGATTGTAGCTGAGTAGGCACCAGCAACCCCCCGCCACCCAAAAGGGAATAAGCGGTTGAAAAATAGATGGATGGATTCTTGTTTGGTGTGGGTTCACAGTGTGGCGCATATTTGTAACAGTGTTAAAGTTTTTTATACGGCCACCCTCAGTGTGACCTGTATGGCTGTTGACCAAGTATGCCTTTCATTCACTTATGTGTGTGAAATGCCGGCACGCAATGGCAGTGCCTTTAAGGTTTACTGGCGCTCTGTACTTCTCCCTACGTTCGTGTATCACTCCGTACAGCAGCGTTTTAAAAAGTCACAGATTTTACTTTTTGAAACCGATACCGATAATTTCCGATATCACATTTTAAAGCATTTATGGGCCGATAAAGAGTTGGCTTTCTAGTTTCAAGCATGTTTTACTCAATATAGGTCATAAAATCTCAGCAACCAGCTGTAGTATCTTACTCAGATAATTTAGGACCTAAACCCTTAAAACAAGCAAAACAGTCTAACATAAAATCTGCTTAATGAGAAGAATTATCTTATCAGACAGAAAATAAGCAAATATCAACCTTATTTGAGATATCTAATCCTACTTAGATTTCAGTTTTTGCAGTGTATGTCGCCAAAAAGGCTATTAGGGTAAAACTACTGTCGTGGTTTCATTTGTCAACATCAGATTGGGATGACGTTACGGACAAACATTACGTTTTCTGCACAATGTTTCATGTTTCTTCCTTGGAGAGTAGTTTTTCCTTGCTTCCCTTGCCAAAGTGCTGTTGTGAATCCGCTTGGGATGGTTTCCTGCTGGCTCCGCTGTGAACGGGACTCTCGCTGCTGTGTTGGATCCGCTTTGGATTGAACTTTCACAGTATCATGTTGGACCCGCTCGACATCCATTGCTTTCCTCCTCTCCAAGGTTCTCATAGTCATCATTGTCACCGACGTCCCACTGGGTTTGAGTTTTCCTTGCCCTTATGTGGGCCTACCGAGGATGTCGTAGTGGTTTGTGCAGCCCTTTGAGACACTAGTGATTTAGGGCTATATAAGTAAACATTGATTGATTGATGATTGATGATTCCTTTAAAGAGTCGGGTATTAGGTTCAGCCTGCTAACCCATAATTTGATGGCTAATTCACCAAAATTCTACAAACCCCGTTTCCATATGAGTTGGGAAATTGTGTTAGATGTGAATATAAACGGAATACAATGATTTGCAAATCATTTTCAACCGATATTCAGTTGAATATGCTACAAAGAAAACATATTTGATGTTCAAACTGATAAACTTTTTTTTTTTTTTGCAAATAATCATTAACTTTAGAATTTGATGCGAAAGCCATTTATCAACAACATCCAGAAACGCCGCCGGCTTCTCTAGGCCCGAGATCATCTCAGATGGACTGATGCAAAGTGGAAAATTGTTTTTGGAAAAATTGGACATCGTGTCATCCGGACCAAAGGAGAAGTGAACCATCCCGACTGTTATCGACGCAAAGTTCGAAAGCCAACATCTGTGATAGTATGAGGGTGCATCAGTGCCCAAGGCATGGGTAACTTACACATCTGTGAAGGCACCATTAATGCTGAAAGATGCATACAGGTTTTGAAACAACATACGCTGCCATTTAAACGCCGTCTTTTTCATGGACGCCCCTGCTTATTTCATCAAGACAATGCCAAGCCACGTGTTACAACAGCGTGGTTTCGTTGTAAAAGAGTGCTGGTACTTTCCTGGCCCGCCTGCAGTCCAGACCTGTCTCCCATTGAAAATTTGTGGCGCATTATGAAGCGTAAAATACGACAGTGGAGACCCCGGACTGTTGAACGACTGAAGCTCTACATAAAACAAGAATGGGAAAGAATTCCACTTTCAAAGCTTCAACAATTAGTTTCCTCAGTTCCCAAACGTATATTGAGTGTTGTTAAAAGAAAAGGTGATGTAACACAGTGGTGAACATGCCCTTTCCCAACTACTTTGGCCCGTGTTGCAGCCATGAAATTCTAAGTTAATTATGTGCAAAAAAAAATGTATAAAGTTTATGAGTTTGAACATCAAATATCTTATCTTTGTAGTGCATTCAATTGAATATGGGTTGAAAATGATTTGCAGATCATTGTATTCCGTTTATATTTACATCGAACACAATTTCCCAACTCATATGGAAACGGGGTTTGTACATAGGTCCCTTTTTTGACATTGCAATATATGTGCCCGCTTTGTCACTGAGGGGTTTTTCCTTGCCTCAGTCACTAATGTTCTGACGAGTAAACCGACTAGTCTGGACTTAATTTGTTAAGATTTGCCTGTTAGTCAATTTATGAATGGCTCTATTAGCATATATTGACCAAAACTCTGAGTATAATGGTTAATATTTCTTCCTTAGAGGGAGGTTTTCTTTCCCTCTGTCGCCAACCTGATCACGATAATTGATTGATCTTGTAATAAAACGGACATGAATTGACTTCCTGTGTTAATATCAGCCTGGTCGCTCATTTATGGGTGGCTTTATTAGCACAAATTGACCTAAAAACTCTTGAAGGTAGGTTTTTCTTTGCCTCCGTCGCCAAACATGCTATTAGGATAAAACTACTGTGGTGGTTTTATGTGTCAACATCAGATTGTACGCTCACGTTGGGATGACTTTACGGACAAACATTACGTTGTTTGCATAATGTCTCATGGTTGTTCCTTCGAGAGTAGTTTTTCCTTGCTTCCGTCGCCAAAGTGCTGTTGTGAATTGATTCCTCTGAAGCAGGGGTTACCAACTATTTTGAAACCAAGAGCTACTTCTTGGGTACTGATTAATGCGAAGGGCTACCAGTTTGATACACACCTAGATAAATTGCCAGAAATAGCCAATTTGCTCAATTTACCTTGAATAAATAAATCTATATATATATAAGAAAATGGGTATTTGTGTCTGTCATTCCGTCGTACATTTTTTTTCCTTATACGGAAAGTTTTTTGTAGCGAATAAATGATGAAAAAAAACACTTAATTGAACGGTTTAAAAGAGGAGAAAACATGACAAAAATGAAATCTAAATTTTGAAACATAGTTTATTTTCAATTTCGACTCTTTAAAAGTCAAAATTTGACCGAAAAAAATGAAGAGAAAAACTAGCTAATTCGAATCTTTTTTAAAAAAAATTGAAAAAAGAATTAATGGAACATTATTAGTAATTTTTCCTTATTAAGATTATTTTTACAATTTTGATGAGATGTTTTAAATAGGTTAAAATCCAATCTGCACTTTGTTAGAATATATAACAAATTGGACCAAGCTATATTTCTAACAAATACAAATCATTATTTCTTCTAGATTTTCCAGGACAAAAATTTTAAAAGAAATTCAAAATACTTTGAAATAAGGTTTAAATTTGATTCTTACAGATTTTCTAGATTTGCCAGAATATTTTTGGGGAATTTTAATCATAATAAGTTTGAAGAAATATTTCACAAATATTCTTCGTTGAAAAAACCGAAGCTAAAATGAAGAATTAAATTAAAATGTATTTATTATTCTTCACAATAAAAAAATAAAAACTTGAACATTAATTTAAATTGTCAGGAAAGAAGAGGAAGGAATTTAAAAAGGTAAAAAGGTATATGTGTTTAAAAATCCTAAAATCATTTTTAAGGTTGTATTTTTTCTCTAAAATTGTCTTTCTGCAAGTTATGAGAAGCAAAGTCAAAAAATAAATGAATTTATTTAAACAAGTGAAGACCAAGTTTTAAAAAATGTTCTCTGCTTTTTAAATTCCATTTGAGTTTTGTCTCTCTTAGAATTAAAAGTATCAAGCAAAGCGAGACCAGCTTGCTAGTAAATAAATACAATTTAAAAAAATAGAGGCAGCTCACTGGTAAGTGCTGCTATTTGAGCTATTTTTGGAACAGGCCAGCGGGCACCGCGTTGGTGACCCCTGTTCTAAAGAGTTGGATTAGTTAGTCATAGCCTGCTAACCCATAATTGGATGGCTAGTTGACCAAAATCTAACATAAGTCCCTTTTTTGACATTGCAAAGGTTTTTCACATCGGGGTTTTTCCTTGCCTCAATCACTAAAGTTCTGACTAGAAAACCGACAATTCTGGACTTCATGTGTTAATATCAGCCTGTTAGTTCATTTATGGACAGCATATATTGACCAAAACTGAGTACTTTAAAACGCTAGTCAAAGATCCTTATGTAAAAAAGACCACTCTGCTGTTCTTTAAAAAAATCCTTGTCAAAGATCCTCTACATGACAGCAGCACTAAATAAAGTAGTTTCGAGGTCGGTAAGCTCAACCCAACGTATTCCGCACATTGAGGCGCGGTGCACCCAAGAGTCGAACATTATTGGAGGGTGTCCCGAGGTGATGCTGATATCGGTCCGATATCGGCAATAAATCAAGCATGGCGTTATTGCATGCAAAATGTCCGATACAAGCAGTCTTGCAAGTACCACTGATAGTCACACACACACTAAGTGTGGTGAAATTACTCTCTGCAAGCCCACAAAGTCGGTCTTTTCCTCTATTTTAGTCGTCATTTACTAAAGGTAAACATGGCAGGTTATGGGCTGATATTAGAAGCTAGCAGCTACACAGCAGCTAAGCACACAATAGCATACAAGCTACATATACAGTACAGGCCAAAAGTTTGGACAAAGCTTATTAATTTCCAATACTATTTAAACTGTAGATCAGGGGTCGGGAACCTTTTTGACTGAAAGAGCAAAGAAGCCAAATATTTTAGAATGTATTTACTTAAGAGCCATATAATATTGTTTTAACACTGAACACAACTAAACGCGTGCATTTTTAAGTAAGAGCAACATTTCTAGAGTATAATAGGTCTCTTATTCTTTGTAATAACATTGCTATTCTGAAGCCAAATGTGGAGGGGGCGTGGCCTGCGGGCCTGCAGCAAAACGGGGTGTTACCAGGATCAGCCTTGAAATCAGCGACAGGTGTGTAGACGGCCCACCTGGGCCTTGTTATCTAATTATCTGTCGCTCCGTTATAAGCAGCAGCCAGGAGGAGAGACGGGGTTGGGGCTGGGGCTGGAGCCAGAGCGCGAGCGAGAATGAAAGAGAAAAAGACAATTGCTGGAAAGCAACTGAGAGACTAATTGAAAAATAAAACAATATTGTAACCCTGAAACAGGCTCTCATGTCGGTGCGTGGTGGTCTGAAGAACCCCCAGGAGGGCAAGCCCCGCACTAACCAATAATAAATAAATAACTTCTTACCTTTAACGCAACTTCTTGAACAGGTGCGGTAGAAAACGGATGGATGGATTAAAAATGCATGAGAATGTTTTATATTTTGAACGTTATTTTTAACACTGTGATCACAAGTGGAATTATTCATTACTTATTGTCACGCTTTGGTGAAAGGATTGGACTCAGATGCAGAGTTGGGACTTTAGACAGGCTTTTATTTTGACAACTTCCTTTTACTTCCAAAGTCAAGAAATAACATTATCTATAATTACAAAAAAAACAACTACTCGGCGAAAAGGTTCCAGAAAAAGAAGGAACAACCGAAAATCACTCCGAACGGAGGAAAACACAAACGTAAAGACGAACTATAATTGACGCCGTATATGCTATAAAACAGTATTTAACACAAAAACGCTCTAACAGGAGGACCAAAACAACATCTATGAAAATTTCTACACTAACTAATCTAATAAAGTTTTTAACAAAAATAGTCACTCAAAAAGTTGAGGAATGAATGAAAACAATTTTAACTGAAACTTAGCACTGCGGCTGAATAACTAAATAAACAAAATCACTCTGCTGAGGAGGAAGAAAGGAAAACTCAAAATATTCACAAAGGGGTTCAGGATCAAGGGACATAAGCACAAGACAAGGCAAGGCATGGACAAAGACATGGACGTTAGGGAGCACGAATAAACGAGACAATCTGGCACAGAACAAAGGAAGGAGTGAGCTTATAAAAGACATGAAGGTAATAGGGAACAGCTGGAAACAAACAGGGATGACGTCGGACTGACGACACAAAAGGAAGGGCAAGTGACCTGAAACGAGAGGAGAGTTACTTTTCAAATTAAAACCATAAGACAGAAAAAAACCCAAAACAAGACACCCCTGTGACACTTATCGTGTTAAGCGATGTCAGCTCAGATTTATCCGAGAGCCAGATGCAGTCATCAAAAGAGCCGCATCTGGCTCGCGAGCCATAGGTTCCCTACAGCTGCTGTAGATTGTCACTGAAGGCATCACAACTATGACACCTTCAAGCTCATCGAGAGAATGCCAAGAGTGTGCAAAACAGTAATCCGAGCAAAGGGTGGCTATTTTGAAGAAACTTGAATATAAAACATGTTTTCCGTTATTTCACCTTTATTTTTTGTCAAGTACACATGTGTTCATTCATAGTTTTGATGCCTTCAGGGACAATCTACAATGTAAATAGTCATGAGAATAAAGAAAATGCATTGAATGAGAAGGTTATTACTGATTATTACTGATAACTGATTATAACTGAATAATCACGTTATCGATAGTAAAATGCTGTTACTATGGTAATCTTATTAGTTACTATGGTAATCTAATTAGTTACCATGGTTATCTAATTAGTTACTACAGTAATCTCATTAGTTACTATGGTCATCTAATTAGTTACTATGGTAATCTAATTCGTTACTATGGTCATCTAATTAGTTAGTATGGTAATCTAATTAGTTACCATGGTTATCTAATTAATTACTACGGTAATCTCATTAGTTACTATGGTCATCTAATTAGTTACTATGGTCGTCTAATTAGTTTTATAGTTACAATGGTCATCTAATTAGTTACTATGGTAATCTAATTAGTTTTATAGTTACTATGGTCATCTAATTAGTTACTATGGTAATCTAATTAGTTTTATAGTTACTATGGTCATCTAATTAGTTACTATGGTAATCTAATTAGTTTTATAGTTACTATGGTCATCTAATTAGTTACTATGGTAATCTAATTAGTTACTATTGTCATCTAATTAGTTACTATGGTAATCTAATTAGTTACTATGGTCATCTAATTAGCTACTATAGTAATCTAATTAGTTACTATGGTCATCTAATTAGTTACTATGGTCATCTAATTTGTTACTATGGTCATCTAATTAGTTACTATGGTAATCTAATTAGTTACTATGGTCATCTAATTAATTACTATGGTCATCTAATTAGTTACTATGGTCAGCTACGTCACAGCAAGCTCAGACGTGGCACCAAGCAGTGTGGGCGGGAAGCGTTTCCACAGACGCGGAAGGAGATTTTCACAATAAAGTTGTAAAGCTCAGTAAAATATATAATAGTATAGAATGGAATAGAAAGTACTTTATTGATCCCTGGGGGGAATTCAGCAAATATCACCTGCATCAGATTGTAGGTGGGTTTTTTTTTGTACTTTTGGCCTTCATATTTCACTGTTTGCTGCATTTTTGTTGCGTTTCACTTGATTGTAAAATATGTCGTTCAAAAGCGGGCGTGAAATTCATATTTTGTCAATATTTAGTGTTTTATCGTTCATAGAAAAATGTGAAATTCTATTATGTTTTTTAAGGCGGTCTGTCATAACGTTTTTAGCATTCATCCATCCATCCATTTTCTACCGCTTATTCCCTTTGGGGTCGCGGGGGGCGCTGGCGCCTATCTTAGCTACAATCGGGCGGAAGGCAGAGTACACCCTGGGCAAGTCGCCACCTCATCGCAGGGCCAGATTTTAGCATTCAATCAGACATTATTGTGAGGTTTTTTATTAGTGTTCCTAAAAATACAGATGTATTGGCCCCCGGACACATTTTTTTCTCTAAATGTGGCCCACGAGTCAAAATAATTGCCCGGGTCTGATCTAGACGGATCTCCAGGCGGATTATAATTATTGGTTTGCAAAAAAAAATAAAAATTTTTTGGACCAATTAGGTGAAATTGCATAATTTTCCCACAGCACACCAAAACAATACCTCCGGGTACACAAGTGCAGAGGTTCTCAAATGGGGGTAGGCGTACCCCCTGGGGGTACTTGAAGGTATGCCAAGGGGTACGTGAGATTTTTTTAAAATATTCTAAAAAATAGCAACAATTTAAAAATCCTTTATAAATATATTTATTGAATAATTCTTCAACAAAATATGAATGTAAGAAAGAAAGAAATGCAACAATGCAATATTCAGTGTTGACAGCTCGATTTTTTTTGTGGACATGTTCCATAAATATTGATGTTAAAGAAATGTTTGGCATAAAGTTCATGAATCCAGATGGATCTCTATTACAATCCCCAAAGAGGGCACTTTGAGTCGATGATTACTTCTATGTGTAGAAATCTTTATTAGGGACCGAATGTCCCTTTGGGACAGAGGACCCTATTGTATTTCTAAGGTTTTATTATTATAATACCGCCGCCTCCTTGAGCTGTAATTTAACCCCTTTAACATGCTTCAAAACTCACCAAATTTAACACACACATCGGGACTGGCAAAAATTGCGATCTTATCAAAAAAACAAAACCCAAAATTCAAAATTGCACTCTAGCGCCCCCTAGGAAAAAACAAAGACAAAATTGCTTGTAACTTCCGTTGGGAATGTCCTAGAGACATGAAACAAAAACCTCTAAGTAGGTCTGACTTCGACCTAGATTTCATACCCTGACCTCCTTCAGCAAAAATCAACAGGAAGTTGGCAAAAAAAACCCTTCAAAACAAAAGTTTCCTAAAAAATTAAATTTTTGCCTCTTTGAGCTGTAATTTGAGCCCCTTAAAACGCTTCAAAACTCACCAAACTGGACACACACATCAGGAATGATGAAAATTGTGATCTTATAAAAAAACAAACCCCAAAACTCAAAATTGCGCTATAGCGCCCCCTTGGAAATAACACAGACAAAACTGCTTGTAACTTCCGTTAGGAATGTCGTGGAGACATGAAACAAAAACCTCTGTGTAGGTCTGACTTGGACCTAGATTTCATACCCTGACCTCCTTCAGCAAAAATCAACAGGAAGTTGGCAAAAACCCCTTCAAAACAAAAGTTTCCTTAAAAATGTAATTCTTGCCTCTTTGAGCTGTAATTTGACACCCTTAACATGCTTCAAAACGCACCAAACTGGACACACACATCAGGACTGGCAAAAATTGCGATCTAATAAAAAACCAAACCCCAAAACTCAAAATTGCGCTCTAGCGCCCCCTAGGAAAAAACAAAGACAAAATTGCTTGTAACTTCCGTTGGGAATGTCCTAGAGACATGAAACAAAAACCTCTAAGTAGGTCTGACTTCGACCTAGATTTCATACCCTGACCTCCTTCAGCAAAAATCAACAGGAAGTTGGCAAAAAAAACCTTCAAAACAAAAGTTTCCCAAAAAAATTTAATTTTTGCCTCTTTGAGCTGTAATTTGACCCCCTTAAAACGCTTCAAAACTCACCAAACTGGACACACACATCAGAAATGATGAAAATTGTGATTTAATAAAAAAAAAAACCTCAAAACTCAAAATTGCGCTATAGCGCCCCCTTGGAAATAACACAGACAAAACTGCTTGTAACTTCCGTTAGGAATGTCGTGGAGACATGAAACAAAAACCTCTAAGTAGGTCTGACTTCGACCTAGATTTCATACCCTGACCTCCTTCAGCAAAAATCAACAGGAAGTTGGCAAAAACCCCTTCAAAACAAAAGTTTCCTAAAAAATGTAATTCTTTCCTCTTTGAGCTGTAATTTGACCCCCTTAAAACGCTTCAAAACTCACCAAACTGGACACACACATCAGGAATGATGAAAATTGTGATCTAATAAAAAAACTAACCCCAAAACTCAAAATTGCGCTATAGCGCCCCCTTGGAAATAACACAGACAAAACTGCTTGTAACTTCCGTTAGGAATGTCGTGGAGACATGAAACAAAAACCTCTATGTAGGTCTGACTTAGACCTAGATTTCATACCCTGACTTCCTTCAGCAAAAATCAACAGGAAGTTGGCAAAAACCCCTTCAAAACAAAAGTTTCCTTAAAAATGTAATTCTTGCCTCTTTGAGCTGTAATTTGACCCCCTTAAAACGCTTCAAAACTCACCAAACTGGACACACACATCAGAACTGGTGAAAATTGCGATCTAATTAAAAAAAAAAAAAAAAACTCAAAATTGCGCTCTAGTGCCCCCTAGGAAAAAACACATACAAAACGGCTTGTAACTTCCGTTAGGAATGTCGTGGAGACATGAAACAAAAACCTCTAAGTAGGTGTGACTTAGACCTAGATTTCATACCCTGACCTCCTTTAGCAAAAATCAACAAGAAGTTGGCAAAAACCCCTTTGAAACAAAAGTTTCCTAAAAAATGTCATTTTTGCCTCTTTGAGCTGTAATTTGACCCCCTTAAAACGCTTCAAAACTCACCAAACTGGACACACACATCAGGAATGATAAAAATTGTGATCTAATAAAAAAACAAACCCCAAAACTCAAAATTGCGCTATAGCGCCCCCTTGGAAATAACACAGACAAAACTGCTTGTAACTTCCGTTAGGAATGTCGTGGAGACATGAAACAAAAACCTATATGTAGGTCTGACTTAGACCTAGATTTCATACCCTGACCTCCTTCAGCAAAAATCAACAGGAAGTTGGCAAAAACCCCTTCAAAACAAAAGTTTCCACAAAAATGTAATTTTTGCCTCTTTGAGCTGTAATTTGACCCCTTTAAAATGCTTCAAAACTCACCAAACTGGAGACACACATCAGGACTGGCGAAAATTGTGATTTAATAAAAAACCAAACCCCAAAACTCAAAATTGCGCTCTAGAGCCCCCTAGGAAAAAACACAGACAAAACTGCTTGTAACTTCCATCAGGAATGTCGTGGAGACATGAAACAAAAACCTCTAAGTAGGTCTGACTTCGACCTAGATTTCATACCCTGACCTCCTTCAGCAAAAATCAACAGGAAGTTGGCAAAAAAAAACCTTCAAAACAAAAGTTTCCTAAAAAATGTAATTTTTGCCTCTTTGAGCTGTAATTTGAGCCCCTTAAAAGGCTTCAAAACTCACCATACTGGACACACACATCAGGAATGATGAAAATTGTGATCTAATAAAAAAAAAAAACCCCAAAACTCAAAATTGCGCTATAGCGCCCCCTTGGAAATAACACAGACAAAACTGCTTGTAACTTCCGTTAGGAATGTCGTGGAGACATGAAACAAAAACCTCTATGTAGGTCTGACTTAGACCTAGATTTCATACCCTGACCTCCTTCAGCAAAAATCAACAGGAAATTGGCAAAAACCCCTTCAAAACAAAAGTTTCCTTAAAAATGTAATTCTTGCCTCTTTGAGCTGTAATTTGACACCCTTAACATGCTTCAAAATGCACCAAACTGGACACACACATCAGGACTGGCAAAAATTGCGATCTAATAAAAAAACAAACCCCAAAACTCAAAATTGCGCTCTAGCGCCCCCTAGGAAAAAACAAAGACAAAATTGCTTGTAACTTCCGTTAGGAATGTCCTAGAGACATGAAACAAAAACCTCTAAGTAGGTCTGACTTCGACCTAGATTTCATACCCTGACCTCCTTCAGCAAAAATCAACAGGAAGTTGGCAAAAAAAACCTTCAAAACAAAAGTTTCCTAAAAAATTTAATTTTTGCCTCTTTGAGCTGTAATTTGACCCCCTTAAAACGCTTCAAAACTCACCAAACTGGACACACACATCAGAAATGATGAAAATTGTGATTTAATAAAAAAAAAACCCTCAAAACTCAAAATTGCGCTATAGCGCCCCCTTGGAAATAACACAGACAAAACTGCTTGTAACTTCCATCAGGAATGTCGTGGAGACATGAAACAAAAACCTCTAAGTAGGTCTGACTTAGACCTAGATTTCATACCTTGACCTCCTTCAGCAAAAATCAACAGGAAGTTGGCAAAAAAAACCCTTCAAAACAAAAGTTTCCTAAAAAATTTAATTTTTGCCTCTTTGAGCTGTAATTTGACCCCCTTAAAATGCTTCAAAACTCACCAAACTGGACACACACATCAGGAATGATGAAAATTGTGATCTAATAAAAAAACAAACCCCAAAACTCAAAATTGCGCTATAGCGCCCCCTTGGAAATAACACAGACAAAACTGCTTGTAACTTCCGTTAGGAATGTCGTGGAGACATGAAACAAAAACCTCTAAGTAGGTCTGACTTAGACCTAGATTTCATACCCTGACCTCCTTCAGCAAAAATCAACAGGAAGTTGGCAAAAAAAACCCTTCAAAAATAAAGTTTCCTAAAAAATTTAATTTTTGCCTCTTTGAGCTGTAATTTGACCCCCTTAAAATGCTTCAAAACTCACCAAACTGGACACACATCAGGACTGGTGAAAATTGCGATCTAATTAAAAAAAAACAAAAAAACTCAAAATTGCGCTCTAGTGCCCCCTAGGAAAAAACACATACAAAACTGCTTGTAACTTCCGTTAGGAATGTCGTGGAGACATGAAACAAAAACCTCTAAGTAGGTCTGACTTAGACCTAGATTTCATACCTTGACCTCCTTCAGCAAAAATCAACAGGAAGTTGGCAAAAACCCCTTCAAAACAAAAGTTTCCTAAAAAATTTAATTTTTGCCTCTTTGAGCTGTAATTTGACCCCCTTAAAATGCTTCAAAACTCACCAAACTGGACACACACATCAGGACTGGCAAAAATTGCGATCTAATAAAAAACCAAACCCCAAAACTCAAAATTGCGCTCTAGCGCCCCCTAGGAAAAAACAAAGACAAAATTGCTTGTAACTTCCGTTAGGAATGTCCTAGAGACATGAAACAAAAACCTCTAAGTAGGTCTGACTTCGACCTAGATTTCATACCCTGACCTCCTTCAGCAAAAATCAACAGGAAGTTGGCAAAAAAAACCTTCAAAACAAAAGTTTCCTAAAAAATTTAATTTTTGCCTCTTTGAGCTGTAATTTGACCCCCTTAAAACGCTTCAAAACTCACCAAACTGGACACACACATCAGAAATGATGAAAATTGTGATTTAATAAAAAAAAAACCCTCAAAACTCAAAATTGCGCTATAGCGCCCCCTTGGAAATAACACAGACAAAACTGCTTGTAACTTCCATCAGGAATGTCGTGGAGACATGAAACAAAAACCTCTAAGTAGGTCTGACTTAGACCTAGATTTCATACCTTGACCTCCTTCAGCAAAAATCAACAGGAAGTTGGCAAAAAAAAACCCTTCAAAACAAAAGTTTCCTAAAAAATTTAATTTTTGCCTCTTTGAGCTGTAATTTGACCCCCTTAAAATGCTTCAAAACTCACCAAACTGGACACACACATCAGGAATGATGAAAATTGTGATCTAATAAAAAAACAAACCCCAAAACTCAAAATTGCGCTATAGCGCCCCCTTGGAAATAACACAGACAAAACTGCTTGTAACTTCCGTTAGGAATGTCGTGGAGACATGAAACAAAAACCTCTAAGTAGGTCTGACTTAGACCTAGATTTCATACCCTGACCTCCTTCAGCAAAAATCAACAGGAAGTTGGCAAAAAAAACCCTTCAAAACAAAAGTTTCCTAAAAAATTTAATTTTTGCCTCTTTGAGCTGTAATTTGACCCCCTTAAAATGCTTCAAAACTCACCAAACTGGACACACATCAGGACTGGTGAAAATTGCGATCTAATTAAAAAAAAACAAAAAAACTCAAAATTGCGCTCTAGTGCCCCCTAGGAAAAAACACATACAAAACTGCTTGTAACTTCCGTTAGGAATGTCGTGGAGACATGAAACAAAAACCTCTAAGTAGGTCTGACTTAGACCTAGATTTCATACCTTGACCTCCTTCAGCAAAAATCAACAGGAAGTTGGCAAAAACCCCTTCAAAACAAAAGTTTCCTAAAAAATTTAATTTTTGCCTCTTTGAGCTGTAATTTGACCCCCTTAAAATGCTTCAAAACTCACCAAACTGGACACACACATCAGGACTGGCAAAAATTGCGATCTAATAAAAAACCAAACCCCAAAACTCAAAATTGCGCTCTAGCGCCCCCTTGGAAATAACACAGACAAAACTGCTTGTAACTTCCGTTAGGAATGTCCTAGAGACATGAAACAAAAACCTCTAAGTAGGTCTGACTTCGACCTAGATTTCATACCCTGACCTCCTTCGGCAAAAATCAACAGGAAGTTGGCAAAAAAAAACCTTCAAAACAAAAGTTTCCTAAAAAATTTAATTTTTGCCTCTTTGAGCTGTAATTTGAGCCCCTTAAAAGGCTTCAAAACTCACCAAACTGGACACACACATCAGAAATGATGAAAATTGTGATCTAATAAAAAAACAAACCCCAAAACTCAAAATTGCGCTATAGCGCCCCCTTGGAAATAACACAGACAAAACTGCTTGTAACTTCCGTTAGGAATGTCGTGGAGACATGAAACAAAAACCTCTATGTAGGTCTGACTTAGACCTAGATTTCATACTCTGACCTCTTTCAGGAAAAATCAACAGGAAGTTGGAAAAAACCCCTTCAAAACAAAAGTTTCCTAAAAAATGTAATTTTTGCCTCTTTGAGCCATAATTTGACCTCCTTAAAATGCTTCAAAACTCACCAAACTAGACACACACATCAGGAATGATGAAAATTGTGATCTAATAAAAGACCAAACCCCAAAACTCAAAATTGCGCTCTAGAGCCCCCTAGGAAAAAACACATACAAAACTGCTTGTAACTTCCGTTAGGAATGTCGTGGAGACATGAAACAAAAACCTCTAAGTAGGTCTGACTTAGACCTAGATTTCATACCCTGACCTCCTTCAGCAAAAATCATCAGGAAGTTGGCAAAAAAAACCTTCAAAACAAAAGTTTCCTAAAAAATTAAATTTTTGCCTCTTTGAGCTGTAATTTGACCCCCTTAAAATGCTTCAAGACTCACCAAACTGGACACACACACCAGGACTGGTGAAAATTGCGATCTAATAAAAAAACCAAACCCCAAAACTCAAAATTGCGCTCTAAAGCCCACTACGAATAAAACACAGACAAAACTGCTCTTGGGAAGAAAACACCAACAAAACTGCTTGTAACTTCCGGTAGGAATGTCGTAGAGACATGAAACAAAAACCTCTACGTAGGTCTTATTTCATTAATTGACATCCTTCAGCAAAAATCAACAGGAAGTTGGCAATTACCCCTTCGAAACAAAAGTTTTGTAAAAACCCGTCACCTTTTTTCAAACATTATCTCCTCTGAGCGCGTTTGTTGTCTCGGCTTCAAACTCGCACAGGAAAGAGATTGAACCCTTTCTGATTAAAAGTTGCGCAAAGAGTTTTTCTAACTGCCCCAGGATGCAGGGAAGGTAGGTAATGTGCAGGTAAAGATATGTTGGCAGGAAACACCAGCAAAAGACGGTGCTTGCAGCTTTAATTAGGGTCCGCCCTGCCTATGGCAAAGGACTCCACAGGAGGACCCTATTGAAACTCGTCCGTTTTATTATACTTATTATTATTATTGTTTATTCCGCACTGTCGCGCCCCAATTTCACCCCCTTAACATGCTTCAAAACTCACCAAAGTTGACACACACATCGGTCTACCGGGACACCCCAACATATTAAGCAACCAAACCCCAAAAATGAAAATTGCGCGCTAGCGCCCCCTAGCAAAAAAAAAAACAGACTGCTTGTAACTTCCGTCAGGAATGTCGTAGAGACATGAAACAAAAACCTCTGTGTAGGTCTGACTTAGACCTAAATTTTCAATAAAAAACGTCTATACCCAAAATCAACAGACATTTTGCAAAAACTCATTCAAAGCAGAATTTTCGCAAAAAAATGCTATTTTTGCCTCTTTGAGCTGTAATTTCACCCCCTTAAAATGCTTCAAAACTCACCAAACTTGGCAGACACATCAGGACTGGCAGAAATTGCGATCTAATGAAAAAAATAAATAATAAAACTTAAAATTGCGCTCTAGACATGAAACAAAAACTTCTATCAAGGTCTCACTTAGACCTACATTTAGATAATTGACATCCTTCGGCAAAAATCAACAGGAAGTTAAAAATTGCCCCTTCAAAATAAAAGTTTTGTGAAAACCCGTCACCTTTTTTCAAAAGTTATCTCCTCTGAGCGCGTTTGTCGTTTCGGCTTCAAACTCGCACAGGAGAGAGTTTGAACCCTTCTGATTAAAAAATTTATAATTGAATCACTTGTTTATTTTTCAACAAGTATTTTGTTATTGTTAAATCTTTTTTTCCAAATAGTTCAAGAAAGACCACTACACATGAACAACATTTTGCACTGTTATACAATTTAATAAATCAGAAACTGATGACATAGTGCCGTATTTTACTTCTTTATCTCTTTTTTTCAACCAAAAATGCTCTGCTCTGATTAGGGGGTACTTGAATTAAATAAAAATGTTCACAGGGGGTACCTCGTGGAAAAAAAGGTGAGAACCACTACCCCTAGTGTTCCGCGGCACAGTGGTTGGAAAAACACTGACATAAGCACCCTGACCCACCATCTCATCCCGACCGAGACATTCCCACGCTGATGGCCATCCGATACAAAACGCCGCCATGATTGCTTTAAAAAACCCCTTCCAGGGTCAAAAAATAAATAAATCCCCCCCTCCCTCTCTAGCTGCCCGGGATAATAAGTTTCCTTTAAGCAATCGTCACCAGCTGTCCCCTCTGACGCCATTGCCAAGTCCAGATTTGTGTGTGTGTGTGTGTGTGTGTGTGTGTGTGTGTGTGTGTGTGTGTGTGTGTGTGTGTGTGTGTGTGTGTGTGTGTGTGCGTGTGCTTATGTTGATCTCTGCACACCCTTTGATTTCCCTTTAGCCTCGTTGTCTTCTGTCGTATGTTCTTGAATGCTTGCTTATGGGTGTTATTTGTTTTCTCCCTTCCTTCCCCTTCCCTCCTTCCCTCCCTTCTCCTGTATTTGCATGCCGTTCCTCCTTCTCCTCCTCCACTACCGCCATGTCCTCTCCTTGTGTGCTCGCTCAGACACCACGCCCAGCACTGAACCTGCAGCTCATGGTTGGTATCTCTACTTTTTTTTCCCCCCTCTTTACGTCTCCTTTTGTTCTTTTCTATATTCTTTTTAGGGTTTTGTTTAGGATTCTTTTTGTTCATCCTGCATCTGCAGCATGTTTATGAAACTGTGTGTGTCATAGCGTCCACCCCCTGCCGCCGCCCCCCCCCCCCCCCCCCCCCCCCCCCCCACTGGCTTGCCAGCTGGCTACAGTTTATTTCTGTTGCACAAATGGTGTGGCGTTGCAGGAATAGCATAAAGTTCTTGACAATAACACGTTTTTTTTGTTCTCATTCCCACGCATTATCGCCCAACGCGTGAAACGCTCGCATCCACACATTACAACAGCAACAAGCAGCGCACAGTTACAGTCTTCCAGAGACCAGACATGGGCCTTAAGTGTGTTATTCCAAGCGAGACGGCTTCCAGTAAGCCAATGACAGGTTTCATAATGTCAAATATGACAATCCAATCCAATCCACTTTATTTATATAGCACATTTAAACAACAATAACGTTTCCAAAGTGCTGCGCAGCCATGTTAAAAACAATTGTAAAAAAAATAAAAAAATAAATAAAAATAAATCAATAAAATAAAATAAAAAAGTATATATATATATATATATATATATATATATATATATATATATATATATATATATTATGCTCCACCAATGACTGAATAAAAACAAAAAATAAATAAATATAAAACCAATAAAAACAATATAAAAACAAATATGATTAAAAACTATTTTAAAGGGTAAAATCAATTAAAACAGTAAAATAGAAATAAAAGTGTATAAAAAACACAGAGGACAACAGAGAACAGAGGACCACACAACTCACGTAGTGTTAAAAGCCAAAGAATAAAAGTGGGTCTTAAGACGAGACTTAAAACACTCCACTGTGGAAGCAGTTTGAACATGGAGGGGCAGAGTGTTCCAGAGCTTAGGGCCGACCACAGAGAAAGCCCTGTCTCCCCTGGTCTTAAGTCTGGTCTTGAGCACCACGAGCTGGAACTGGCTCTCGGACCTCAGAGGAGAGACAGGAGAGACTTTGAACACCCGTCACCTTTTTTCAAACATTATCTCCTCTGAGCCCGTTTGTCGTTTCGGCTTCAAACTCGCACAGGAGAGACTTTGAACCCTTCTGATTAAAAGTTATTGAAAGAGTTTTGATAAGTTCTCCGGTTTGGATTTTACGCGCCTTTATGTGACAGGAGCATTCTTCTGTGCTTAGGAAGCTACTTTGAAATGCTAGTCAAAGATCCTTTATGTGACAGGAGCATTCTTCTGTGCTTAGGAACCAACATTAAAGCGCTAGTCAAAGATCCTTTGTATGAAAAAGGCCTTCTGCTGTTTTCAGGAACCTACTTTAAAAAACACTAGTCAAAAATCGTCAATATGACAGAAGCCCTCTGCTGTTTTTTTGGAACCTAGTTTAAAAACGCTAGTCAAAGATCCTCTAAATGACAAGAGCACCTGGCTCTTTTTAGGAACACTCTTTAAAAATGTTAGTCAAAGATCCTTTATGTGACAGGAGCATTCTTCTGTACTTAGGAACATACTTTAAAGCACTAGTCAAAGATCATTTGTATGAAAAAAACTCTCTGCTGTTTTTTTGGAACCTAGTTTAAAAACGCTAGTCAAAGATCCTCTAAATGACAAGAGCACCTGGCTCTTTTTAGGAACACTTTAAAAATGTTAGTCAAAGATCCTTTATGTGACAGGAGCATTCTTCTGTACTTAGCAACATACTTTAAAGCGCTAGTCAAAGATCATTTGTATGAAAAAAAACCCTCTGCTGTTTTTCGGAACCTAGTTTAAAAACGCTAGTTAAAGATCTTCTGAATGACAAGAGCACCTGGCTCTTCTAAGAAACCCTCTTTAAAAATGCTAGTCAAAGATCCTTTATGTGACAGGAGCATTATTCTGTGCTTAGGAAGCTACTTTGAAATGCTAGTCAAAGATCCTTTATGTGACAGGAGCATTCTTCTGTGCTTAGGAACCAACATTAAAGCGCTAGTCAAAGATCCTTTGTATGAAAAAGGCCTTCTGCTGTTTTCAGGAACCTACTTTAAAAAACACTAGTCAAAAATCGTCAATATGACAGAAGCCCTCTGCTGTTTTTTTGGAACCTAGTTTAAAAACGCTAGTCAAAGATCCTCTAAATGACAAGAGCACCTGGCTCTTTTTAGGAACACTCTTTAAAAATGTTAGTCAAAGATCCTTTATGTGACAGGAGCATTCTTCTGTACTTAGGAACATACTTTAAAGCACTAGTCAAAGATCATTTGTATGAAAAAAACTCTCTGCTGTTTTTTTGGAACCTAGTTTAAAAACGCTAGTCAAAGATCCTCTAAATGACAAGAGCACCTGGCTCTTTTTAGGAACACTTTAAAAATGTTAGTCAAAGATCCTTTATGTGACAGGAGCATTCTTCTGTACTTAGCAACATACTTTAAAGCGCTAGTCAAAGATCATTTGTATGAAAAAAAACCCTCTGCTGTTTTTCGGAACCTAGTTTAAAAACGCTAGTTAAAGATCTTCTGAATGACAAGAGCACCTGGCTCTTCTAAGAAACCCTCTTTAAAAATGCTAGTCAAAGATCCTTTATGTGACAGGAGCATTATTCTGTGCTTAGGAAGCTACTTTGAAATGCTAGTCAAAGATCCTTTATGTGACAGGAGCATTCTTCTGTGCTTAGGAACCAACATTAAAGCGCTAGTCAAAGATCCTTTGTATGAAAAAGGCCTTCTGCTGTTTTCAGGAACCTACTTTAAAAAACACTAGTCAAAAATCGTCAATATGACAGAAGCCCTCTGCTGTTTTTTTGGAACCTAGTTTAAAAACGCTAGTCAAAGATCCTCTAAATGACAAGAGCACCTGGCTCTTTTTAGGAACACTCTTTAAAAATGTTAGTCAAAGATCCTTTATGTGACAGGAGCATTCTTCTGTACTTAGGAACATACTTTAAAGCACTAGTCAAAGATCATTTGTATGAAAAAAACTCTCTGCTGTTTTTTTGGAACCTAGTTTAAAAACGCTAGTCAAAGATCCTCTAAATGACAAGAGCACCTGGCTCTTTTTAGGAACACTTTAAAAATGTTAGTCAAAGATCCTTTATGTGACAGGAGCATTCTTCTGTACTTAGCAACATACTTTAAAGCGCTAGTCAAAGATCATTTGTATGAAAAAAAACCCTCTGCTGTTTTTCGGAACCTAGTTTAAAAACGCTAGTTAAAGATCTTCTGAATGACAAGAGCACCTGGCTCTTCTAAGAAACCCTCTTTAAAAATGCTAGTCAAAGATCCTTTATGTGACAGGAGCATTATTCTGTGCTTAGGAAGCTACTTTGAAATGCTAGTCAAAGATCCTTTATGTGACAGGAGCATTCTTCTGTGCTTAGGAACCAACATTAAAGCGCTAGTCAAAGATCCTTTGTATGAAAAAGGCCTTCTGCTGTTTTCAGGAACCTACTTTAAAAAACACTAGTCAAAAATCGTCAATATGACAGAAGCCCTCTGCTGTTTTTTTGGAACCTAGTTTAAAAACGCTAGTCAAAGATCCTCTAAATGACAAGAGCACCTGGCTCTTTTTAGGAACACTCTTTAAAAATGTTAGTCAAAGATCCTTTATGTGACAGGAGCATTCTTCTGTACTTAGGAACATACTTTAAAGCACTAGTCAAAGATCATTTGTATGAAAAAAACTCTCTGCTGTTTTTTTGGAACCTAGTTTAAAAACGCTAGTCAAAGATCCTCTAAATGACAAGAGCACCTGGCTCTTTTTAGGAACACTTTAAAAATGTTAGTCAAAGATCCTTTATGTGACAGGAGCATTCTTCTGTACTTAGCAACATACTTTAAAGCGCTAGTCAAAGATCATTTGTATGAAAAAAAACCCTCTGCTGTTTTTCGGAACCTAGTTTAAAAACGCTAGTTAAAGATCTTCTGAATGACAAGAGCACCTGGCTCTTCTAAGAAACCCTCTTTAAAAATGCTAGTCAAAGATCCTTTATGTGACAGGAGCATTATTCTGTGCTTAGGAAGCTACTTTGAAATGCTAGTCAAAGATCCTTTATGTGACAGGAGCATTCTTCTGTGCTTAGGAACCAACATTAAAGCGCTAGTCAAAGATCCTTTGTATGAAAAAGGCCTTCTGCTGTTTTCAGGAACCTACTTTAAAAAACACTAGTCAAAAATCGTCAATATGACAGAAGCCCTCTGCTGTTTTTTTGGAACCTAGTTTAAAAACGCTAGTCAAAGATCCTCTAAATGACAAGAGCACCTGGCTCTTTTTAGGAACACTCTTTAAAAATGTTAGTCAAAGATCCTTTATGTGACAGGAGCATTCTTCTGTACTTAGGAACATACTTTAAAGCACTAGTCAAAGATCATTTGTATGAAAAAAACTCTCTGCTGTTTTTTTGGAACCTAGTTTAAAAACGCTAGTCAAAGATCCTCTAAATGACAAGAGCACCTGGCTCTTTTTAGGAACACTCTTTAAAAATGTTAGTCAAAGATCCTTTATGTGAAAGGAGCATTCTTCTGTGCTTAGGAACCTACTTTGAAATGCTAGTCAAAGATCCTTTATATGAAGGGGAAAAAAACAGTTGTTTTTGATCAACTATTGCAAAAATAAATAAAAATGCTTCCCTGCAAAGTACGCTACTATTTCTGGGAATCTGCTGCAAAAAAATGGAGCCAGAGTTTTTGAGGCGGACTTTGTGCTCAGGAACCTACTTTGAAATGCTAGTCAAAGATCCTTTATATGAAGTGGGAAAAAAAACAGTTGTTTTTGATCAACTATTGCAAAAATAAATAAAAATGCTTCCCTGCTCAGCACGCTGCTGTTTCTGGGAATCTGCTGTAAAAAAAAATGAGCCAGAGTTTTCGAGGCGGACTTTGTGCGGGTGTTGTTGACCCGTCCAGATGTTCGCCGTCAAAGCGTCGGGTGTTGGAGGCATCGATCTCCTGGCTCATAAAGAAAGGCCATGTTGGTAGAAGATGTCAGCTGACGGCGAGCGGCATCGACTAATTTCCTTTGAGTAGAGGTGAGCACATCTGGAAAGGAGGGGCCGGGCTGCAGCTGCCAACATGGCTGTCAGCACGCGGCAGAAAGGTGTGGGATAATTGAGCGCCGCTCCGAGATCTAAGACGGCAACGCGCCGTAATGGTCGCAGTGTGCTCACTGCAGGACTGTGTGCTGGCGGACGGCAACATGAAGGCAATGACAGCCAGACAATGCGCATAACGACACTGTTGCTACGCGCCTGGTCGCCATGATGCTATTTCTAATTGTTGACAAAGAAGTGATGTTTATGCTGATTTGGCAACTATTTGAACACACAACCCAGAATAAAATACATTAAGTAGTAGAGTAGTACTTGATATATATTGTATATATATATATATATATATATATATATGTTCTAAAATACACCTGCCTGTCAGATATGACAGCTAAGTATTTAAAAGTGCAATAAACATGTTTATTGGTTGCTCCGTCATCAAATTAAAGTGTGATGGGACAATTAACGACAGAGCCTTGAAGCCCTCGTTAAAACCTTTGATTTGATATGCGACTCAATAGAGTTTGTCGCTTAACTGTTTTTGAAGACGTACCGCCAAAAAACGCTCGTCAAAGATCCTTAATGTGACAGGAAAAGTGGGGTTTTTAAGAATTTATAGATGGATAGATAGATAGATAGATAGATAGATAGATAGATAGATAGATAGATAGATAGATAGATAGATAGATCGATAGATAGATAGATGTATATACATATATGTATCCAAATGTGTATGTATGTAAATATGTGTGTATATTAGTATATATATATGGATATATGTGTATATATATCAATCAATCAATGTTTACTTATATAGCCCTAAATCACTAGTGTCTCAAAGGGCTGCACAAACCACTACGACATCCTCGGTAGGCCCACATAAGGGCAAGGAAAACTCACACCCAGTGGGACATCGGTGACAATGATGACTATGAGAACATGATACTGTGATACTGATGATACTGATGACTATGAGAACATATGAGAACATGATACTGTGAAAGATCAATCCATAATGGATCCAACACAGTCGCGAGAGTCCAGTCCATAATGGATCCAACACAGTCGCGAGAGTCCAGTCCAAAGCGGATCCAACACAGCAGCGAGAGTCCCGTTCACAGCGGAGCCAGTATATGTATATATATATGTATGTATGTATGTATATGTGTGTATATATATATATATATGTGTGTGTGTATATGTATATGTATGTATATATATGTATGCGTGTATATATGTGTGTATATATATATATGTGCTTATATATGTATGTATATGTGTATATATATATGCCTATGTTTATATGTGTATATGTTTATGTATATATATATATATAGATATATATATATATATATATATATATATATATATATATATATATAAATGTATGTATATATGTCTATATATGTATACATGTATGTATATATATATGTGTGTATATATACATATATATTTTTATATATGTGTGTTAATATATGTGTATGTATCTATATATATACATATAAAATTATAAAAAATGCATAAAAATATAAATATATATATATATATAAATAAATGATAAATGGGTTGTACTTGTATTGCGCTTTTCTACCTTCAAGGTACTCAAAGCGCTTTGACACTACTTCCACATTTACCCATTCACACACATTCACACACTGTTGGAGGGAGCTGCCATGCAAGGCGCGAACCAGCAGCCATCAGGAGCAAGGGTGAAGTGTCTTGCTATATATATATATATATATATATATATATATATATATATATATATGTATATATATATATATATATATATATATATATATATATATATATATATACATATATATGTGTGTGTGTATATATATATGTATTTTTTATCATTTTTAGTAATTTATAGTAATTCAATTCATAAGAAATATCAATATAATATGAATGAATATGTTTAACTTAAAATTTAGATGAGTCATTGATCATTGATCCTATGTATATACAGTGGGACCTCGATTTACAAGCGTAATTAGGTTCGTCGATAGAAAAATGTGTATATCAATCTTCTAAATGTAAATATGAAAGTGGATTACAGCTTTGAAAAAAAAGTCCATACTTTAGGAAATGTTTGTACACTTTGAACACAATATAAAGTACTGGATATCAAACTAAATAACAAGAAGGCAATGGATCAACTTTCTCCTTATTAACAAGCCAAAACAGAAACAACAAGCTGAACTGTCCGCACACACACACACACACACACACACACACACACACACACACACCCACAGAGAGAGAGAGAGAGAGAGAGAGTATAAGCGAATGCCATGAATATACTCTTCGCCAATAGTCTTTTTTTTTTATTTTTTTATTTTTTTTAACTTCACAGCGATTGTCTGTTGTCATTTTTGGACTCGCATTGAGTCGGCAAAATGGACAAAACTCTCCAAAAGGCAAAAGAAAAAACCCACAGTAAAAGCTGCAGAAGTGCTCCGCTTCCCCCAAAATACTGTGCCCTGATTTTTGCCTGTAGGCGTGACACAAAATGAACAAATGATGCGTTTCAGGATTTATGCAGATCCCAAATGCAGATCAGCAGGTACCAGAAGGAAAGAAGAAGTTTATTTTGCTTTTGCTTTTGCATATTATTGTGGAACAAAAACGCCAGATAATATGTCTTACCTTATACACACACCATAATAATACTCCTATGTTGAAGCACATCAAACGTTGTAGCCTACACTTATCTCTTATGTTTGACCGCCATCCACTGTCCACACTTATTATTACACCATGTACCAAATATCTTCGAGGTGGGTCAGCTCAACCAAACGTATTCCTAACATTAGGCGCACCAGGTGTGGAGTTTGCCCTCCAGGGGGTTCTTCGGACCACCGATCATCATCATGAGAGCCTGGATGAGGGTTATCACCCTTGCTCCTGATGGGTGCTGGTTAGCGCCTTGCACGGGCAGCTCCCTCCATCAGTGTGTGTGAATGGGTAAATGTGGAAGTAGTGTCAAAGCGCTTTGAGTACCTTGAAGGTAGAAAAGCGCTATACAAGTACAACCCATTTATCATTATTAAATTGTATTTTTCTAGATCAGCGGTTTGCTTTTCAGCAATCGTCTTTTAGTCCGTGTCCGTCACGCTCCAGCTCCAACATTTCTCCTCCCGGTTGCTGCTTAAACAGAGCGACGGGTAATTCAATCAATCAATGTTTACTTATATAGCCCTAAATCACTAGTGTCTCAAAGGGCTGCACAAACCACTACGACATCCTCGGTAGGCCCACATAATGGCAAGGAAAACTCACACCCAGTGGGACGTCGGTGACAATGATGACCCTGGTGGGCCGTCCACGCGCCTGTCGCTGACGTCGAGGCCGGTCCTGGAACACCCCGCTTCGCTGCAGGCCCGCAGGCCACGCCCCCCCCCCCCCCCCCTCCACACCGTGTTATAAGGGTTTAAAGTGCGCCTTATAGTCGGGAAAATACAATATTTATTCATAATTACAAATTCATTAATACAACATAGCCAGTCTGTATTTTAATTGTTTTAATATTTTATTTTTAAAAAAGTAAATATTTTTCGAATTTAAGTACGTATCTTTCAATTATTAGTCAACTTTTGCCACTTATTACCAAATTAGCATTAAAACAAAAACAGAAAACAATAAAGACGCGAGGGGGGGGGGGTCAACAGGTTTTTGCTTGATTTCCGTGAAATCGCTGCATATTGTTATGTTATATTTGTGCATCCACAGTAATTGTTTTCTCCTCACATTTAGCACAACTGTTTGTGGGCCAGATGCTCTTGGGACAATTTGCAATCAATCGCGGGCTGTCAATCATTGCCATCTGTCCCCGGCTTCTGCTACCTGCTGGAAACGATGCACCTGCAGCCGCTCGCCAACTGTTAGCACATTACCACTCGCCCGGGCGCCTCTCGCCTCCTGACGATTCCTCCCGCCCCCCTTGCGTGTCAAGTAACAATACGACACAGCTTCAGTGAAATCCTATACAAGACTTGGATAAGAAAATGAGCCTTTTCTCACAATATAATCCGGCTCATTTTTCCGTCGATTTTTGATACTCTCGTTCTGTCAACTGTCATTGGCTAGCACAAGTGTGGCCGATGAGTGGGTCTATATTTAACATGCATATTCATCACCTTGTTTGATAATCAGGTCAGTTCGTTTACCTGTAAAAAGAAGGCGAAAAAAATGTTTGGGGGTTTTTCAAGCTGTCTGCTAAATCTGATGTCTGCTGATTTGCATGGGCTTCCTCAAGCCTAATTTTTTAGGACGCGCCTCATCTCAGGTGGCGTGTAATGCTCCAGTAAGCCGTATTACCGTGGAAATTACTTGGAGCTCGTGTCCGTGTGTGAATAAAGAACCTCATTTATCATCAAGTCTGCCTGCGGGCGTCATTTGACTTGAAATTTGCACACCAAAAAAAAAAAAAATCCGCAGGGCAATTAGAGGCGGCGTCATTTGATAAATCGACGAAAGGCGTGGATAAAGGTTCCAATCGATGCGGTTTGACGTGGCCGTCGCATCAAGTTCATATAATTGTTATTGACAGTGCATGATAAGTTGCCTTAAAGGTGCTGAAGCCAGGATTTGCACACAAATTACAGTGGGGCCAAAAAGTATTTAGTCAGCCACCGATTGTGCAAGTTCTCCCACTTAAAATGATGACAGAGGTCTGTAATTTTCATCATAGGTACACTTCAACTGTGAGAGACAGAATGTGAAAAAAAAATCCAGGAATTCACATTGTAGGAATTTTAAAGAATTTATTTGTAAATTATGGTGGAAAATAAGTATTTGGTCAACCATTCAAAGCTCTCACTGATGGAAGGAGGCTTTGGCTCAAAATCTCACGATTCATTCTTTCCTTAACACGGATCAATCATCCTGTCCCCTTTAGCAGAAAAACAGCCCCAAAGCATGATGTTTCCACCCCCATGCTTTACAGTAGGTGTGGTGTTCGTTGGATGCAACTCAGTATTCTTCTTCCTCCAAACACGACAAGTTGAGTTTATACCAAAATGGATACATGGATGATACAGCAGAGGATTGGGAGAATGTCATGTGGTCGGATGAAACCAAAATAGTACTTTTTGGTATATTTTGCCCAACTGTATGTGCTAAAGACTCAATATTAATGCGTAATATGCTGCTTCACTGACCTCAGGAAGAAAAAAAAAAGGCATATTTCTCCAAATTTGCACAAATATATGGACAACTTAAGCAAAGCGATAGACTCGACTTCTTTGGTACAGAGAGTGCGTGAAGTGAAATAAAACAGGAGTACATAAAAATATATATATATTGGCTCGCCGTCATGTTATTAACATATGGAAAGTGTAAAGTTAGAATCAAAAGATGGTGCTGACTCTTTTAATGACATTCAGACTTTACTTACAGTGGGGCAAAAAAGTATTTAGTCAGCCACCGATTGTGCAAGTTCTCCCACTTAAAATGATGACAGAGGTCTGTCATTTTCATCATAGGTACACTTCAACTGTGAGAGACAGAATGTGGGGGAAAAAATCCAGGAATTCACATTGTAAGAATTTTAGAGAATTTATTTGTAAATTATGGTGGAAAATAAGTATTTGTTCAACCATTCAAAGCACTCACTGATGGAAGGAGGCTTTGGCTCAAAATCTCACGATTCATTCTTTCCTTAACACGGATCAATCGTCCTGTCCCCTTTAGCAGAAAAACAGCCCCAAAGCATGATGTTTCCACCCCCATGCTTCACAGTAGGTATGGTGTTCTTGGGATGCAACTCAGTATTCTTCTTCCTCCAAACACGACGAGTTGAGTTTATACCAAAATGGATACATGGATGATACAGCAGAGGATTGGGAGAATGTCATGTGGTCAGATGAAACCAAAATAGTACTTTTTGGTATTTTTTGCCCCACTGTATGTGCTAAAGACTCAATATTAATGCGTAATATGCTGCTTCACTGACCTCAGGAAGAGAAAAAAAGCCCTATTTCTCCAAATTTGCACAAATATATAGACAACTAAAGGAAAGCGATAGACTCGACTTCTTTGGTAAAGAGAGTGCGTGAAAAACAGGAGTACATAAAAATAAAAACAATATTGGCTTGCCGTCATGTTATTAACATATTGAAAGTGTAAAGTTAGAATCAAAAGATGGTGCTGACTCTTTTAATGACATTCAGACTTTACTCACAGTGGGGGCAAAAATGTATTTAGTCAGCCACCAATTGTGCAAGTTCTCCCACTTAAAATGATGACAGAGGTCTGTAATTTTCATCATAGGTACACTTCAACTGTGAGAGACAGAATTGTGGGGGAAAAAATCCAGGAATTCACATTGTAGGAATTTTAAATAATTTATTTGTAAATTATGGTGGAAAATAAGTATTTGGTCAACCATTCAAAGCTCTCACTGATGGAAGGAGGCTTGGCTCAAAATCTCACGATTCATTCTTTCCTTAACACGGATCAATCATCCTGTCCCCTTTAGCAGAAAAACAGCCCCAAAGCATGATGTTTCCACCCCATGCTTTACAGTAGGTGTGGTGTTCGTTGGATGCAACTCAGTATTCTTCTTCCTCCCAAACACGACGAGTTGAGTTTATACCAAAATGGATACATGGATGATACAGCAGAGGATTGGGAGAATGTCATGTGGTCGGATGAAACCAAAATAGTACTTTTTGGTATATTTTGCCCAACTGTATGTGCTAAAGACTCAATATTAATTGCGTAATATGCTGCTTCACTGACCTCAGGAAGAAAAAAAAAAGGCATATTTCTCCAAATTTGCACAAATATATGGACAACTTAAGCAAAGCGATAGACTCGACTTCTTTGGTACAGAGAGTGCGTGAAGTGAAATAAAAACAGGAGTACATAAAAAATATATTATATATTGGCTCGCCGTCATGTTATTAACATATGGAAAGTGTAAAGTTAGAATCAAAAGATGGTGCTGACTCTTTTATGACATTCAGACTTTATTTAAATCAATAACAGAGCAGCTTCTCCTCATCCGGAAGCAAATGCGTCCCGTGAAAAAACGTCCGAGCGGAACTCTCGAATAACTCAAGTTCCTTGGGTGAATAATGTCAACTCCCCACACCGGTATGTTTTAGCGCTTTCATGGTGAGTTCACTGACGGATATAAGTAAAACTTTACACTACTTATGTATATAAGTAGGTATAGCTCGGTTGGTAGATCGGCCGTGTTAGCAACTTGAAGGTTGCAGGTTCGATCCCCGCATCCGCCATCCTAGTCACTGCCATTGTGTCCTTGGGCAAGAAAACTTTACCCACCTGCTCCCAGTGCCACCCACGCTGGTTTAAATGTAACTTAGATATTGGGTTTTCACTATGTAAAGCGCTTTGAGTCACTAGAGAAAAAGCGCTAATATAAATATAATTCACAATTCACACTACTTTATATAAAAAAAATGGCAACAGCGGTGTTGCGTTTTGGACACATATTGATGCGCGAAGTGTCACCCCAGGATGCTACAGGACTTCGGACCAGGCAGGATAGAAGGAAGGAAGGTAGAACTTGTTTAATATAAAAATGACAAAATAACACTTGACAAAAAGTGCTAATTTTAGCAGGAGTCAAGTTCAAAAGTCCAAAGTGGTGCGTGCCGAGCGCGCGGAAGCCAAGATGTGACTTAGCAGGTAACGCAAAAGCAGAATAACCAACGCAAACTGTTGCATAGAGCAAACAAAACATCCAGACTGAACTCAGGTAGCAGGCGGCTTAAATACTAACACAATAATCCAAAAACAGGTGTGCGCCAGGCGCCAGTGCAGGTGAAACAAATGAAGTCGCCATGGTGATGAATACAAACAAGGAAGTGCACACGACTCAGGGAATGGAAGAGTCAAAAAATAATAATAAAAACACACAAAAAGGACTCAAACATAGGCTAGAGATGTGATCAACAAGCGGAGGATGAATGTCCCATAATATTATATTTGTTTGCAAACCAGTAACTATAGTCTGCAAATGATGTCTAGAGCTCGGCAGAGTAACTGTGTAATACTCTTCCATATCAGTAGGTGGCAGCCGCCAGCTAATTACTTTGGAGATGTCGGAAATAGCGGGAGGCAGGGTCCAGGTAAAAAAAAAAAGTGTAATTCTTAAACCAAAAATAAACAAAAGGTGAGTGCCCCTAAGAAAAGGCATTAAAGTTTAGGGAAGGCTTTGAGGGAACGAAACTTAAACTGAACTGGCTGCAAAGTAAACAAAAACAGAATGCTGGACGACTGCAAAGACTTACTGTGGAGCAAAGACAATGTACATCCGAACACGACATGACAATCAACAACGTTATATTTTTTTGCAAACCAGTAATTATAGTCTGCAAATGATGTGTTGTTGTTCAATCATCAATCAATCAATGTTTATTTATATAGCCCCAAATCACAAATGTCTCAAAGGACTGCACAAATCATTTCGACTACAACATCCTCGGAAGAACCCACAAAAGGGCAAGGAAAACTCACACCCAGTGGGCAGGGAGAATTCACATTCAGTGGGACGCCAGTGACAATGCTGACTATGAGAAACCTTGGAGAGGACCTCAGATGTGGGCAACCCCCCCCCCTCTAGGGGACCGAAAGCAATGGATGTCGAGCGGGTCTAACATGATACTGTGAAAGTTCAATCCATAGTGGCTCCAAGACAGCAGTGAAAGTCCCGTCCATAGGAAACCATCTCAAGCGGATCAGCAGCGTAGAGATGTCCCCAACCGATACAGGCGAGCGGTCCATCCTGGGTCCCGACAAGCGGTCCATCCTGGGTCTCGACTCTGGACAGTCAGTACTTCATCCATGGTCATCGGACCGGACCCCCTCCACAAGGGAGGGGGGGGACATAGGAGAAAGAAAAGAAGCGGCAGATCAACTGGTCTAAAAAGGAGGTCTATTTAAGGCTAGAGTATACAGATGAGTTTTAAGATGAGACTTAAATGCTTCTACTGAGTATCTGTGCTGTCTAGAGCTCGGCAGAGTAACTGTGTAATACTCTTCCATATCAGTAGGTGGCAGCCGCCAGCTAATTACTTTGTAGATGTCGGAAACAGCGGGAGGCAGGGTCCAGGTAAAAAAAAAAAGTGTAATTCTTAAACCAAAAATAAACAAAAGGTGAGTGCCCCTAAGAAAAGGCATGAAAGTTTAGGGAAGGCTATGCGGGAACGAAACTTAAACTGTACTGGCTGCAAAGTAAACAAAAACAGAATGCTGGACGACAGCAAAGACTTACTGTGGAGCAAAAACAATGTACATCCGAACAAGACATGACAATCAACAACGTTATATTTTTTTGCAAATCAGTAATTATAGTCTGCAAATGATGTGTTGTTGTTGAGTGTCTGCGCTGTCTACAGCTCGGCAGAGTAACTGTGTAATACTCTTCCATATCAGTAGGTGGCAGCCGCCAGCTAATTACTTTGGAGATGTCGGAAACAGCGGGAGGCAGGGTCCAGGTAAAAAAAAAAGTGTAATTCTTAAACCAAAAATAAACAAAAGGTGAGTGCCCCTAAGAAAAGGCATTAAAGTTTAGGGAAGGCTTCGCGGGAATGAAACTTAAACTGAACTGGCTGCAAAGTAAACAAAAACAGAATGCTGGACGACAGCAAAGACTTACTGTGGAGCAAAGATAAAGTACATCCGAACACGACATGACAATCAACAACGTCCCCACAAAGTCGGATACAAACAATTGAAATATTCCTGATGGCTAAAACAAAGTAGACGTGGGAAATGTCGCTCAAAGGAAGACGTCAAAGTGCTACAGGAAAATACCAAAAAAAGAGAAAAAGCCACCAAAATAGGAGCGCAAGACAAGAAGTAAAACACTACACACAGGAAAACAGCAAAAAAAAACTCCAAATAAGTCAGGGTTGTGATGTGACAGGTAGTGACAGTACACCTACTTTGAGACAAGAGCTATAGTGATACATGGTTGGTTATATAACTTGGATTTATATCGCGCTTTTCTAGACCCTCAAAGCGCTCAAATGAGAAGTGGGTCTCACAATTCATTCACACCTGGTGGTGGTAAGCTACTTCAGTAGCCACAGCTGCCCTGGGGTAGACTGACTGTTATGGTTTGAAATCATATCCAACAATTGCGACGACAACTTTTTACTGTCAACTGAGTTTTTTGTTTTGTTTTATGAGTTTTTGCTAGAGGGGTTACCGCATCTGCTTCACAATACGAAGGTCCTGAGTTCGATCCCGGGCTCGGGATCTTTCCGTGTGGAGTTTGCAAGTTCTGTTGGGCGGTATAGCTCGGTTGTAAGAGTGGCCGAGCCAGCAACCTGAGGGTTGCAGGATCGATTCCCGCTTCCACCATCCTAGTCACTGCCGTTGTGTCCTTGGGCAAGGCACTTTACCCACCTGCTCCCAGTGCCACCCACACTGGTTTAAATGTAACTTAGATATTGGGTTTCGGTATGTAAAGCGCTTTGAGTCACTAGAGAAAAGCGCTACATAAATATAATTCACTTCACCCCCCGTGATGGCGTGGGTTCACTCCGGGTACTCCGGCTTCCTCCCACAATACGGAGGTCCTGAGTAGTCCTGAGTTCGATCCCGGGCTCGGGATCTTTCCGTGTGGAGTTTGCAAGTTCTGTGGGGCGGTATAGCTCGGTTGGTAGAGTGGCCGTGCCAGCAACTTGAGGGTTGCAAGTTCGATTCCCGCTTCCGCCATCCCAGTCACTGCCGTTGTGTCCTTGGGCAAGACACTTTACCCACCTGCTCCAAGTGTCACCCACATTGGTTTAAATGTAACTTATAAATCAATCAATCAATCAATCAATGTTTACTTATATAGCCCTAAATCACTAGTGTCTCAAAGGGCTGCACAAACCACAACACAAACCACTACCACATCCTCGGTAGGCCCACATAAGGGCAAGGAAGACTCACACCCAGTGGGACGTCGGTGACAATGATGACTATGAGAACCTTGGAGAGGACGAAAGCAATGGATGTCGAGCGGGTCTAACATGATATTGTGAAAGTTCAATCCATAATGGATCCAACACAGTCGCGAGAGTCCAGTCCAAAGCGGATCCAACACAGCAGCGAGAGTCCCGTTCACAGCGGAGCCAGCAGGAAACCATCCCAAGCGGAGGCGGATCAGCAGCGCAGAGATGTCCCCAGCCGATACACAGGCAAGCAGACCGGACCCCCTCCACAAGGGAGAGTGGGACAGAGGAGAAAAAGAAAAGAAACGGCAGATCAAATGGTCTAAAAAGGGAGTCTATATAAAGGCTAGAGTATACAAATGAGTTTTAAGGTGAGACTTAAATGCTTCTACTGAGTTGGCATCTCGAACTGTTACCGGGAGGGCATTCCAGAGTACTGGAGCCCGAAATGAAAACGCTCTATAGCCCGCAGACTTTTTTTGGGCTTTGGGGATCACTAATAAGCCGGAGTCCTTTGAACGCAGAATTCTTGCCGGGACATATGGTACAATACAATCGGCAAGATAGGATGGAGCTAGACCGTGTAGTATTTTATACGTAAGTAGTAAAACCTTAAAGTCACATCTTAAGTGCACAGGAAGCCAGTGCAGGTGAGCCAGTACAGGCGTAATGTGATCAAACTTTCTTGTTCTTGTCAAAAGTCTAGCAGCCGCATTTTGTACCAACTGTAATCTTTTAATGCTAGACATGGGGAGACCCGAAAATAATACGTTACAGTAGTCGAGGCGAGACGTAACAAACGCATGGATAATGATCTCAGCGTCTTTAGTGGACAAAATGGAGCGAATTTTAGCGATATTACGGAGATGAAAGAAGGCCGTTTTAGTAACGCTTTTAATGTGTGACTCAAAGGAGAGAGTTGGGTCGAAGATAATACCCAGATTCTTTACCGTGTCGCCTTGTTTAATTGTTTGGTTGTCAAATGTTAAAGTTGTATTATTAAATAGAGTTCGGTGTCTAGCAGGACCGATAATCAGCATTTCCGTTTTTTTGGCGTTGAGTTGCAAAAAGTTAGCGGACATCCATTGTTTAATTTCATTAAGACACGCCTCCAGCTGACTACAATCCGGCGTGTTGGTCAGCTTTAGGGGCATGTAGAGTTGGGTGTCATCAGCATAGCAGTGAAAGCTAACCCCGTATTTGCGTATGATGTCACCTAGCGGCAACTTAGATATTGGGTTTCACTATGTAAAGCGCTTTGCGTCACTGGAGAAAAGCGCTGTGTAAATATAATTCACTTCACTCCCCGTGACGGCGTGGGTTCCCTCCGGGTACTCCGGCTTCCTCGCACTTCCAAAGACATGCACCTGGGGATAGGTTGATTGACAACGCTGCTGCTCACTGCTCCCCTCACCTCCCAGGGGGTGAACAAGGGGTCAAATACAGAGGAAAAAATTCACCTTACCTAGTGTGTGTGTGACATTCATTAGTACTTTAACTTTAACTTTAACATGTTCATGCAAATGAGGGTGTTTAAAAAAAGCGCATGACCTCACACTTTTTGCCACGGGCTGTTTACTGCGCACAAAACGTCCGAACGTTGTCTCCGGGGGGCGCTTTCCTTCTCCGCGGGATGAGCTGGCTTTATTTAGGTTGGCACACTTCCCCCCCCCCTCCGCTCCGCCGCCCAGAGACGGGGCCCGCAAAGCCCCTCATGTCATTTCGGCGGCACCAGAATAAACACCGGCGCCGCCACCATCAATATGCAGAGAACAAGCGGGCGGGGACTCCATTTAAGGACGTCCTCTGCCGCCTTACTTTTTCGCTTTGCCCTTCGCCAGACTCGCCACTTTCCTAACCGCCTTATTTACTCTCCCGTATATTACAGCGAGTCGCGACATTCGCCTGGCGTAACGCGCTTTGTTATTCCGCCCACCCTGCGCTCGGCGAAGGCGGCGGCGGCGGGGTAACAGCGGGATGGAAGGCTAGTTTTTTTTTTGTTTTTTTTTAGACGGGGGTGGCGGGGTGGGTAATCACGCCCAGGAGAGAAAACAACCTCCCTTTCTCCCCCCATTAACAGGACTGATGTGCATCTCCGCAACCAGCCGCAAACTCATTTGGCCTCGGGAGCCGTTGCGAGTCCTCAATGTGTTGGAATAAGTCACTCCGGAGACCACTAAAAGCCATTATTAGAAGGTGTTTATCGAGCTGGATACAGCAGTAATACCCCGAGAACGCTTATAGCCCATAATTATATTACATTTTGGATGAAGACCGGCCCTGATTAGATAAATGATGAATGGCACCATTAGGGGGAAAGATACACACATCCCCCCCACCCCTCAGAGCGAATGCACTGTTGGTTCCTTCCTGGAACCACTTTGGATGGGAACTCGCCTGGTACCGTATACCGGGACTAGTATAGTATCACGGTACTAATAAATCAAAAAATAAATGGGTTATACATGTATAGCGCTTTTCTACAAACCTTGTTGCCATATGAGTTGGGAAATTGTGTTCGATGTAAATATAAACGGAATACAATTTCGACCTAAATTCAGTTGAATGTGATACAAAGACAACATACCTTATTTCTTTGTATTGAGCTAATTAATTTAAAACCTCTTCTCACTCCGACGCTTACCAAAGGCATGCTGTAAATTTAGGCCTGCGCTTATAAATTTGAGTGTGATGTAAGGATACCATCATGTAAAGCTAATTTAATTTAAAAAAACGTTATGATGGTCTTACCTTTACTTATAAATGAAGTCCATGCGCAGCTCCTTCTGATCAAAAGCATCGATAATTTGTTTCAAGAAGTCTTCCTTATCTTTCTTCGGTTTTAAAAGTCTCTCCGTCTCGATGGAGATCTTCCTTTATTACCTCCTGCTTCGATTGAAAGTCCAGTTTAGAAAACAGTTTTATTTTAGATATGTAATTCTCAATGTTTAAAGTGCAAGCGAGAGGAAAAAATGACCGATCGCTGCTCACTTTTGCTGCTTGTTGTCACTTCTTCTGCAGCCGAGTAGTCGCAAGAAGGATCACTAGCGCCCTCTACCACCAGGAGGCGGAAGTCATTTAATGACTCATATTTGACACACGCAGCTACGGTATATTAATAAAACATAGCTGCTTACTGTTATTTTTAGCATGTTCAATAGCTTGGACTTTAAATTCTACTGAATAGCTCTTAATCTTCTTCCCTTTATGCGATTTGAAATGATTGAAATATAAATAAACATACCGTATTTCCTTGAATTACCGCCGGGGCGCTAATTAATTTAAAACCTCTTCTCACTCCGACGCTTACCAAAGGCATGCTGTAAATTTAGGCCTGGACTTATAAATTTGAGTGTGATGTACGGATACCACCATGAAAAGCACATTTAATTAAAAAAACGTTATTATGCTCTTACCTTTACTCATAAATGAAGTTAATGCACAGCTCCTTCTGATCAAAAGTATCGATAACTTGTTTATAGAAGTATTCCTTATCGTTCTTCAGTTTTAAAAGTCTCTCCGTCTCGATGGAGATCTTCCTTTATTACCTCCTGTTTCGATTGAAAGTCCAGTTTAGAAAACAGTTTTATTTTAGATATGTAATTCTCAATGTTTAAAGTGCAAGCGAGAGGAAAAAATAAACGATCGCTTCTCACTCTTGCTGCTTGTTGTCACTTCTTCTGCAGCCGAGTAGTCTCAAGAAGGATCACTAGCGCCCTCTACCACCAGGAGGCGGGAGTCATTTAATGACTCATATTTGACACACGCAGCTACGGTATATTAATAAAACATAGCTGCTTACTGTTATTTTTAGCATGTTTAATAGCTTGGACTTTAAATCCTACTGAATAGCTCTTAATATTCTTCTCTTTATGCGATTTGAAATGATTGAAATATAAATAAACATACCGTATTTCCTTGAATTGCCGCCGGGGCGCTAATTAATTTAAAACCTCTTCTCACTCCGACGCTTACCAAAGGCATGCTGTAAATTTAGGCCTGCGCTTATAAATTTGAGTGTGATGTAAGGATACCACCATGAAAAGCACATTTAATAAAAAAAACGTTATTATGCTCTTACCTTTACTCATAAATGAAGTCCATGCACAGCTCCTTCTGATCTAAAGCATCGATAACTTGTTTATAGAAGTATTCCTTATCGTTCTTCAGTTTTAAAAGTCTCTCCGTCTCAATGGAGATTTTCTTTTATTACCTCCTGCTTCGATTGAAAGTCCAGTTTAGAAAACAGTTTTATTTTAGATATGTAATTCTCCATGTTTAAAGTGCAAGCGAGAGGAAAAAATAAACGATCGCTGCTCACTCTTGCTGCTTGTTGTCACTTCTTCTGCAGCCGAGTTGTCGCAAGAAGGATCACTAGCGCCCTCTACCACCAGGAGGCGGGAGTCATTTAATGACTCATATTTACACACGCAGCTACGGTATATTAATAAAACATAGCTGCTTACTGTTATTTTTAGCATATTCAATAGCTTGGACTTTAAATTCTACTGAATAGCTCTTAATCTTCTTCCCTTTATGCGATTTCAAATGATTGAAATATAAATAAACATACCGTATTTCCTTGAATTACCGCCGGGGCGCTAATTTATTTAAAACCTCTTCTCACGCCGACGCTTACCAAAGGCATGCGATAAATTTAGGCCTGCGCTTATAATTTGAGTGTGATGTAAGGATACCATCATGAAAAGCACATTTAATTAAAAAAACGTTATTATGCTCTTACCTTTACTCATAAATGAAGTCCATGCACAGCTCCTTCTGATCAAAAGCATCGATAACTTGTTTATAGAAGTCTTCCTTATCTTTCTTCAGTTTTAAAAGTCTCTCCGTCTCGATGGAGATCTTTCTTTATTACCTCCTGCTTCGATTGAAAGTCCAGTTTAGAAAACAGTGTTATTTTAGATATGTAATCCTCCATGTTAAAAGTGCAAGCGAGAGGAAAAAATGAACGATCGCTGCTCACTCTTGCTGCTTGTTGTCACTTCTTCTGCAGCCGAGTAGTCGCAAGAAGGATCACTAGCGCCCTCTACCACCAGGAGGCAGGAGTCATTTAATGACTCATATTTGACACACGCAGCTACGGTATATTAATAAAACATAGCTGCTTACTGTTCTTTTTAGCATGTTCAATAGCTTGGACCTAAATCCTACTGAATAGCTCTTAATCTTCTTCCCTTTATGCGATTTGAAATGATTGAAATATAAATAAACATACCGTATTTCCTTGAATTGCCGCCGGGGCGCTAATTAATTTAAAACCTCTTCTCACTCCGACGCTTACCAAAGGCATGCTGGGTCTCGACTCTGGACAGCCAGTACTTCATCCATGGTCATCGGACCGGACCCCCTCCACAAGGGAGAGGGGGACATAGGAGAAAAAAGAAAAGAAGCGGCAGATCAACTAGTCTAAAAAGGAGGTCTATTTAAAGGCTAGAGTATACAAATGAGTTTTAAGGTGAGACTTAAATGTTTCTACTGAGGTAGCATCTCGAACTGTTACCGGGAGGGCATTCCAGAGTACTGGAGCCCGAAATGAAAACGCTCTATAGCCCGCAGACTTTTTTGGGGCTTTGGGAATCACTAATAAGCCGGAGTCCTTTGAACGCAGATTTCTTGCCGGGACATATGGTACAATACAATCGGCAAGATAGAATGGAGCTAGACCGTGTAGTATTTTATACGTAAGTAGTAAAACCTTAAAGTCACATCTTAAGTGCTCAGGAAGCCAGTGCAGGTGAGTCAATGTAACGCCTTTGTTTTCAGTCGTCTCGTTCTCTTTGTTTGACCTGCCCTCCCTCCTGCCAGTCTTTTAATAGTCCCCGCCGCCGTTATTTCTTCTTTTTCTTCCTTTTTTTTTTTAATTAAAGCACTTTGCTTTAAAATCACCGTACCCGGCGGCCGTCCGAGTCGGCCCCTACGCGGCACGGAGCGCGGGTCCAGGCTGACGTTTTTCCAACAGGTTCAGTGAATAAGTTCACGGGGACTTTAATTACATTTACTCTTGGAGGCAAGTCGAATTGAAGTGGATCCTGACAAGCCAATGTGCTCCTATGACACCCCGCCCACTCTACCCCCCCCCCTGTTGATTGCCCCTCTATCATTGACGGCGGCGCGGGCACGCCGGCAAAATGACTAATGCTTAATTAGCAGATTAGGAGATCCAATTAGGAGATCTGCGCCCGTCCCCGCTGTCGCCCCGCGCTATGAAAACGAGAAAGTGCACCCCGGCACTCGGCGTCGGCGTTCTTAAGTCTTGTTTGTCCCCCCGTGGGCGCCCTGTTTGAAGACCACTCCTGCTTAATCGCTCGTCCTCTGGGCAAATTTTGGATTGGATTGGGAGTTGAACCGTCAGATTTGAGAAGACGAGCGGGCGTATTCGGCTGTGTGTAAACAACTCGGTTCGCCTCAGTCCCGTGCGAAGAACCGGAGCGTTAAGATGTCCCTGAAATGTACACTGCAGGCCACAAGTTGGGACACGCCTTCTCCTGATTTCAATGCGTTTTCTTCATTTTCATGACTATTTACATTCTACAAACCCCGTTTCCATATGAGTTGGGAAATTGTGTTGGATGTAAATATAAACGGAATACAATGATTTGCAAATAATTTTCAACCCATATTCAGTTGAATATGCTACAAAGACAACATATTTGATGTTCAAACTGATAAAAAAATGTTGTTGTTGCAAATAATCATTAACTTTAGAATTTGATGCCAGAAACACGTGACAAAGAAGTTGGGAAAGGTGGCAATAAGTAATGTTAAAGTTGAGGAATGCTCATCAAACACTTATTGGGAACATCCCACAGGTGTGCAGGCTAATTGGGAACAGGTGGGTGCCATGATTGGGTATAAAAACAGCTTCCCAATTTATTTTTAGTTTTTTCACAAGAAAGGATGGGGCGAGGTACACCCCTTTGTCCATAACTGCGTGAGCAAATAGTCAAACAGTTTAAGAACAACGTTTCTCAAAGTGCGATTTAGGGATTTCAACATCTACGGTCCATAATATCATCAAAAGGTTCAGAGAATCTGGAGAAATCACTCCACGTAAGCGGTATGGCCGGAAACCAACATTGAATGACCGTGACCTTTGATCCCTCAGACAGGACTGTATCAAAAACCGACATCAATCTCTAAAGGATATCACCACATGGGCTCAAGAACACTTCAGAAAACCACTGTCACTAAATACAGTTCGTCGCTACATCTGTAAGTGCAAGTTAAAGCTCTACTATGCAATGCGAAAGCCATTTATCAACAACATCCAGAAATACCGGCAGCTTCTCTGGGCCTGAGATCATCTAAGATGGACTGATGCAAAGCGGATAAGTGTTCTGTGGTCTGACGAGTCCACATTTCAAATTGTTTTTGGAAATATTCGACATCGTGTTATCCGGACCAAAGGGGAAGCGGGAGAATGCCAAGAGTGTGCAAAGCAGTAATCAGAGCGAAAGGTGGGCTATTTTGAAGAAACTAGAATACAAAACATGTTTTCAGTTATTTCGCCTCAAATGATAGTAATGAATTAAAATCAATGGTGGTGGTAAGGGTATCCGCCCTGAGATTGGAAGGTCGTGAGTTCAAACCCCAGCCGAGTCATACCAAAGACTATAAAAATGGTTTAAGAACAACGTTTCTCAAAGTGCGATTTAGGGATTTCAACATCTACGGTCCATAATATCATCAAAAGGTTCAGAGAATCTGGAGAAATCACTCCACGTAAGCGTTATGGCCGGAAACCAACATTGAATGACCGTAACCTTCGATCCCTCGGACGGCACTGTATCAAAAACCGACATCAATCTCTAAAGGATATCACCACATGGGCTCAAGAACACTTCAGAAAACCACTGTCACTAAATACAGTTCGTCGCTACATTTGTAAGTGCAAGTTAAAGCTCTACTAAGCAAAGCGAAAGCCATTTATCAACAACATCCAGACATGCCAGCGGCTTCTCCGGGCCCGAGATCATCTAAGATGGACTGATGCAAAGTGAGAAAGTGTTCTGTGGTCTGACGAGTCCACATTTCAAATTGTTTTTGGAAATATTCGACATCGTGTCATCCGGACCAAAGGGGAAGCCGGAGAATGCCAAAAGTGTGCAAAGCCGTAATCAGAGCGAAAGGTGGGCTATTTTGAAGAAACTAGAATACAAAACATGTTTTCAGTTATTTCGCCTCAAATGATAATAATGAATTAAAATCAACGGTGGTGGTAAGGGTATCCGCCCTGAGATCGGAAGGTCGTGAGTTCAAACCCCGGCCGAGTCATACCAAAGACTATAAAAATGGTTTAAGAACAAGTTTAAGAACAACGTTTCTCAAAGTGCGATTTAGGGATTTCAACATCTACGGTCCATAATATCATCAAAAGGTTCAGAGAATCTGGAGAAATCACTCCACGTAAGCGGCTTTGCCGGAAACCAACATTGAATGACCGTAACCTTCGATCCCTCAGATGGCACTGTATCAAAAACCGACATCAATCTCTAAAGGGTATCACCACACAGGCTTATGAACACTTCAGAAAACCACTGTCACTAAATACAGTTCGTCGCTACATCTGTAAGTGCAAGTTAAAGCTCTACTATGCAATGCGAAAGCCATTTATCAACAACATCCAGAAATACCGGCAGCTTCTCTGGGCCTGAGATCATGTAAGATGGACTGATGCAAAGCGGATAAGTGTTCTGTGGTCTGACGAGTCCACATTTCAAATTGTTTTTGGAAATATTCGACATCGTGTCATCCGGACCAAAGGGGAAGCCGGAGAATGCCAAGAGTGTGCAAAGCAGTAATCAGAGCGAAAGGTGGGCTATTTTGAAGAAACTAGAATACAAAACATGTTTTCAGTTATTTCGCCTCAAATGATAGTAATTAATTAAAATCAATGGTGGTGGTAAGGGTATCCGCCCTGAGATTGGAAGGTCGTGAGTTCAAACCCCGGCCGAGTCATACCAAAGACTATAAAAATGGTTTAAGAACAAGTTTAAGAACAACGTTTCTCAAAGTGCGATTTAGGGATTTCAACATCTACGGTCCATAATATCATCAAAAGGTTCAGAGAATCTGGAGAAATCACTCCACGTAAGCGGTATGGCCGGAAACCAACATTGAATGACCGTAACCTTCGATCCCTCAGACGGCACTGTATCAAAAACCGACATCAATCTCTAAAGGATATCACCACATGGGCTCAAGAACACTTCAGAAAACCACTGTCACTAAATACAGTTTGTCGCTACATTTGTAAGTGCAAGTTGAAGCTCTACTAAGCAAAGCGAAAGCCATTTATCAACAACATCCAGAAACGCTGGCGGCTTCTCTGGGCCCGAGATCATCTAAGATGAACTGATGCGAAGTGGGAAAGGGTTCTGTGGTCTGACGAGTCCATATTTCAAATTGTTTTTGGAAATATTCGACATCGTGTCATCCGGACCAAAGGGGAAGCGAGATAATGCAGTTTTCTAAAGTGGACTTTCAAGCCAAGCAGGAGATAATTACTAAAGGAAGACCAACCCCGGAGCTGAATGGTTTGTTTCAATCAGCAGGACGGAAAGTTACTCACTCTTTCCAAACAGAGCGGTATACGTGAAAAGACTGGCTTTGTGGATGTTCTTCAAGAAACCGTTTTTTTTGCTTTCCTTGCCTTCTTTTTTCAACCTGTGGAACTGTGTGGACTCAAATGGGATTTTGTGACCGAAAGAATTTGCAAAGAAGCCTCACCAAACATGAGCGGTCGGCCGCTCATATTCAAAGCTAGATTGCGCTAAAAACGTTTGGGATGACAGGATAGACTTGGCTTTGGATGAACAGCGGCGACTCAACATCAGTGTCCACAATGCAAAGGTAAAAGAGAACCAAGAGATTTTAAAAGATGTCATCAATGCCACCTGCTTCCTCGCCAAACAGCAGCTCGCATTTTGTGGAAATGATGAGAGTAGGAGCTGTGCTAATCGGCTTTTAAGACTTTTAAAACTGAAGGAAGTGAAGGAGGGCTTTTACCGGAAAGTGACGGCTATTTTTATCCAGAAGGACCGGCGCATGGATTTCATTTATAAGTAAAGACGACGATAACATTATTCTTGTTTCGTTTTTAAAGGCCTACCGAAATGAGATTTTCTTATTTAAACGGGGATAGCAGGTCCATTCTATGTGTCATACTTGATCATTTCGCGATTTTGCCATATTTTTGCTGAAAGGATTTAGTAGAGAACATCGACAATAAAGTTCGCAACTTTTGGTCGCTAACAGAAAAGCCCTGCCTTTACCGGAAGTCGCGGACGATGACGTCATCCGTTGAGGGCTCCTCACATCCTCACATTGTTTTTAATGGGAGCCTCCAACAAAAAGAGTTACTCAAACCGAGAAAACGAGAATTCCCCCATTAATTTGAGCGAGGATGAAAGATTTGTGTTCGAGGATATTGATAGCGACGGACTAAAATAAAAACAAAAAAAAACGCGATTGCATTGGGACGGATTCAGATGTTTTTAGACACATTTACTAGGATAATTCTGGGAAATTCCTTATCTTTCTGTTTTGTTGCTAGAGTTTTAGTGAGTTTAATAGTACCTGATAGTCGGAAGGGTGTCTCGAGGGCCAGTGTCTGATGGAAGTCGACGGCAGCTGTACGGACGGCACAAGCTCAGCTGATCCCTGATAAGAGGCGACTTTTTACCACAATTTTCCCACCGAAAACTACTGGTTGACAAGTAGTCGGGATCCATGTTCGCTTGACCGCTCTGATCCATAGTAAAGATTCACCTCCGGGAATTTTAAACAAGGAATCACCGTGTGTTTGTGTGGCTAAAGGCTAAAAGCTTCCCAACTCCATCTTTCTACTTTGACTTCTCCAATATTAATTGAACAAATTGCAAAAGATTCAGCAACACAGATGTCCAAAATACTGTGTAATTATACCGTTAAAGCAGACGACTTTTAGCTGTGTGTGTGCGCAGCGCGAATATTTCCTAACAGTCCGTGACGTCACGCGTACGCGTCAGCATTCCGCGACGTTTTCAACAGGACACTTGGCGGGAAATTTAAAATTGCAATTTAGTAAACTAAAAAGGCCGTATCGGCATGTGTTGCAATGTTAATATTTCATCATTGATGTATAAACTATCAGACTGCGTGGTGGGTAGTAGTGGGTTTCTGTAGGCCTTTAATGAAATGCAGATTTTGTGGGCGACAGTTTGTATGTGTAAAGAATGCAGAAATGTAACATAACCCGTAAACTTCTGCCAATCAAATGGCAAATAATCTGCGCTGTGGCCTAGTGGTTAGAGCAGGGGTCGGGAACCTTTTTGACTGAGAGAGCCATTAAAGCCAAATATTTTCAAATGTATTTCCGTGAGAGCCATATAATGTTTTTAACACTGAATACAACTGTCAGGTTCAAACACTGATGACATTTATTAAACAGACAAGAAGCAAGGAATTAAACAGAGACAGGATTCAATTTAGCTCAATGAGGAGAAACAAGAAAATTCTACACCTCTTTTATTTGGAATTTCCCTGATTACAACAAACAAATGCGTGCATCTTTTATTCTTTTTAATAACATTGTTATTCTATTCTGAAGCTAACCAATAATAAAATAAATACTTTTGACTATTAATGCAACTTCTTGAACCGGTGCGATAGAAACGGATGGATGGATTCAAATGCATGAGAACGTTTTATATTTTGAACGTTATTTTTAACACTGTGATTACCACTTATCGTGTTAAGCAACGTCTGCAAGATTTATCTGCGAGCCAGATGCAGTCATCAAAAGAGCCACATCTGGCTCTAGAGCCATAGGTACCCTACCCCTGGGTTGGAGTGTCCGCCCTGAGAGCGGTAGGTTGGGAGTTCAAACCCCGGCCGAGTCAATCAATCAATCAATGTTTATTTATATAGCCCCAAATCAGAAATGTCTCAAAGGACTGCACAAATCATTACGACTACGACATCCTCGGAAGAACCCACAAAAGGGCAAGGAAAACTCACACCCAGTGGGCAGGGAGAATTCACATCCAGTGGGACGCCAGTGACAATGCTGACTATGAGAAACCTTGGAGAGGACCTCAGATGTGGGTATGTATATATATATATACATATATATATATATATATATATATATATATATATATATATATATATATATATATATATGTATATATATATATATATATATATATATACAAACACACACATATATGCGTGTATAGGATATATATGTGCAAATATATATATATATCAATCAATCAATGTTTATTTATATAGCCCTCAATCACAAATGTCTCAAAGGACTGCACAAACCACTACGACTACGACATCCTCGGAGGAACCCACATAAGGGCAAGGAAAACTCACACCCAGTGGGACGTCGGTGACAGTGACAATGATGACTATGAGAACCTTGGAGAGGACCTCAGATGTGGGCAACCCCCCCACCCCCCTCTAGGGGACCGAAAGCAATGGATGTCGAGCGGGACTAACATGATGCTGTGAAAGTTCAATCCATAGTGGCTCCAACACAGCCGCGAGTGTTCAGTTCAAAGCGGATCCAAGACAGCAGCGAGAGTCCCGTCCACAGGAGACCATCTCAAGCGGAGGCGGATCAGCAGCGTAGAGATGTCCCCAATCGATACAGGCGAGCGGTCATACCAAAGACTATAAAAAAATGGGCCCCTTTGCCTGCTTGGCACTCAGCATCAAGGGTTGGAATTGGGGGTTAAATCACAATAAATGATTCCCGGGCGTGGCACCGCTGCTGCTCACTGCTCCCCTCACCTCCCAGGGGGTGATCAAGGGAATGGGTCAAATGCAGAGGACACATTTCACCACACCTAGTGTGTGTGTGACAATCATTGGTACTTTAACTTTAGAGCACATACTGGATATATTTGTAAATCTGATTCTGATTACGTCAGTGCCTCACCCGCTATAAACCTCACCGCACGTCACTGTTAAATTCCTCCTTTTTACATTTTTATAAACGCCAGATGAGCGACATCAGCAAAGCTCCGGATCTGACCTTTTCCTACTTTCTGTCGTCCCTGCCTGCGGGCCGAGTGGCAGCGACAAACAATGTTAAAGTGGATCTGCCTGAAAGCAATCGGACGCCCGCTCGCTTTAATTGAAGCCTCCTTGCAGTGCGGCAGGAATCTAAACTCAAAATAACGCTTTTGGATTAAACGCCGGAAACGTTTTGTCGTCTCTGACAGGCAGCCCCCCCCCCCCCCCACCCTCACCCACCCTTTTTGGTGGGCTTCATTAGTTAAATGTGTCCTGAACACACACACACACACACACACACACACACGCACACACACACAACGCCTCCTTTCTGCTGGCTGGAGAGTGAAGGAGTTTTTAGCGAGCGACTCCAGCTAATGGACGATGGGCCACTCCAATACGTGGACGGATTGCCAAGTTGTCGAGTCCCCCATCCCCCCCCATCCCCCCACCATCCCCCCATGCACTTTCTGGGTATTTCTACCTAAGTCTTTAGAAAAGGCATCAGCTCGGAAGTGGCGGCTAAGTGCCACACCGTCGTAATGAGATAAATGCACAACAGGAAAGCAACAAGTTACCGGGGGCAACATTAGCACAATTTCAGAAGGGTTAAAACCGATAAAAATCAGTTCCCAGTGGCTTATTTTATTTTTCGAAGTGTTTTTCAAAATTTTACCCATCACGCAATACCCCGAAAAATGTCTTCAAAGTGCCATCGCTATATCCACACGCCCATTTTACCTGTGACGTCACTGCGTGATGCCAATACAAACAAACATGGCGGATAGAACAGAAAGATATAGCTACATTATATCGGATTCAGACTTGGATATCAGCGGCTTAAGCGATTCAACGGATTACGCATGTATTGAAACGGATGGTTGGAGTGTGGAGGCAGATAGCGAAAATGAAATTGAAGAAGAAACTGAAGCTATTGAGCCATATCACTGTGATTGCCTTCTAACCAACGATTGGTATGTGTTTGTTTGGCGTTAAATGAGGGTTGAGGGAAGGCTGGATGCAAATATAGCTACAAATGAGGCATAATGATGCAATATGTACATACAGTTAGCCTAAATAGCATGTTAGCGTCGATTAGCTGGCAGTCATGCCGTGAGAAAATATGGCTTATTAGCACATAAGTCAATAGCATCAACAAAACTCACCTTTGTGATTTTGTTGACTTTATCGTTGGAAATGCATCTGCTTTGAGTGTCGCAGGATATCCACACGACATCTCTGTCGTAGCATCGCTATCGTCGGTAAAGTGTGCGAGGGACTTTCGCAACTTGAATCCGTCGATTGGTATGTGTTTGTTTGGCATTAAATGTGGGTGGAGGGAAAGGCTGGATGCAAAAATAGCTACAAATGAGGCGTAATGATGCAATATGTACATACAGCTACCCTAAATAGCATGTTAGCATCGATTAGCTGGCAGTCATGCCGTGAGAAAATATGTCTGATTAGCACATAAGTCAATAGCATCAACAAAACTCACCTTTGTGATTTTGTTGACTTTATCGTTGCAATGCCTAAATAGCATGTTAGCGTTGATTAGCTGGCAGTTTTGCAGTGAGAAAATATGTCTGATTAGTACATAAGTCAATAACATCAACAAAACTCCAAAGTGCCAAACAGCGCTGCCAGTCGTCAACTCCGTCCGAAAAAAACACAACTAAAAACAAAAATTTGAAACAAAACGTTCATTAAAAGCAAGTATGGTAAAAAAAGACAACAACAATCTGCTTTGAGTGTCGCAGGATATCCACACGACATCTCTGTCGTAGCATCGCTATCGTCGGTAAAGTGTGCGAGGGACTTTCGCAACTTGAATCCGTCGATTGGTATGTGTTTGTTTGGCATTAAATGTGGGTGGAGGGAAAGGCTGGATGCAAATATAGCTACAAATGAGGCATAATGATGCAATATGTACATACAGTTAGCCTAAATAGCATGTTAGTGTCGATTAGCTGGCAGTCATGCCGTGAGAAAATATGGCTTATTAGCACATAAGTCAATAGCATCAACCAAACTCACCATTGTGATTTTGTTGCCTTTATCGTTGGAAATGCATCTGCTTTGAGTGTCGCAGGATATCCACACGACATCTCTGTCGTAGCATCGCTATCGTCGGTAAAGTGTGCGAGGGACTTTCGCAACTTGAATCTGTCGATTGGTATGTGTTTGTTTGGCATTAAATGTGGGTGGAGGGAAAGGCTGGATGCAAATATAGCTACAAATGAGGCATAATGATGCAATATGTACATACAGTTAGCCTAAATAGCATGTTAGCGTTGATTAGCTGGCAGTCTTGTCGTGAGAAAATATGTCTGATTAGCACATAAGTCAATAACATCAACAAAACTCCAAAGTGCCAAACAGCGCTGCCAGTCGTCAACTCCGTCCGAAAAAAACACAACTAAAAACAAAAATTTGAAACAAAACGTTCATTAAAAGCAAGTATGGTAAAAAAAAAAAACAACAATCTCCTTTGAGTGTCGCAGGATATCCACACGACATCTCTGTCGTAGCATCGCTATCGTCGGTAAAGTGTGCGAGGGACTTTCGCAACTTGAATCCGTCGATTGGTATGTGTTTGTTTGGCTTTAAATGTGGGTGGAGGAAAAGGCTGGATGCAAATATAGCTACAAATGAGGCATAATGATGCAATAAGTACATACAGCTAGCCTAAATAGCATGTTAGCGTCGATTAGCTGGCAGTCTTGCCATGAGAAAATATGTCTGATTAGCACAAAAGTCAATAACATCAACAAAACTCACCTCTGTGATTTTGTTGACTTTATCGTTGGAAATGCATCTGCTTTGAGTGTCGCAGGATATCCACACGACATCTCTGTCGTAGCATCGCTATCGTCGGTAAAAGTGTGCGAGGGACTTTCGCAACTTGAATCCGTCGATTGGTATGTGTTTGTTTGGCATTAAATGTGGGTGGAGGGAAAGGCTGGATGCAAATATAGCTACAAATGAGGCATAATGATAAATAAAATAAATGATAAATGGGTTGTACTTGTATAGCGCTTTTCTACCTTCAAGGTACTCAAAGCGCTTTGACACTACTTCCACATTTACCCATTCACACACACATTCACACACTGATGGAGGGAGCTGCCATGCAAGGCGCCAACCAGCACCCATCAGGAGCAAGGGTGAAGTGTTTTGCTCAGGACACAACGGACGGCCACTCTCCCACTGCGCCACGGTGCAATATGTACATACAGCTAGCCTAAATAGCATGTTAGCATCGATTAGCTGGCAGTCATGCCGTGAGAAAATATGTCTGATTAGCACATAAGTCAATAGCATCAACAAAACTCACCTTTGTGATTTTGTTGACTTGATCGTTGGAAATGCATCTGCTTTGAGTGTCGCAGGATATCCACACGACATCTCTGTCGTAGCATCGCTATCGTCGGTAAAGTGTGCGAGGGACTTTCACAACTTGAATCCGTCGATTGGTATGTGTTTGTTTGGCATTAAATGTGGGTGGAGGGAAAGGCTGGATGCAAATATAGCTACAAATGAGGCATACTGATGCAATATGTACATACAGTTAGCCTAAATAGCATGTTAATGTCAATTAGCTGGCAGTCATGCCGTGAAAAAATATGGCTTATTAGCACATAAGTCAATAGCATCAACAAAACTCACCTTTGTGATTTTGTTGCCTTTATCGTTGGAAATACATCTGCTTTGAGTGTCGCAGGATATCCACACGACATCTCTGTCGTAGCATCGCTATCGTCGGTAAAGTGTGCGAGGGACTTTCGCAACTTGAATCCGTCGATTGGTATGTGTTTGTTTGGCATTAAATGTGGGTGGAGGGAAAGGCTGGATGCAAATATAGCTACAAATGAGGCATAATGATGCAATATGTACATACAGTTAGCCTAAATAGCATGTTAGCGTTGATTAGCTGGCAGTCTTGCCGTGAGAAAATATGTCTGATTAGCACATAAGTCAATAACATCAACAAAACTCCAAAGTGCCAAACAGCGCTGCCAGTCGTCAACTCCATCCAAAAAAAACACAACTAAAAACAAAAATTTGAAACAAAACGTTCATTAAAAGCAAGTATGGTAAAAAAAAAACAACAACAATATGCTTTGAGTGTCGCAGGATATCCACACGACATCTCTGTCGTAGCATCGCTATCGTCGGTAAAGTGTGCGAGGGACTTTCGCAACTTGAATCCGTCGATTGGTATGTGTTTGTTTGGCATTAAATGTGGGTGGAGGGAAAGGCTGGATGCAAATATAGCTACAAATGAGGCATAATGATGCAATATGTACATACAGTTAGCCTAAATAGCATGTTAGTGCCGATTAGCTGGCAGTCATGCCGTGAGAAAATATGGCTTATTAGCACATAAGTCAATAGCATCAACAAAACTCACCTTTGTGATTTTGTTGCCTTTATCGTTGGAAATGCATCTGCTTTGAGTGTCGCAGGATATCCACACGACATCTCTGTCGTAGCATCGCTATCGTCGGTAAAGTGTGCGAGGGACTTTCGCAACTTGAACCCGTCGATTGTATGTGTTTGTTTGGCATTAAATGTGGGTGGAGGGAAAGGCTTGATGCAAATATAGCTACAAATGAGGCATAATGATGCAATATGTACATACAGTTAGCCTAAATAGCATGTTAGCGTTGATTAGCTGGCAGTCTTGCCGTGAGAAAATATGTCTGATTAGCACATAAGTCAATAACATCAACAAAACTCACCTTTGTGATTTTGTTGACTTTATCGTTGGAAATGCATCTGCTTTGAGTGTCGCAGGATATCCACACGACATCTCTGTCGTAGCATCGCTATCGTCGGTAAAGTGTGCGAGGGACTTTCGCAACTTGAATCCGTCGATTGGTATGTGTTTGTTTGGCGTTAAATGTGGGTGGAGGGAAAGGCTGGATGCAAATATAGCTACAAATGAGGCATAATGATGCAATATGTACATACAGTTAGCCTAAATAGCATGTTAGCGTTGATTAGCTGGCAGTCTTGCCGTGAGAAAATATGTCTGATTAGCACATAAGTCAATAACATCAACAAAACTCACCTTTGTGATTTTGTTGACTTTATCGTTGGAAATGCATCTGCTTTGAGTGTCGCAGGATATCCACACGACATCTCTGTCGTAGCATCGCTATCGTCGGTAAAGTTTGCGAGGGACTTTCGCAACTTGAATCCGTCGATTGGTATGTGTTTGTTTGGCATTAAATGTGAGTGGAGGGAAAGGCTGGATGCAAATATAGCTACAAATGAGGCACAATGATGCAATATGTACATACAGTTAGTCTAAATAGCATGTTAGCATCGATTAGCATGCCGTGACCATTGATATTTCTGATTAGCACACTCCGCGTAAGTCAACCTCAATCTGTCCCTGTTCGTGTTGTTACACCCTCCGACAACACACCGACGAGGCATGATGTCTCCAAAGTACCGGAAAACAGTCGAAAAAATGGAAAATAACAGAGCTGATTTGACTTGGTGTGTGTAATGTGTTTGAGAAAATGGCGGGTCGCTTCCTGTTGTGACGTCACGGGTGAAAGGTCATTGCTCCGACAGAGAACAATTGAAATTTTAGTTTCGGGACTTGGACTATGAGATGGTTTGTTTTTCCGATGCAAAGGAAAGTTGGCACGAGCAAGGCGTGAAATAATGTACATCTTTATTTATACACTAATAAACTACAAAAAAAAGGCAAACAAAAGGCGCGCACAATGGCGGTACAAAACTAGACTATGAAAACAAACAAATCACACAGGCAGAACTAAACAAAACAAAAACGTACGTGGCATGGGCAGGGGGGATTAAACAGCATGGCATGGCATGAAAGAAGTATGTGTAAAGTCGCCAGGCTGACCACCTTTTTAATTGATTGATTGATACTTTTATTAGTAGATTGCACAATTCAGTACATATTCCGTACAATTGACCACTAAATGGTAACACCCCAATAAGTTTTTCAACTTGTTTAAGTCGGGGTCCACGTTAATCAATTCATGGTAACCTGGAAACTGCAGGTTTAAATAATAGCTATGATAAGTGCAAACAGGTGTGAGACATGAGGACAGGGGCGTAACAAGAGGACAAGGTGAAAACTAACGGGTTGCTATGGTAATAAGACAAACAAGGAAGTGCAGGAACAGGAACTGATTGTCGAAAAAAATAAAAACCAAACATGACAAAAACAAAACATGATCCCATAGACGTGACACTTAGCTGACATTGCTTAACATGATGAGTAATGAATAGTTCCGCTGGTAATCACAGTGTTAAAAATATCATTCAAAATATAAAACATTATCATGTATTGTAATCCATCCATAAGTTTTCTACCTCACTTGTTCAAGAAGTCACATTAAATGTTGGTCTTACTTAAAAATCTAGACGTTTAGTTGTATTCACTGTTAAAAAAAAATATTATATGGCTCTCACGGAAATACATTGTAAAATATTTGGCTTAAATGGCTCCCTCAGCCAAAAAGGTTCCCAACCCCTGCAGTACAGTATCAACTTTAAAATACAGTACTGTACTGTACTGTACTGTACTGCTTATACAGTACAGTATAAGCCACCATAGCCCGCACTCCCTCCCCTCTGTTGCAAGTCTCGATATGTATGTTGTAATATGTATATGTGCTTTGCTATGGAGGTTTTTTCCCACTCCAGACTGGGCCCCCTTAGGAGCGGAGCTGCTTATACAGTACAGTATAAGCAGTACAGTTGATTGTTACACTGATGCTATAAAATTTATGAAATCAAACACTTTGACAACGATTCACATTTTATTTCTTGCCGATAAGCGAATCACCAAATTATTTTGAACCTTCGCAAAAAATTTACACCGGTCCTTCGCTTATGGATGAATTTGAAAAAAATCAAGTTGCGTCAATATTCTGAAGGCATTCAACTGCCGCATATTTCATTTGACTAAAAAAGGGAAAAGAACAACCTCGTCATGAGTGAAACCAAATTAATTTGTCCATGAAGCATTAAATGTTCTACCATGAATTGATTAACGTGGACACCGACTTAATCAAGTTGAAAAACGTATTCGGGTGTTACCATTTAGTGGTCAATTGTACGGAATATGTACTGAACTGTGCAATCTACTAATAAAAGTTTCAATCAATTAATCAATCAATATATTTTCATCAGAAACGTTTCTCCTTTTTGATCCGTCCAATGCTAGCTTACCGGGGGTTGACCGCTAAAAACAATACAATTGCTTGGCAGCAAGAGATGACGCACAGTGGCTGTGACATACGCGAATCCCTTAGGGGTGATGGACGGCTGGGCAGCGCCAGAGTAGCTGCAGCCGGCCACCGTAGCCCGCACTCCCTCCCCTCTGTTGCAAGTCTCGATATGTATGTTTTGCTATGGAGGTTTTTTTCCCACTCCAGACTGGGCCCCCTTAGGAGCGGAGCTGCGACTTTCACGTTGACCAACTTCTGGCACAACAACAACAGCAGCGGCTTGTCAAAGCTCAAGTCTAACCTAGAGGAATTACTCAAAATGGGATGAAGTATTTTCATGTCGTGGCCATGTTGCAGTGGCCGGGTGACTGCTTGGAGCATCCTCGCGGCTGCCGATGAGTACTGTCATTTACAGAAAAACACTAAATTGGGTGGAACGAGTGTAAAGGTGTTATTGTAAGTCTAAAGTGCTCTAATTATGGTTACCAAAAACATGTTTGTTATGTTTTAATTATGGATGATTTGTTAATAATAATCCTACTTTGTGAAAATGTGTTTACCGCAGTCAGGCCTGCAACCAACTATCCGCCATGAACCAAGAACGACTGTATTTCCAACAAGTGACATTGTGCAGTGTTGCTTCCTTTTTACTTCAAAGTCTCATATTATTGTGTTTTTGCACAATTTAAAATATGTCTCAGAGGTGCCACAGTTTTGCATTGGAAGTGGGCTCCCCTTGATGCTGAAACTTAGAGAGTTTAAAAGGTATTTACGTAAGCCCTACTGGGAACGAGCAGTTTTGTCGTCTGAAAATGTAATGCTAATGAACTGTTTCCCCAAAAAATTATTGTGTACTTTACTACTCCAACAGAATATATGCCATACATACATACATATATATATATATATATATATATATATATATATATATATACATACGCACACGTGTGTGTGTGTGTGTGTGTGTGTGTGTGTATGTATATATATATATATATGGTTTAAATGTAACTTAGATATTGGGTTTCACTATGTAAAGCGCTTTGAGTCACTCGAGAAAAGCGCTATATAAATATAATTCACATATATATATATATATATATATATATATACTGTATGTATGTGGAAATATATATGTATATATATATATATATATATATATATACAAACACACACATATATGCGTGTATAGGATATATATGTGCAAATATATATATATATCAATCAATCAATCAATGTTTATTTATGTAGCCCTCAATCACAAATGTCTCAAAGGACTGCACAAACCACTACGACTACGACATCCTCGGAGGAACCCACATAAGGGCAAAGGAAAACTCACACCCAGTGGGACGTCGGTGACAGTGACAATGATGACTATGAGAACCTTGGAGAGGACCACCCCCCCACCCCCACCCACCCTAGGGGACTGAAAGCAATGGATGTCGAGCGGGTCTAACATGATACTGTGAAAGTTCAATCCATAGTGGATCCAACACACATATATATATATATATATATATATATATATATATATATATATATATATATATCAAGCACACCTGTGAAGTGCAAACCAATTCAGGTGACTACCCCTTGAAGCCCATCGAGAGAATGCCAAGAGTGTGCGAAAAAGTAATCACAGCAAAGGGTGGCTATTTTGAAGAAACTAGAATACAAAACACGTTCTCATTTATTTCACCTTTTTGTGCTAGGTACATAACCCCACATGTGTTCATTCCTAGTTTTGATGCCTTCAGTGACAATCTACAATGTAAATAGTCATGAAAATAAAGAACACGCATTGAATGAGAAGGTGTGTCCAAACTTTTGGCCTGAGCTGTACACAAGAGGCCGTGGTCGGATTTTAAAAAGTCGGAATCGTACTTCACAGGCTTCACGGTGGCAGAGGGGTTAGTGCGTCTGCCTCACAATACGAAGGTCCTGAGTAGTCAGGGTTCTTTCTGTGTGGAGTTTGCATGTTCTCCCCGTGACTGCGTGGGTTCCCTCCGGGTACTCCAGCTTCCTCCCACTTCCAAAGACATGCACCTGGGGATAGGTTGATCGGCAACACTAAATTGGCCCTAGTGTGTGAATGTGAGTGTGAATGTTGTCTGTCTATCTGTGTTAGCCCTGCGATGAGGTGGCGACTTGTCCAGGATGTACACCACCTTCCGCCCGATTGTAGCTGCGATAGGTAACGGCGCCCCCCGCGACCCCAAAGGGAATAAGCGGTAGAAAATGGATGGATGGAATCATACTATTCAAATTGACATAAAAATAAAACAGATATTGGGGGGAAACAAATCGGAATTGAGCTGCAGTGTGAACATCACCCGAGTAACCGCTGATTAGAACATCCTTCTGATAAAACTGGTGCTATGACAACATCGCGTAATCTCCAAGGCAGGGCGGGGTGCACAAAGTGCTAGCTCATTATGCTAGGTGGCTACGGCGACGATGGATTATCAGATGGCGTTGGATATGGATTACATTGGAAGTAACTATCAGATCAACAGATTTGATTCTCCAGAAAATCTACCGCCCATAGTGATTAACGACCAGCCGGAGAGCATGTTCCTCTCAGGCCCCGACTATTGGCTTTTAATGCCGCCATTGAGGGCGAGCGAAACACGAGAGGTTCCTCTAATATTGAAATTAATGAAGAGTCCATTGCTGATCCAGTAGAATGCTGTCTTTGATGTATTGCGGGCGTCGTCCTTATTACCATCCGTTCATGACAGATGCCTCGCGTAATCTGCGCTACGTCAGATATAATCTGCTTTACATCACGTCTAATCTTCATAACTGTCCGTCGTGCGTGAAAGATGACCCGCTTTTTGCCGGCTAAATTCCTTCAATTGTGTTTTTTTTTTTCCCCCTTCTTTTCTCGCAGATTCTCGAGCCGGAGAAGGAGCCCCCAGAACGGTGGACCACGCAGTGATCGGAGGAGTCGTAGCCGTGGTGGTCTTCGCCATGCTGTGTCTACTCATTGTCTTGGGACGCTACTTCGCAAGGCACAAAGGTACCATTGGTGGTTGAAGTTGCCCCGTCTCCGTGCGGTCATTGGTCAGTCCACATGGAAGGTCGTTAATGGCAGACCTCGGTCCGTTCTGTAGACCTCGGTCGTTGTGCTTAAGTGTCGGTCATTACCTGGGACAACAGACATCGAGTTTTGTCAGTCGGTCTTCATGCAGTCATTGGCTAGACCGCAACCAACACATAATTTCAGTTGAAGTCCATCAACCAGTCTACCAAATGTGTCAATTATATTGAATATTTAGGTCAGTCAATGGTCGACTCTTTCCCATTGTTCAGATACAGTACTGGCTAATCCACATGTCAAATACTTACCGATAGCTGCAGTCACTGGTCGGTTCCATCGACCAGTTGCCATGTAAACTTTGGTTACGGGTTAGAATAGAATAGAAAGTACTTTATTGTTCCTAGGGGGAAATTCAGCACCACCGTTCGCTTTCAATACACAATAAACACTTTTGTATTTTTTTGATGTGAATAACATAAATACAGTCTATTATACAGCATTATTCACGTGTGACTAACATAAATCCAGTCTATTATACAGCATTATTTACACGTGAATAACAAAAATACAGTTTATTATACAGCATTATTCACACGTGTATAACATAAATAATGTGTATTATACGGCATTATTTACATGTGAATAATATAAATACAGTCTATTATACAGCATTATTTACATGTGAATAACATAAATACAGTCTATTATACAGCATTATTTACATGTGAATAATAAAAATACAGTCTATTGTACAGCATTATTCACATGTGACTAACATAAATACAGTCTATTATACAGCATTATTCACATGTGAATAATAGAAATACAGTATTATACAGCATTTTTCACATGGGAACACTATAAATACAGTCTATTATACAGCATTATTCACGTGTGACTAACATAAATCCAGTCTATTATACAGCATTATTTACACGTGAATAATAAAAATACAGTCTATTATACAGCATTTTTCACATATGAACACTATAAATACAGTCTATTATACAGCATTATTTACATGTGAATAATAAAAATACAGTCGATTATACAGCATTATTCACATGTGAATAACATAAATACAGTCTATTATACAGCATTATTCACGTGTGACTAACATAAATCCAGTCTATTATACAGCATTATTTACACGTGACTGCGACGAGGTGGCGACTTGTTCAGGGTGTACCCCGCCTTCCGCCCGATTGTAGCTGAGATAGGCGCCAGCGCCCCCCGCGACCCCGAAAGGGAATAAGCGGTAGAAAATGGATGGATGGATGGACAGTCTATTATACAGCATTTTTCACGTATGAACACTATAAATACAATCTATTATACAGCATTATTTACATGTGAATAATAAAAATACAGTCGATTATACAGCATTATTCACATGTGAATAATATAAATCCAGTCTATTATACAGCATTATTTACACGTGAATAACAAAAATACAGTCTATTATACAGCATTATTTACATGTGAATAATAAAAATACAGTCTATTATACAGCATTTTTCACATATGAACACTATAAATACAATCTATTATACAGCATTATTCACATGTGAATAATATAAATACAGTCGATTATACAGCATTATTCACATGTGAATAATATAAATACAGTCCATTGTACAGCATTATTCACATGTGACTAACATAAATACAGTCTATTATACAGCATTATTCACATGTGAATAATATAAATACAGTATTATACAGCATTTTTCACATGGGAACACTATAAATACAGTCTATTATACAGCATTATTCACGTGTGACAAACATAAATCCAGTTTATTATACAGCATTATTTACACGTGAATAACATAAATACAGTCTATTATACAGCATTATTCACGTGTGACTAACATAAATCCAGTCTATTATACAGCATTATTTACACGTGAATAATAAAAATACAGTCTATTATACAGCATTTTTCACATATGAACACTATAAATACAATCTATTATACAGCATTATTCACATGTGAATAATATAAATACAGTCTATTATACAGCATTATTCACATGTGAATAATATAAATACAGTATTATACAGCATTTTTCACATGGGAACACTATAAATACAGTCTATTATACAGCATTATTCACGTGTGACTAACATAAATCCAGTTTATTATACAGCATTATTTACACGTGAATAACATAAATACAGTCTATTATACAGCATTATTCACACGTGTATAACATAAATAATGTCTATTATACAGCATTATTTACATGTGAATAATAAAAATACAGTCTATTATACAGCATTTTTCACATGTGAACACTATAAATACATTCTATTATACAGCATTATTTACATGTGAATAATAAAAATACAGTCTATTATACAGCATTATTCACATGTGAATAATATAAATACAGTCTATTATACAGCATTATTCACAAGTGAATAATATAAATACAGTCTTTTATACAGCATTTTTCACATGTGGATAACATAAATACAGTCTATTATACAGCATTATTTACATGGGAATAATATAAAGACAGTCTATTATACAGCATTATTCACATGCGAATAATATAAATACAGTCTTTTATACAGCATTATTCACATGTGAAGTAGGGTTACCGTATTTCCTTGAATTGCCGTCGGGTATATAGTAGGCGCCTACCTAGAATTATTGCCGGGTCAAACTCGTTTCGCAAATAATAAGCATCTGCCTAGAATTTCCACCGGGTCAAACTCGTCACGTCACGAGTGACACTTCACCTGTCATCTTTTTCAAAATGGAGGAGGCTGATTTCAAATATTTGAAATCACATGAAGGGAAGAAGATTAAGAGCTATACAGTAGGATTTAAGATCCAGCCTATTGAATGTGCTAAAAAGAACAGTAAGCAGCTATGTTTTATTAATATACCGTAGCTGCGTGTGTCAAATATGAGTCATTAAATGACTCCCGCCTCCTGGTGGTAGAGGGCGCTAGTGATCCTTCTTGCGACTACTCGGCTGCAGAAGAAGTGACAACAAGCAGCAAAAGTGAGAAGCGATCGTTTATTTTTTCCTCTCGCTTCCACTTTTAACATGGAGGATTACATATCTAAAATAAAACCGTTTTCTAAACTGGACTTTCAATCGAAGCAGGAAGTAATAAAGGAAGATCTCCAATCGAGACAGAGGGACTTTTAAAACTGAAGAAAGATAAGGAAGACTTCTATAAACAAATTATCGATGCTTTTAATCAGAAGGAGCTGCGCATGGACTTTATTTATAAGTAAAGGTAAGACCATCATAAGGTGTTTTTTTTTTATTAAATGTGCTTTTCATGATGGTAACCTTACATCACACTCAAATGTATAAGCACAGGCCTAAATTTGGTAAACGCCGGAGTGAGAAGAGGTTTTAAATTAATTAGCGCCCCGGCGGCAATTCAAGGAAATACGGTAGTTAGGGTTTACAAGCAGCATCACGGACTGGCTTTTAATGGCCAAAGGTATGGAGATGTGTGTCCAAGTTAAAGGAAACGGTCACTTTCACGATATTATGTTAGACCCACTCGACGTCCATTGCATCTAATCTTCCCTAGGAACCGGGGTGAGGGGGGGGGGGGGGGGGGGGGGTCACCCACATCTGCAGTCCTCTCCAAGGTTTCTCACAGTCATTCACATTGACATTCCACTTGTGAGTTTTTCCTTGCCCTTATATGGGTTCTGAACCGAGAATGTCGTTGTGGCTTGTGCAGCCCTTTGAGACACTGCATAAATAAACATTGATTGATTGATTTTTCGGAATCAGATCGCGACTTTTAATCGCAGTTCACGTTAGACGGCGCCGTGGAGGAAGATGTACGTTTGGTTTTTTTGTTTTTTTAGGGGCGCTCTCTGATCCTCTGTGACATCCTCCTCAGGTACCTACTTCACGCACGAAGCCAAAGGGGCGGACGACGCCGCCGACGCCGACACGGCCATCATCAACGCCGAGGGGGGCCACACCAACTCCGACGAGAAGAAGGAGTACTACATCTAATCAAAGCAGGACACCCCCCCCCCCCCCCCGCCCCCACCCGCGTCTTTTAGTGTCCACTTTATCGGACACGGCCCTTTCTGGAGGTAGGGGGCGGGGGAGGGGCATGGAGGGAGGGAGTTGGGGGTTTTTGAGAGGAGATCCAAGATGGAAGGAAAGACACAGTTCTTTTGTCTAGTCTAGTCCGCAGATGTAGGTGGAATGTTTTTGTGTGTTTCAAAAAAAAATAAATAATAATAATAGTAATCAAAAACGGACAGTTTTTAGGAAGCGGGCGGGGGTGGGGGTGCCAGAAATCACTGTAGAGCGCTTCTTCACCGCCCTCCCTCTAAGCCACACCTTTTTTCCCCCCGCCCCCTTGTTGTCCAGTCCAAACATTTTTGCAGAAAATTCCGTGCCTTGTTCGGGTTTTTATTTTATTTTATTTTATTATTTTTTTTTTGTCGTCGTGTGTGCATAATAACCCCGCCCCCTTCCCCGTTGTGGTGTTTCCGTCACCAGGGTTTCAAGGTGAGGCGACTCCTCCCCTAAACGTGTCGCCTGCGTACCAAGACTCCAGTATACTGTGATGACAAATGCATGGAATGCTTTACCATTATTGTACATAATAATGAAGAAGTGATGGGACTTGTAGATGCCCCGCCCCCTTAAGATCAACAACACCCGTTTTAGGCAGCAAAAAACGAGCGTTTTAAAACCCCTCCTTTTCTTAAACCGACACGTTCGCGGTCATTTCCGCCGAGTACATTTTCGATTCAGGGGTTGTTTTTTTTTCTTTGTTTGCCGGTAAGAAGGCAAAAATAGGTTGACGTTAAAAAGTTTTGTTTCGAAAAATGGCCGCCCGATCGTCATCTCACAATTCGTACAAAAGTAAATAGCGAGTCGTTGTATTATACACAAATCCTTACGACAAACTATTTTTTACAGATTGCTAGAAATACAACGGCTATGGTGATTATTATTGTTGTCATTGTAATTATTGTTATTGTCGTCATGCTCATTTTCCATTTTAATTCGATCAATTTTTGCTCACATCGTTATAGTTTCGCTCACATCATCGTACACATTTTTTTACGTTTTTTTTTTTTTTACGAAGCTTAGACGATTGCCAAAAGTCATAAGTCATAAATCGAACTTTAATACGCGAGAAGGCACCAGCTTCCGAATGTCACCAAATCAAACGTGTTATCGTAGAATGCCGAACAAATCTTGACCATCTTGTTATTCGGAAAATCGCACCGGACTCTAATTTGGCATCGGCTGTTGTAGCTGATGAGCATGTTTCTCCAAATGTTGTCTTCTTTTGGAAAGAGAAAAACGTACTTATTTGTTGTATTTCCAGAAAAAAAATTGCAAAATTCTAAAGCGTTTTATTGGACGGCGTTATTTTGCGGCAGTTGTGGGCTGCTTGAAACTTGAAAACATCGTAACGAAGCAAGAGCGGAAAAGGCCCAAAAAATGCGTTAAAAAATGTTTTGTGTTATTTTACGTAAATTAGATAAAAATACCATTGAAGTTAAACAATAAAGTGTGGCTTTTTTAATTTTCTACATGTTTGTAGAATAGATCGGAATAAAAAGACAAAATTCGTAGCACAATTTGAAGGTGCATTTTTTACATATTTCGGAATACAAGAGAAAAACACTGTAAATTCTGAGGACACAAAATCTGCGAAAAAAAAGTTACATTTGGCAATACGTGATAAACATTAAAAAAAAAATTAAATTCTGTAGGTAACAAAAACTTTTTTTTTTTCAGATTAAAAGAAAGAAAAACTGAAAATTTGAAGATAAGAGTAACATAGAAAAGTAACATTTATTTGGCGATACATGTTTCACATATTTTAAATTAAAAAGAAAGAACACTTTTGAAAGTTCAAAGTAACACAAACATTGGGAATGAAATCGAGAAGTATGTTTTGCGCATTTCAGATTAGAAGAAAGAAAAACTGTAAATTTGAAAATAACACAAAATCTAAAAGAAGTATTTGGCGATACGTGTTTCACATAATTCAGATTAAAAGAAAGAAAACTTGAAACTTCAAAGTAATACAAAAATGTGATTTTTTTTTTCGAGAAGTATGTTTTGCGTAATTTGGATTAGAAGAAGAAAAAAATTCAAAATTTGGTGTTAACCAGAAATTTTCGGAAAAATAAAATTTGGAAATACATAGGCGCCAGCGCCCCCCGCGACCCCAAAAGGGAATAAGCGGTAGAAAATGGATGGATGGATGTTTCACATGTTTCGGGTAAAAAGGAAAATATTTTTTAAACTTCGTAAGCAACAAAACAATTTGAATATTTTTTTCTGAGTTTTGTTTTACATTTTTTCAGATTAGAAGAAAAACTGTAAATTAGAAAATAACACAAAATCTGAAAAAAGTAACATGTTTCACATTTTTCAATAAAAAAACGTTTGAAAGTTTGGGGAAAACTATTTTAATTGTTCTGTAATTTTACGAGGTATTTTTGATTTTTTTCAGATTAGAAGAAAACCTGTAAATTTGAAAATGACACAAAATCTGGAAAAAGGAACATTTGGCAACACACGTTTTACATATTTCAGATTAAAGGAAAGGAAACTTTTGAAACTTTTTAAGTAACACAAAAAATTGAATACTTTTTTAAATTATGTTTTAAATATTTTAGATTAGAAGAAAGAAAAACTGAAAATTTGAAGATAACACAAAATATGAGGAAAAAAGTAACATTTGGCATTACATGTTTCACATATTTCAGATTTAAAAAAAGAAAACTTTTGAAACTTCAAAGTAATACAAAGATTGGAAGATTTTTTTCGAGAAGTACGTTTTGCGTATTTTGGATTAGAAGAAAGAAACATTTTGAATTCGGTGAAAACCTGAAAATTTTGAAAAAAATAACATTTGGAGGTACATGTTTTACATCTTTCGGATAAAAAGAAGGAACATATTTTAAACTTAATAAGTAACACAAAAATTATGTTTTATTTTTTTAAGATTAGAAGGAAAACTGTACATTTAAAGATAACACAAAATCTGAAAAAAAAGCTTTTGGTGATGCATGTTTCACATATTTCAGATTAAAGGAAAGGAAACTTTTGAAACTTCAAAATAACACAAAATGGGAAGATTTTCTTCGAGAAGTACGATTTGCGTATTTTGGATTAGAAGAAAGAAAAATTTTGAATTCATTGATAACCTAAAATTTTAGGGAAAAATAACTTTTGGAGATACATGTTTTACATGTTTCGGATAAAAAGAAGGAACATTTTTGAAACTTAATAAGTAACACAAAAGTAAGATCCCCCCCGAGTTATTTTTAAAAAATAAATTAAGATTAGAAGAAAAACTGTAAATTTGAAGATAACACAAAATCAGAACAAAATAACATTTGGCGATGCATGTTTCACATATTTCAGATTAAAGGAAAAGAAACTTTTGAAACTTCAAAGTAACACAAAAATCGTAAGATTTTCTTCGAGAATCACGTTTTGCGTATTTTGGATTAAAAGAAAGAAAAATGCTAAATTCGGTGATGACCTACAAATTTTAGAAAAAATAACATTGCGAGATACATGTTTTACATGTTTTGGATAAAAAGAAGGAACATTTTTTAAACGTAATGAGTAACACAAAAATATGTTTGGTTTTTTTCCGAGTTATGTTTAAAAAAATTAAGATAAGAAAAAAAACTGTACATTTAAAGATAACACAAAATATGAAGCAAAAAAACATTTGGCGATACATGTTTCAATTATTTCAGATTAAAGGAAAGGAAACTTTTGGAACTTCAAAAAAACATAAAAATCGTAAGATTTTCTTCGAGAAGTACGCTTTGCGTATTTTGGATTAAAAGAAAGAAAAATGCTAAATTTGGTGATAACCTAAAATAAGAAAATAAAAAAATTTGGAGATACATGTTTTACATGTTTCGCATAAAAAGAAGGAACATTTTTTAAACTTAATAAGTAACACAAAAATATGATTTTTTTTTCCGAGTTACGTTTAAAAAAATTAAGATCAGAAAAAAAACTGTACATTGAAAGATAACACAAAATCTGAAAAAAGTAACATTTGGCGATACATGTTTCACACATTTCAGATTAAAGGAAAGGAAACTTTTGAAACTTCCAAGTAACACAAAAATTGGAAGATTTTCTTTGAGAAGTAAGTTTTGCGTATTTTGGATTAGAAGAAAGAAACATTTTAAATTCGGTGATAACCTAAAATTTTTGAAAAAATAACATTTGGAGATACATGTTTTACATGTTTTGAATTTAAAAAAAATAAATAAATAAAACTTCGTAAATAAGTATTTTGTTCAAGAAATATTTAGGATTACTCGAAATAAAAACACAAACTACGAGGTAAAAGTAAAAAATGTCGAGATACGTCTTTTTTATTTCAGCTAAAATAGAAGCAAACTCTCTGGAATCGTGGCAATAAAACAATAACGATTATTTGTAAGTTTTTCTCATAAAAAGATGTTCAAAATTTAGATTAGCATGCGTTTGGAATAAAAACAACTAAAATTGTGACATAACACAATATTCTTATTTGCAGGTGGATATTGATTCCTCAGACCAGTAATATAAAATCAAAATGCTTGTTTTATATTATTCGTAAAAAAAATTGAAAATTAATTAAGCACTAATTTGAAAATAGCTAAAAAAATAATAATAATATATATCTCAAAGTAAAATGGCTGACAGTGGCGTTATTACGTCCGGCGTGTTACTGGGAAATGATTACTTTTTGCTGACTGTGCGGACACGTTCACCACTTCGTACTTTACTCGTGTTTTGGGGAAGTTTGGTCATTACGTATGATAGCTTTAACTCATCGTCACACAACGCCCGACTTTTTACCTTCGAGTCGTGCACTTTTCCGATAAGGAGTTTTAACTCTCTACGCCGTTTTTTTGTGTTTGTTACGTGCTTGCGAGGTTCGGGTAACGGTTTGATGTTTGAAGGTTTTTTTTGGGGTCCGGTAATGTCCGATATAACAATTATTATTATTATTATTATTAGCTACGTTTTTATCGTTGCTTTACGAGAATCACGATCTGTCTTTTTGAGCGCGAGCGCACATGACAGCTTCCATTTGAAACGACTACGTCTTGACGACGACATTCGAAAACCGATCAATTCAAACCAAATTCCCCCGATATCGGAGAATTTTTGTATTGTTTGCTTATTTTTTTTTCCCGCACGTACAGTTGGAAAAGGGGCGTTTACGACCCTGTTTCTGGGCGGATCTCGCATGGGTTGGTTGATCATTTCGCAATGCAATCTGCAGAAAATGATGAAAAGCGCCACTCCACACGCTGTGGTCAGAGTTGGGATTGCCACAAAAAAAAACATTTTGAGATATTCGACACTCTACTGCCATCTGGCGGCTAAATTGAATATTAGGGGTTTTATTTTTATTTTTTATTTTTTTTTCAAATTAATCGCGATTGTTATGTGTAACGGTTCTGAATCAATTAAAAAAAAATCCCCCCAAAAAATGTTAATTTAATTTTTTTGAGCTGTTTATCTATCCTATGGAGGAACGTAGTTAATCCTAGAACTAGCACCCAATGTTACTAAAAAAGTTTTGATTTTGAATCGAGAATCCTTTTAAGTCGAGAATCGATTCTGAATCGAATCGTTACCCCCCAAAAAACAAATCTATTGAATCGTGTGGTGCCAAATATTCACAGCCCTAGTGGATAGTGCACCCTTTATTCGTCACGTTTCGTGTGTCAGGTAAATGCTGACGAATTGCGCCATACTGTATTTCGAATCAAGAATCATTTTTTAAATCGTGAATCGATTCTGAATCAAATGGTTTGCCCCCAAGATTTGTATTGTGTGGTGCCCAACTATTCACAGCCCTAGTGGATTGTGCGCCCTTTATTCGTCACGTTTCGTGTGTCAGGTAAATGCTGACGAATGGCGCCATACTGTATTTGGAATCAAGAATCATTTTTTAAATCGAGAATCGATTCTGAATCAAATTGTTTGCCCCCAGGAATTGTATTGTGTTGTGCCCAACTATTCACAGCCCTAGTAGATTGTGCGCCCTTTATTCGTCACGTGTCGTGTGTCAGGTAAATGCTGACGAATGGCGCCATACTGTATTTGGAATCAAGAATCGTTTTTACTCGAGAATCGATTCTGAATCAAATTGTTTGCCCCCAAGAATTGTATGGTGTGGTGCTCAACTATTCACAGCCCTAGTGGATTGTGCGCCCTTTATTCGTCACGTGTCGTGTGTCAGGTAAATGCTGACGAATGGCGCCATACTGTATTTGGAATCAAGAATCGTTTTTACTCGAGAATCGATTCTGAATCAAATTGTTTGCCCCCAAGAATTGTATTGTGCGGTGCTCAACTATTCACAGCCCTAGTGGATGGTGCGCCGTTTGTTCGTCACGTTTCGTGTGTCAGGTAAATGCTGACGAATGGCGCCATACTGTATTTGGAATCAAGAATCATTTTTTAAATCAAGAATCGATTCTGAATCAAATTGTTTGCCCCCAAGAATTGTATGGTGTGGTGCTCAACTATTCACAGTCCTAGTGGATAGTGCGCCGTTTATTCGTCACGTGTCGTGTGTCAGGTAAATGCTGACGAATGGCGCCATACTGTATTTGGAATCAAGAATCGTTTTAAATCGAGACTCGATTCTGAATTAAATTGTTTGCCCCCAAGAATTGTATTGTGCGGTGCTCAACTATTCACAGCCCTAGTGGATGGTGCGCCGTTTATTCGTCACGTTTCGTGTGTCAGGTAAATGCTGACGAATGGCGCCATACTGTATTTGGAATCAAGAATCGTTTTTACTCGAGAATCGATTCTGAATCAAATTGTTTGCCCCCAAGAATTGTATGGTGTGGTGCTCAACTATTCACAGCCCTAGTGGATTGTGCGCCCTTTATTCGTCACGTGTCGTGTGTCAGGTAAATGCTGACGAATGGCGCCATACTGTATTTGGAATCAAGAATCGTTTTTACTCGAGAATCGATTCTGAATCAAATTGTTTGCCCCCAAGAATTGTATTGTGCGGTGCTCAACTATTCACAGCCCTAGTGGATGGTGCGCCGTTTGTTCGTCACGTTTCGTGTGTCAGGTAAATGCTGACGAATGGCGCCATACTGTATTTGGAATCAAGAATCATTTTTTAAATCAAGAATCGATTCTGAATCAAATTGTTTGCCCCCAAGAATTGTATGGTGTGGTGCTCAACTATTCACAGTCCTAGTGGATAGTGCGCCGTTTATTCGTCACGTGTCGTGTGTCAGGTAAATGCTGACGAATGGCGCCATACTGTATTTGGAATCAAGAATCGTTTTAAATCGAGACTCGATTCTGAATTAAATTGTTTGCCCCCAAGAATTGTATTGTGCGGTGCTCAACTATTCACAGCCCTAGTGGATGGTGCGCCGTTTATTCGTCACGTTTCGTGTGTCAGGTAAATGCTGACGAATGGGGCCGAATTGGATTTTGAATCAAAGAATCGTTTTAAATCGAGACTCGATTCTGAATTAAATTGTTTACCCTCCAAGAATCTAATTGTGCGGTGCCCAAATATTCACAGCCTTTGTGGATAATGCACCCTTTATTTGTCATGTTTCATGTGTCAGGTAAATGCTGACGAATGGGGCCAAATTGGATTTTGAATCAAAGAATCGTTTTAAATCGAGACTCGATTCAGAATAAAATAGTTTTCCCCCAAGAGTCATATCGTGCTGACGAATGGGGCCAAATTGTGAAGTGATGTGAAGTGAATTATATTTATATAGCGCTTTTTCTCTAGTGACTCAAAGCGCTTTACATAGTGAAACCCAATATCTAAGTTACATTTAAACCAGTGTGGGTGGCACTGGGAGCAGGTGGGTAAAGTGTCTTGCCCAAGGACACAACGGCAGTGACTAGGATGGCAGAAGCGGGAATCAAACCTGCAACCCTCAAGTTGCTGGCACGGCTGCTCTACCAACCGAGCTAAACCGCCCCAAATTGGATTTTGAATCAAAGAATCGTATTAAATCGAGACTCGTTTCAGAATAAAATAGTTTTCCCCCAAGAGTCATATCGTGTGGTGCCCAAATATTCACAGCCTTTGTGGATAATGCACCCTTTCTTTGTCACTTTTTGTGTGTCAGGTAAATGTTGACGAATGGCGCCATACTGTATTTTATACCAAAGAATCTTTTTAAATCGAGAATCGATTCTGGATTAAATGTTTGCCCCCGGGAATCAAATCGTGTGGTACCCAAATATTCACAGCCCTAGTGGCTAGCGCGCCCTTTATTTGTCACGTTTCGTGTGTCAGGTAAATGCTGACTAATGGGTCCATACTGGATTTTGAATCAAATAATCGTTTTTAATCGACACTCTATTCAGAATCTAATTGTTGCCCCCAGGAATCGAATTGTGTGGTGCCCATATATTCACAGCCCTAGTGGCTAGTGCACCCTTTATATGTCACGTTTCATGTGTCGGGTAAATGCTGACGAATGGCGCCATACTGTATTTTGAATCAAAGAATCGTTTTAAATCAAGACTCGATTCTGAATCAAATTGTTTTCCCCCAAGAATTCAATCGTGCGGTGCCCAAATATTCACAGCCTTTGTGGATAAGGCACCCTTTATTGGTCACGTTTCATGTGTCGGGTAAATGCAGATGAGTGGGGCCATACTCTATTCCTGTATTTTGAATCAAGAATCGTTTTTACTTGAAAATCGATTCTAAATCAAATTGTTTCCCCCCCAATAATCGAATTGTGCGGTGCCCAAATATTCACAGGCCTAGTGGCTAGTGCACTTTTTTATTTTTCATGTTTCGTGTGTCAGGTAAATGCTGACAAATGGGGCCATACTGTATTTTGAATCAAGAATACTTTTTAAATTGAGACTCTATTCAGAATCAAATTGTTGCCCCCAGGAATCGAATCATGTTGTTCCCAAATATTCACAGCCCTAGTGGCTGGTGCACCTTTTATTTGTCACGTTTCATGTGTCAGGTAACTGCTGACGAATGGGGCCATACTGGATTTTGAATCAAAGAATCGTTTTAAATCGACACTCTATTCAGAATCAAATTGTTGCCCCCAGGAATCGAGTCATGTTTTTCGCAAATATTCACAGCCCTAGTGGCTAGTGCACCTTTTTATTTTTCACGTTTCATGTGTCAGGTAACTGCTGACGAATGGGGCCATACTGGATTTTGAATCAAAGAATCGTTTTAAATCGAGACTCTATTCAGAATCAAATTGTTGCCCCCAGGAATCGAATCATGTTGTTCCAAATATTCACAGCCCTAGTGGCTAGTGCACCTTTTATTTGTCATGATTCATGTGTCAGGTAACTGCTGACGAATGGGGCCATATTGTATTCCTGTATTTTGAATCAAGAATCCTTTTTACTCGAGACTCGATTCTGAATCAAATTGTTTTCCTTCAAAAATCAAATAGTTTTGATAGTGCGCCCTTTATTCGTAATGTTTCGTGTGTCAGGTAAATGCTGACGAATAGCGCCATACTGGATTTTGGATCAAAGAATCGTTTTTCAATTGAGACTCGATTCTGAATCAAAAAATTTCCCCCCAAGAATTGAATAGTTTTGATAGTGCGCCCTTTATTTGTCACGTTTCGTGTGTCAGGTAAATGCTGACGGATGGCGCCATACTGGATTTTGAATCAAAGAAACGTTTTTCAATTGAGACTCGATTCTGAATCATAATGTTTTCCCCCAAGAATTTAATAGTTTTGATAGTGCGCCCTTTATTCGTAACGTTTCGTGTGTCAGGTAAATGCTGACGAATGGGGCCACACGGGATTTTGAATCAAAGAATCGTTTTTCGATTGAGACTCGATTCTGAATTAAAATGTTTTCCCCCAAGAATTGAATAGTTTTGATAGTGCGCCCTTTATTCATAACGTTTCGTGTGTCAGGTAAATGCTGACGGATGGGGCCATACTGTATCCCCCCAATACTAAATAACTATTGTGTTATTTGGGTGCATTTGTTTATTTTTTTTCCCTCGTATTAAAAAATCACAAATACTGACCACAGCGCTTTGCGATCTGTTCAATTCCTTCACGCTGTCAACATCAAATCAATTTCCACGGCTTTTCAAGCTATTTAAATGACAAAATTGGAGATTAATTTGGAAATAAATCGTAAACTATTACGTGTTGTGTTTATTCCACCAAAATGTACTTCGGCATACAAAAACCGGCCTGACTTTGTTGTTTTGTTTTGTATCGTAACGCCCTTAGGTTCGAGTGCAAGGACGTCGAAGCCGATAAGTCGGACGTTAAAACGCGCCGTGATGTCGTTTTCCCGCCAAACCGCAAACATTTGGCGTCTATGTTGTACATGCTTTTCTGTATTTGATTAACTAGTATTTGGCGCACTGTAATACGATGTACAAGTACCGCTTTGTGTTGACATCCCGAAAGTTGTCGTACTGCTGTTGACGCACCGCCGCCTTTGAATTGTGTCACCCGAGTCATTTTATTATTTTTATTTTTTTCTCCATATTTTCTAGATTTTGTCTCTCTGCTGTTCCTGGGAAATGTTTGTGTGTATTAAAGGAGGAGAGGAGCGCCACATTCCCATACACATTTTGTATTGGTTCATAAATAGACATTTTTACAAAAAAAAAAAACAATAAAGAGTTCTTGTCTTAATAAAAAAGAAATGATATCAATGTCCAAAACAACAAGTCTTGTTATTGTCGACTTGGAGTTGATCATGTGAGGCAGTTGCTAAAAAAAATTTTTTTTTAAATGGATGTTGCTTTCTCAGTTTGATGAAAAGCATCTGCCTCTAAGTTTGGGAAAAATATGTTGTTGTTTTTTTTTGGGGGGGGGGGGATGTTTATTTATTATTATTTTTTAATTACATTCCTACTGAAATGAGATTTTCTTATTTAAACGGGGATAGCAGGTCCATTCTATGTGTCAAACTTGATCATTTCGTGATATTGCCGTATTTTTGCTGAAAGGATTTAGTAGAGAACATCCACGATAAAGTTCACAACTTTTGGTCGCTAATAAAAAAGCCTTGCCTTTACCGTAAGTAGCAGACGACGTGCGCGTGACGTCACGGGTTGTGGAGCTCCTCACATCTGAACATGGTTTACAATCATGGCCACCAGCAGCGAGAGCGATTCGGACCGAGAAAGCGACGATTTCCCCATTAATTTGAGCGAGGATGAAAGATTTCTGGATGAGGAAAGTGAGAGTGAAGGACTAGAAGAAAAAAAAAATTTACAGTGGGAGCGATTCAGATGTTATTAGACAAATTTACTAGGATCATTCTGGAAAATCCCTTATCTGCTTATTGTGTTACTAGTGTTTTAGTGAGATTGTATGGTCGTACCTGTACAACCTGAAGGTCGGCCCCGCACCTTTCTTCAGCACCAGTCGACGGGTGGTGGCGATGCCCATCTCTGCCCTTCACAAGGGACCCTCTTTGAAACACGATCTTTCGAATTGATCGCTGCATCATACACTGTACTTTGTGTGTGTGTTCCAATCCAACCGTGTTCGCTTGACCGCTCAGTTCCATAGTAAAGCTTCACCGTCACCTTTCAGGAATGGGACGGCGTCATGTCCGTTGTGTCCTGAGCAAGACACTTCACCCTTGCTCCTGATGGGTGCTGGTTAGCGCCTTGCATGGCAGCTCCCTCCATCAGTGTGTGAATGTGTGTGTGAATGGGTGAATGTGGAAGTAGTGACAAAGCGCTTTGAGTACTTTGAAGGTAGTCTCTATGCTGCTGATCCGCCTCCGCTTGAGATGGTTTCCTGTGGACGGGACTCTCGCTGCTGTCTTGGATCCGCTTGAACTGAATTCTCGCGGCTGTGTTGGAGCCACTATGGATTGAACTTTCACAGTATCATGTTAGACCCGCTCGACATCCATTGCTTTCGGTCCCCTAGAGGGGGGGGTTGCCCACATCTGAGGTCCTCTCCAAGGTTTCTCATAGTCAGCATTGTCACTGGCGTCCCACTGGATGTGAATTCTCCCTGCCCACTGGGTGTGAGTTTTCCTTGCCCTTTTGTGGGTTCTTCCGAGGATGTTGTAGTCGTAATGATTTGTGCAGTCCTTTGAGACATTTGTGATTTGGGGCTATATAAATAAACATTGATTGATTGATTGATAGAAAAGTGCTATACAAGTACAACCCATGTATTTATTTATTTAAACAATGAAACACCGGCTGTGTTTGTGTTGCTAAAGGCGGCCGCAATACACCGCTTCCCACCTACAGCTTTCTTCTTTGACGTCTCCATTATTCATTGGACAAATTGCAAAAGATTCAGCAACGCAGATGTCCAGAATACTGTGGAATTATGCGATGAGAAGAGACGACTTATAGCTGGGATCGGTGCTGGAACAAAATGTCCTCTACAATGTGTGACGTCACGCGTACGCGTCATCATACCGCGACGTTTTAGCATGATACTTCAGCGCGAAATTAAAAAATGCAATTTAGTAAACTAAAAAGGCCGTATTGGCATGTGTTGCAATGTTAATATTTCATCATTGATATATAAACTATTAGACTGCGTGGTGGGTAGTAGTGGGTTTTAGTAGGCCTTTAATCAATCCAACAAAATAATACCAGAATAATACAATTCCCATTCCAAAACCGAACCTGGGCTCAGCAACATTCAGAATAGCAATCAACAGAGCAATTGAGAGGACACACAAACATGACACAAAACAATCCAAAAGTAGTCCAACAAAAATGAATAATATCAACAACAGTATCGATATTAATAAGAATTCCAACCCAGTGATTTTTTATTTTTATTTTTTTTTCGTTAAAAAAAATAAAAATCCATTGGCATGTTTCTCCAAAAGTTGCTGTTTGTTTGTGAATCTGTTTGGAGATGCATGTCTTGGAATAAAACGAAGACAATATTCGCAGATTCATGTTTGTTTTTTGTTTGTTTTTTTGGGGGGGGGTTAGATGAAAAAGAAAACATGTTTTTTGGGGTGAGGGCAACCTTTGAAAAATGTCAGAGTTAAAGATTGAAAATAAAATAATGTAGTCGCGGGCTTTGCATTTTTCGGATAAAAAGAACAGAATTTTGTAAAAAAACGGGTCTAAAATGTAGGTTTTTTTTATGTAAAACAATATATTAGGGGGATAAGTGTTTTTTTTCAGTTTTGGGATTCAGAGGGAAAAATATGTAGGTTTTTTTTTCAGATTTTTTTTATATATTGGAGGAGCTCACTTTGAATTTTGGGGATTCATTAAAAAAAAAATTTCATCATTTTTGGGGATAAAATTACATCATGAGATGCGTGTTTTAATGTTTGTTTGTTTTTTAAGAAAAAAAACTGAACGCAAAATGTACGTTTGTGAAGCAAAGTTTGTTTTATCAGAAATTTGGCATAAAATCATAATTTTCGTTCTTTGACAAAAATGTTGTTATAAAATTAGTACATTTAACATTATTTTACTAACATTTTGTCATAAAATAAGTAACTTTTACATTCTTTGACAAAAACTTTGTTATAAAATCAATAACTTCAACATTCTTTTACTATCATTTTGTCATAAAATCAGTAACTCTTACATTGTTTGACAAAATTTGTTATAAAATCAATACCTTTAACATTCTTTTACTAACTTTTTGTCATAAAATCAGTAAGTTTCATTTTCTTTGACAAAAAGTTCGTTATAAAATCAATAGCTTGCATTCTTTGACTAAAACTGTGGTATGAAATCAATAAGTTTTACATTCTTTGACTAAAAGTGTTTTATAAAATCGGTAAGTTTTACATTTTTTGACAACAAGTTTGGTATAAAATCAGTAAGTTTTTACATTCTTTGACCAAAAGTTTGTTATAAAATCATTAAGTTTTACTTTCTTAGACAAAATGTTTGGTATAAAATCAATAACTTTTTACATTATTTGACACAAAGTTTGTTATAAAATCAGGAAGTTTTACATTATTTGAATAAAGGTTTGTTATAAAATAAGTAAGTTTGTTATAGAATCAATACCTTTAACATTCTTTTACTAACATTTTGTCATAAAATCAGTAAGTTTCATATTTTTTGACAAAAAGTTTCTTATAAAATCAATAGCTTGCAATCTTAGACAAAACTTTGGTATGAAATCAATACGTTTTACATTCTTTGACTAAAAGTTTGTTATAAAATCAGGAAGTTTTACATTCTTTGACCAAAAGTTTGTTATAAAATCAGTAATTTTACATTCTTCGACTAAAAGTTTGCTATAAAGTCAGTAAGTTTTACATTCTTTGACCAAAAGTTTGTTATAAAATTAGTAAGTTTTACTCTCTTAGAAAAAAATATTGTTATAAAATAATTAACTTTTTATTGTCTGACACAGAGTTTGTTATAAAATAAGGAAGTTTTACCTTCTTTGATCAAAAGTTTGTTATAAAATCAGTAAGTTTTACTTTCTTAGACAAGATTTTTGGTATAAAATTGATAATTTTTACATTCTTTGACACAAAGTTGTTTTTTTAAATCAGTAATTTTACATTCTTTGACTAAAAGTTTGTTATAAAATCAGTAATTTTACATTCTTTGACTAAAAGTTTGTTATTAAGTCAGTAAGTTTTACATTCTTTGACCAAAAGTTTGTTATAAAATCAGTACGTTTTACTTTCTTTGACTAAAAGTTAGTTATAAAGTCAGTAAGTTTTACATTCTTTGACCAAAAGTTTGTTACAAAATCAGTAAGTTTTACATTCTTTGACCAAAAGTTTGTTATAAAATCAGTAATTTTTTTCGTTTCTTAGAAAAAATATTTAGTATAAAATCAATAACTTTTGCATTATTTGACACAAAGTTTGTTATGAAATCAGGAGGTTTTACATTCTTTGACCAAAAGTTTGGTATAAAATCAGTAAGTTTTACTTTCTTAGACAAAATGTTTGGTATGAAATTGATAACTGTTACATTCTTTGACACAAAGTTTGTTTAAAATCAGGAAATGTTACATTCTTTGACCAAAAGTTTGGTATAAAATCAGTATGTTTTTTCCTTTCTTAGAAAAAATATTTGGTATAAAATCAATAACTTTTACATTATTTGACACAAAGTTTGTTATAAAATCAGGAAGTTTTACATTCTTTGACCAAAAGTTTGTTATAAAATCAGTACGTTTTACATTCTTTGACCAAAAGTTTGTTATAAAATCAGTAATTTTTTTCCTTTCTTAGAAAAAATATTTGGTATAAAATCAATAACTTTTACATTATTTGACACAAAGTTTGTTATAAAATCAGGAAGTTTTACATTCTTTGACCAAAAGTTTGGTATAAAAATCAGTAAGTTTTACTTTCTTAGACAAAATGTTTGGTATAAAAACGAAAACTTTTACTTTCTGTGACACAGTTTGTTATAAAATCAGTATGTTTTACTTTCTTTGACTAAAAGTTTGTTATAAAGTCAGTAAGTTTTACATTCTTTGACGAAAAGTTTGTTATAAAATCAGTAATTTTTTTCCTTTCTTAGAAAAAAGATTTGGTATAAAATCAATAACTTTTACATTATTTGACACAAAGTTTGTTATAAAATCAGGAGGTTTTACATTCTTTGACCAAAAGTTTGGTATAAAATCAGTAAGTTTTACTTTCTTAGACAAAATGTTTGGTATAAAAACGAAAACTTTTACATTCTTTGACACAAAGTTTGGTATAAAATCAGTAAGTTTTACTTTGTTAGACAAAATGTTTGGTATACAAACAAAAACTTTTACATTCTTTGACACAAAGTTTGTTATAAAATCAGGAAGTTTTACATTCTTTGACCAAAAGTTTGTTATAAAGTCAGTAAGTTTTACATTCTTCGACCAAAAGTTTGTTATAAAATCAATAACTTTTTTATTGTCTGACACAGAGTTTGTTATAAAATCAATAAGTTTTACTTTCTTAGACAAGATTTTTGGTATAAAATTGATAATTTTTACATTCTTTGACATAAAGGTTTTTTTTTAAATCAGTAATTTTACATTCTTTGACTAAAAGTTTGTTATAAAATCAGAAATTTTACATTCTTTGACTGAAAGTTTGGTATTAAGTCACTAAGTTTTACATTCTTTGACCAAAAGTTTGTTATAAAATCAGTACGTTTTACTTTCTTTGACTAAAAGTTTGTTATAAAGTCAGTAACTTTTACATTCTTTGACCAAAGGTTTGTTACAAAATCAGTAAGTTTTACATTCTTTCACCAAAAGTCTGCTATAAAATCGGTAATTTTTTTCCTTTCTTAGAAAATATATTTGGTATAAAATCAATAACTTTTACATTATTTGACACAATGTTTGTTATAAAATCAGGAAGTTTTACATTCTTTGACCAAAAGTTTGGTATAAAATCAGTAAGTTTTACTTTCTTAGACAAAATGTTTGGTATAAAAACCAAAACTTTTACATTCTTTGACACAAAGTTTGTTACAAAATCAGGAAGTTTTACATTCTTTGACCAAAAGTTTGTTGTAAAATCAGTAATTTTACATTCTTTGACACAAAGTTTGGAATAAATCAGTAAGTTTTACTTTCTTAGACAAAATGTTTGGTATACAAACAAAAACTTTTACATTCTTTGACACAAAGTTTGTTATAAAATCAGGAAGTTTTACATTCTTTGACCAAAAGTTTGTTATAAAGTCAGTAAGTTTTACATTCTTCGACCAAAAGTTTGTTATAAAATCAATAACTTTTTTATTGTCTGACACAGAGTTTGTTATCAAATCAATAAGTTTTACTTTCTTGGACGAGATTTTTGGTAGAAAATTGATAATTTTTACATTCTTTGACACAAATTTTTTTTTTTAAATCAGTAATTTTACATTCTTTGACTAAAAGTTTGTTATAAAATCAGTAATTTTACATTCTTTGACTAAAAGTTTGTTATTAAGTCACAAAGTTTTACATTCTTTGACCAAAAGTTTGTTATAAAATCAGTACGTTTTACTTTCTTTGACTAAAAGTTTGTTATAAAGTCAGTAACTTTTACATTATTTTACCAAAGGTTTGTCACAAAATCAGTAAGTTTTACATTCTTTGACCAAAAGTTTGCTATAAAATCGGTAATTTTTTTCCTTTCTTAGAAAAAATATTTGGTATAAAATCAATAACTTTTACATTATTTGACACAAAGTTTGTTATAAAATCAGGAAGTTTTACATTCTTTGACCAAAAGTTTGGTATAAAAATCAGTAAGTTTTACTTTCTTAGACAAAATGGTATAAAAACAAAAACTTTTACTTTCTTTGACACAAAGTTTGTTATAAAATCAGTACGTTTTACTTTCTTTGACTAAAAGTTTGTTATAAAGTCAGTAAGTTTTACATTTTTTGACAAAAAGTTTGTTATAAAATCAGTATTTTTTTTCCTTTCTTAGAAAAAATATTTGGTATAAAATCAATAAATTTTACATTATTTGACACAAAGTTTGTTATAAAATCAGGAGGTTTTACATTCTTTGACCAAAAGTTTGGGATAAAATCAGTAAGTTTTACTTTCTTAGACAAAATGTTTGGTATAAAAACGAAAACTTTTATATTCTTTGACACAAAGTTTGTTATAAAATCAGGAAGTTTTACATTCTTTGACCAAAAGTTTGTTGTAAAATCAGTAATTTTACATTCTTTGACACAAAGTTTGGTATAAAATCAGTAAGTTTTACTTTCTTAGACAAAATGTTTGGTATACAAACAAAAACTTTTACATTCTTTGACACAAAGTTTGTTATAAAATCAGGAAGTTTTACATTCTTTGACCAAAAGTTTGTTATAAAGTCAGTAAGTTTTACATTCTTCGACCAAAAGTTTGTTATAAAATCAATAACTTTTTTATTGTCTGACACAGAGTTTGTTATAAAATCAATAAGTTTTACTTTCTTAGACAAGATTTTTGGTATAAAATTGATAATTTTTACATTCTTTGACACAAAACTTTTATTTAAATCAGTAATTTTACATTCTTTGACTAAAAGTTTGTTATAAAATCAGTAATTTTTCATTCTTTGACTAAAATTTTGTTATAAAATCAGTACGTTTTACTTTCTTTGACTGAAAGTTTGTTATAAAGTCAGTAACTTTTACATTATTTGACCAAAGGTTTGTTACAAAATCAGTAAGTTTTACATTCTTTGACCAAAAGTTTGCTATAAAATCGGTAATTTTTTTCCTTTCTTAGAAAAAATATTTGGTATAAAATCAATAACTTTTACATTATTTGACACAAAGTTTGTTATAAAATCAGGAGGTTTTACATTCTTTGACCAAAAGTTTGGTATAAAATCAGTAAGTTTTACTTTCTTAGACAAAATGTTTGGTATAAAAACGAAAACTTTTACATTCTTTGACACGAAGTTTGTTATAAAATCAGGAAGTTTTACATTCTTTGACCAAAAGTTTGTTATAAAGTCAGTAAGTTTTACATTCTTCGACCAAATGTTTGTTATAAAATCAATAACTTTTTTATTGTCTGACACATAGTTTGTTATAAAATCAATAAGTTTTACTTTCTTAGACAAGATTTTTGGTATAAAATTGATAATTTTTACATTCTTTGACACAAAGTTTTTTTTTTTAAATCAGTAGTTTTACATTCTTTGACTAAAAGTTTGTTATAAAATCAGTAATTTTACATTCTTTGACTAAAAGTTTGTTATTAAGTCACTAAGTTTTACATTCTTTGACCAAAAGTTTGTTATAAAATCAGTACGTTTTACTTTCTTTGACTAAAAGTTTGTTATAAAGTCAGTGACTTTTACATTATTTGACCAAAGGTTTGTTACAAAATCAGTAAGTTTTACATTCTTTGACCAAAAGTCTGCTATAAAATCGGTAATTTTTTTCCTTTCTTAGAAAAAATATTTGGTATAAAATCAATAACTTTTACATTATTTGACACAAAGTTTGTTATAAAATCAGGAGGTTTTACATTCTTTGACCAAAAGTTTGTTATAAAATCAGGAAGTTTTACATTCTTTGACCAAAAGTTTGCTATAAAATCGGTAATTTTTTTCCTTTCTTAGAAAAAATATTTGGTATAAAATCAATAACTTTTACATTATTTGACACAAAGTTTGTTATAAAATCAGGAGGTTTTACATTCTTTGACCAAAAGTTTGTTATAAAATCAGTAATTTTACATTCTTCGACACAAAGTTTAGTATAAAATCAGTAAGTTTTAATTTCTTAGACAAAATGTTTGGTATAAAAACCAAAACTTTTACATTCTTTGACACAAAGTTTGTTACAAAATCAGGAAGTTTTACATTCTTTGACCAAAAGTTTGTTGTAAAATCAGTAATTTTACATTCTTTGACACAAAGTTTGGTATAAAATCAGTAAGTTTTACTTTCTTAGACAAAATGTTTGGTATACAAACAAAAACTTTTACATTCTTTGACACAAAGTTTGTTATAAAATCAGGAAGTTTTACATTCTTTGACCAAAAGTTTGGTATAAAATCAGTAAGTTTTACTTTCTTAGACAAAATGTTTGGTATAAAAACGATAACTTTTACATTCTTTGACCAAAAGTTTGTTATAAAATCAGTAATTTTACATTCTTCGACACAAAGTTTAGTATAAAATCAGTAAGTTTTACTTTCTTAGACAAAATGTTTGGTATAAAAACCAAAACTTTTACATTCTTTGACACAAAGTTTGTTACAAAATCAGGAAGTTTTACATTCTTTGACCAAAAGTTTGTTGTAAAATCAGTAATTTTACATTCTTTGACACAAAGTTTGGTATAAAATCAGTAAGTTTTACTTTCTTAGACAAAATGTTTGGTATACAAACAAAAACTTTTACATTCTTTGACACAAAGTTTTTTATAAAATCAGGAAATTTTACATTCTTTGACACAAAGTTTGGTATAAAATCAGTAAGTTTTACTTTCTTAGACAAAATGTTTGGTATACAAACAAAAACTTTTACATTCTTTGACACAAAGTTTGTTATAAAATCAGGAAGTTTTACATTCTTTGACCAAAAGTTTGGTATAAAATCAGTAAGTTTTACTTTCTTAGACAAAATGTTTGGTATAAAAACGATAACTTTTACATTCTTTGACCAAAAGTTTGTTATAAAATCAGTAATTTTACATTCTTCGACACAAAATTTAGTATAAAATCAGTAAGTTTTACTTTCTTAGACAAAATGTTTGGTATAAAAACCAAAACTTTTACATTCTTTGACACAAAGTTTGTTACAAAATCAGGAAGTTTTACATTCTTTGACCAAAAGTTTGTTGTAAAATCAGTAATTTTACATTCTTTGACACAAAGTTTGGTATAAAATCAGTAAGTTTTACTTTCTTAGACAAAATGTTTGGTATACAAACAAAAACTTTTACATTCTTTGACACAAAGTTTGTTATAAAATCAGGAAGTTTTACATTCTTTGACCAAAAGTTTGGTATAAAGTCAGTAAGTTTTACATTCTTCGACCAAAAGTTTGTTATAAAATCAATAACTTTTTTATTGTCTGACACAGAGTTTGTTATAAAATCAATAAGTTTTACTTTCTTAGACAAGATTTTTGGTATAAAATTGATAATTTTTAGATTCTTTGACACAAAGCTTTTATTTAAATCAGTAATTTTACATTCTTTGACTAAAAGTTTGTTATAAAATCAGTAATTTTACATTCTTTGACTAAAAGTTTGTTATTAAGTCACTAAGTTTTACATTCTTTGACCAAAAGTTTGTTATAAAGTCAGTAACTTTTACATTATTTGACCAAAGGTTTGTTACAAAATCAGTAAGTTTTACTTTCTTTGACCAAAAGTTTGCTATAAAATCGGTAATTTTTTTCCTTTCTTAGAAAAAATATTTGGTATAAAATCAATAACTTTACATTATTTGACACAAAGTTTGTTATAAAATCAGGAAGTTTTACATTCTTTGACCAAAAGTTTGTTATAAAATCAGTAATTTTACATTCTTCGACACAAAGTTTGGTATAAAATCAGTAAGTTTTACTTTCTTGGACAAAATGTTTGGTATAAAAACGATAACTTTTACATTCTTTGACCAAAAGTTTGTTATAAAATCAGGAAGCTTTACATTCTTTGACCAAAAGTTTGTTATAAAATCAGTAATTTTACATTCTTCGACACAAAGTTTAGTATAAAATCAGTAAGTTTTACTTTCTTAGACAAAATGTTTGGTATAAAAACAAAAACTTTTACATTCTTTGACACAAAGTTTGTTATAAAATCAGGAAGTTTTACATTCTTTGACTACAAGTTTGGTATAAAATCAGCAAGTTTTACTTTCTTAGACAAAATCTTTGGTATAAAAACGAAAACTTTTACATTCTTTGACACAAAGTTTGTTATAAAATCAGGAAGTTTTACTCTCTTAGACAAAATGATTGTTATAAAATCAATAACTTTTTATTGTCTGACACAGAGTTTGTTATAAAATAAGGAAGTTTTACATTCTTTGATCAAAAGTTTGTTATAAAATCAGTAAGTTTTACTTTCTTAGACAAGATGTTTGGTATAAAATTGATAATTTGTACATTCTTTGACACAAAGTTGTTTTTTTAAATCAGTAATTTTACATTCTTTGACCAAAAGTTTGTTAGAAAATCAGTACGTTTTACTTTCTTTGACTAAATTTTTGTTATAAAGTCAGTAACTTTTACATTATTTGACCAAAGGTTTGTTACAAAATCAGTATTTTTTTTCCTTTGTTAGACAAAATGTTTGGTATAATCAATAACTTTTACATTATTTGACACAAAGTTTGTAATAAAATCAGGAAGTTTTACATTCTTTGACCAAAAGTTTGCTATAAAATCAGTAAGTTTTACTTTCTTAGACAAAATGTTTGGTATAAAAACGATAACTTTTACATTCTTTGACTAAAAGTTTGTTATAAAATCAGTAAGTATTACTTTATAACTTTTTATTATCTGACACAAATGTTATAAAATCAGGAAGTTTTACATTCTTTGACCAAAAGTTTGTTATAAAATCAGTAAGTTTGACATTATTTGACTAAAAGTTTGGTATAAAATCACTAAGTCAATGTTTTTCTCCGCGTGGTGCTGAGACGAGAGTCTAATATTTGACTAATAAAAATAATAAAAGGAGCTTAACTGTCACTTAAGTCTGCAATGTCACACCTGGTGACATCCAGCACGCTGCAGACTTGTGTGTCGCGGAGGAAGAGATTACTTTTTTAATTACACCTTCACCCGGGGCCCTCCTGGCGGTGCCTGGTCTGCTGGCGTAATGAGGCAACATCTTCCATAAGTAAAGGTGATACTGCTATTGATTAGAAACTGAGAGCCGGGGGCCAGCTATCAGTCTGGGAAAATGAACTGGTGAGTGCACGTTTCACGTGCACGCTCTCTCAAAGGGCCATTACTCCATATCCTCAAACACCACTGAGAGCCATCCTATGGGCTGTGCTGCATAATTGCTTCTAGAAGGAACAACAGACTCACTGCAAACACTGTTGTTAAATATACACTTTGGTTATTGTCGTTTTTGTTTTGTTTTTTACAACAAACGTGTATCCAGATTTATAATTTCAGCATTTTCGCAGCCTTAAGAGTTGGCCCATACCGATATTGACTCGGTAAGATATCAGCAAAATTACTTGTCGCACTATTTTTTTTAAAAAAAAATGTATTTGATGAAGTGGAATAGGTATTAAAAAACTAACCTATTTATAATTAACCTTTGGATTAGACTAATGCTCTCTTTAAGTTGAAGCGGAGTGGTAATTATATTTTTGGCAACACCCAGTGGCCACAAAAAGTTACATAACTCTCAGGGGAATGACTGGGAAATTAAAGAAAAAAGGTGCAAAATTGTCTGGAAAAAAAGTTTGCATGCTAACAGTTAGCTTGTGTGACATACTAAGTTACATGACTCTAAGGTGAATGGCTGGGAAATTAAAGAAAAAAGGTGTAAAATTGGCTTAAAAATTTAGCATGCTAATGTTAGCATGTTAACAGTTAACTTGTGTCACATACTAAGTTACATGACTCTAAGGTGTATGGCTGGGGAATTAAACAAAAAAAGTGTAAAATTTGCTAAAAAAAAAAGTTAGCATGCTAATGTGAGCATGCTAACAGTTAGCTTGTGTCACATACTAAGTTATATGTCACATACTAAGTTACCATGAATTGATTAACATGGACCCCGTCTTAAACAAGTTGAAAAACTAATTCGGGTGTTACCATTTAGTGGTCAATTGTACGGAATATGTACTGAACTGTGCAATCTACTAATAAAAGTATCAATCAATCAATCAATATGACTCTAAGGTGAATGGCTGGGAAATAAAACAAAAAAAGTGTAAAATTGGCAAAAAAAAGTTAGCATGCTAATGTTAGGATGTTAACAGTTAGCTGTGTCACATACTAAGTTACATGACTCTAAGGTGAATTGCTGGGAAATTAAAGAAAAAAGGTGGAAAATTGGCAAACAAAAAGTTAGCATGCTAATGTTAGCATGCTAACAGTTAACTTGTGTCACATACTAAGTTACATGACTCTAAGGTGTATGGCTGGGAAATTAGAGAAAAAAAGTGTAAAATTGGCTGAAAAAAGTTAGCATGCTAATGTTAGCATGCTAATAGTTAGCTTGTGTCTCATACTAAGTTATATGACTCTAAGGTGTATGGCTGGGGAAGTAAACAAAAAAATTGTAAAATTGGCAAAAAAAAAGTTTGCGTGCTTATGTTAGCATGCTAACAGTTAACTTGTTTCACATACTAAGTTTCATGACTCTAAGGTGAATGGCTGGGAAATTAAAGAAAAAAAGTGTAAAATTGGCTAAAAAAGTTAGCACGCTAATGTTAGCATGCTAACAATTAGCTTGTGTCTCATACTAAGTTATATGACTCTAAGGTGTATGGCTGGGAAATTAAACAAAAAAAGTGTAAAATTGGCAACAAAAAAAGTGTAAAATTGGCTAAAAAAAAAAGTTAGCATGCTAACAGTTAGCTTATGTCACATAAGTTTTACGACTCTATGGTGTATGGCTGGGAAATTAAAGAAAAAAAGGGTAAAATTGGCTAAAAAAAAGTTAGCATGCTAATGTTAGGATGTTAACAGTTAGTTTGTGTCTCATACAATAATTGTGTCAGGTTCCAACACAGATGACATCAATTAAACAAGGCAAGAAGCAAGGAATTAAACAGAGACAGAATGAAATTTGGCTCAATTGAGGAGAGAGACTGTACCCCTGTACAGTGTCATCCCACACCCCTTGACGAAAGATTGTACACCTCCTCTTTTATTTGGACTTTCCCTGATTACATGGCAACAGCTGTTTCTAAGGGACGGGGGTCATAAACATCCATCGCCTTTGTTACTGAACAATTCAAAGAAAATGTTTCCACGTTCGCAAAATTTTCAGGAGTTCCTGCTTTTTTCTAACCTTATTTCCAACCTTTTTTACTGTGAAGACTCTTTTTACATTTTTTTAATCCATTTTAACCGTTCCACTGTCAAAACGTTCTTCTAAGTCCCAAAAAAACAAATGTTGGTTTAAGAACTTGAAAAATTCCCGGTTTTCCTGAAATTCCGTAAACCATTTTTAACTAAAAACATGTCACTACTTCAACATTTCTTGCCCGATTTGAACAACTATATTTTTTTCCAAATTCCCCCAAAAATTCCAGGAATTTTCAAAATTCTCAGTTTTCCAAACCCTATTTTCACCTTTTTTTCTAGCGACTACTCCTTCCACATTTTTCAACCCACTTTAACCGTTCCACCGTCCAAACATTCCTCTTAATCAGGACAAAACACAAAGTTGTTTTTTGAACTGGAAAAATTCCTGGTTTTCCCGAAATTCCACAAATTCGGCAATACCAATTCTTGATTAAAAATGTTACTACTTCAACATTTATTTAGAAAAAATAAAGTACCAACCATTTCCACTCATTCAAACATTCAAGTTTTTTTACCATTTTAAAAAAAATCCCTCTTTTCCCAGAATTTCCAAATTTTCAAGAAACTTAGGAAAAATCCCGGTTTTCTTAAAATCCCCCATTTTTATGGATATTTTCCCCATTCAAAATGAATTATCCATTTTTCAAACTTCCACAACTCCCACATTTTTAAACCAATTGAAACCATTCCACCTTCAACACTTTCATCCTGGAAATTCAAACAAACATTTTTCCACGTTTGCCAAATTTTCAGGAGTTCCTGTTTTTTTTCTAACTTTATTTCCAACCTTTTTTACTGTGAAGACTCTTTTTACCTTTTTCAACCCATTTCAACCGTTTCACTGTCAAAACGTTCTTCTATGTCCCAAAAAACAAGTTGGTTTAAGAACTTGAAAAATTCACGGTTTTCCTGAAATTCCATAAACCATTTTTTAACTAAAAAAATGTCACTACTTCAACATTTTTTGCCCGATTTTAACAACTATATTTTTTTCCAAATTGCCCAAAAAATTCCAAGAATTCCCCAAATTCTCAGTTTTCCAAACCCCTATTTTCACCCTTTTTTTCTGGCGACTACTCCTTCCACATTTTCAACCCACTTTAACCGTTCCACCGTCCAAACGTTCCTCCTAAACAGGACAAAACACAAAGTTGTTTTTTCAACTGGAAAAATTCTCAGTTTTCCCAAAATTCCAGGAATTCTGTAATACCAATTCTTGATTAAAAATGTTACTACTTCAACATTTCTCGACCGTTTTGAAAAATTAAAGTACCAACCATTTCAACTCATTCAAACATTCAAGTTTTTTACAATTTAAAAAAAAAATCCCTCTTTTCCTGGAATTCCCAAATTTTCAAGAAACTTGGGAAAAATCACGGATTTCTCAAAATTCCCCATTTTTATGGATATTTTCCCCATTCAAAATTAATTATCCATTTTTCAAACTTCCACAATTCCCACATTTTTAAACCAGTTCAAACCACTCCACCATCAACACTTTCATCCTGGAAATTCAAACAAACATTTTTCCACGTTCGCCAAATAGTTCCTGTTTTTTTCTAACCTTATTTCCAACCTTTTTTACTGCAAAGACTCTTTTCACATTTTTCAACCTATTTTAACCGTTCCACAATCAAAACATTCTTCTAAGTCACAAAAAACAAGTTTGATTAAGAACTTGAAAAATTCCCGGTTTAGCCGAAATTCCGTGAAACCATTTTTCAATTTAAAAACTGTAACTATTTCAACATTTCTTGCCCGATTTAAACAATTCCAAAATAGGACATTTTTCCAAGTTGCACAAATCCCGCGATTTTTAACAGCTTCAAAGCATTCAACCTTCAACATATTTCACCATCCTGGACATTCAAACTATAATTGTTCCATCTTCCAAAACATTCCAGGAATTCCCCAAATTCTCAGTTTTCCAAACCCTATTTTCACCCTTTTTTCTAGCGACTACTCCTTCCACATTTTTCAACCCACTTTAACCGTTCCACCGTCCAAACATTCCTCTTAAACAGGACAAAACACAAAGTTGTTTTTTGAACTGGAAAAATTACCGGTTTTCCCGAAATTCCAGGAATTCTGTAATACCAATTCTTGATTAAAAATGTTACTACTTCAACATTTCTCGACCGTTTTGAAAAATTTAAGTACCAACCATTTCAACTCATTCAAACATTCAAGTTTTTTACAATTTAAAAAAAAAATCCCTCTTTTCCCGGAATTCCCAAATTTTCAAGAAACTTAGGAAAAATCACGGATTTCTTAAAATTCCCCATTTTTATGGATATTTTCCCTATTCAAAATGAAAGATCCATTTTTCAAACTTCCACAATTCCCACATTTTTAAACCAGTTCAAACCACTCCACTATCAGCACTTTCCTCGTGGAAATTCAAACAAACATTTTTCCACGTTCGCCAAATAGTTCCTGTTTTTTTCTAACCTTATTTCCAACCTTTTTTACTGCAAAGACTCTTTTCACATTTTTCAACCTATTTTAACCGTTACACAATCAAAACATTCTATTAAGTCACAAAAAACAAGTTTGATTAAGAACTTGAAAAATTCCTGGTTTAGCCGAAATTCCGTGAAACCATTTTTCAATTTAAAAACTGTAACTATTTCAACATTTCTTGCCCGATTTAAACAATTTCAACCGTTTCACTGTCAATTCCCCAAATTCACAGTTTTCCAAACCCCTATTTTAACCGTTCCGCTGTCAAAACATTCTTCTAAGTCACAAAAAACAAGTTTGATTAAGAACTTGAAAAATTCCCGGTTTAGCCGAAATTCCGTGAAACCATTTTTCAATTTAAAAACTGTAACTATTTCAACATTTCTTGCCCGATTTAAACAATTCCAAAATGGGACATTTTTCCAAGTTGCACAAATCCCGCGATTTTTAACAGCTTCAAAGCATTCAACCTTCAACATATTTCACCATCCTGGACATTCAAGCTATAATTTTTCCATCTTCCAAAACATTCCAGGAATTCCCCAAATTCTCAGTTTTCCAAACCCTATTTTCACCCTTTTTTCTAGCGACTACTCCTTCCACATTTTTCAACCCACTTTAACCGTTCCACCGTCCAAACATTCCTCTTAATCAGGACAAAACACAAAGTTGTTTTTTGAACCGGAAGAATTCCTGGTTTTCCCGAAATTCCAGGAATTCGGTAATACCAATTCTTGATTAAAAATGTTACTACTTCAACATTTATTTAGAAAAAATAAAGTACCAACCATTTCAACTCATTCAAACATTCAAGTTTTTTTTACCATTTTAAAAAAAATCCCTCTTTTCCCAGAATTTCCAAATTTTCAAGAAATTTAGGAAAAATCCCGGTTTTCTTAAAATCCCCCATTTTTATGGATATTCTCCCCATTCAAAATGAATTATCCATTTTTCAAACTTCCACAACTCCCACATTTTTAAACCAATTCAAACCATTCCACCTTCAACACTTTCATCCTGGAAATTCAAACAAACATTTTTCCACGTTTGCCAAATTTTCAGGAGTTCCTGTTTTTTTTCTAACTTTATTTCCAACCTTTTTTACTGTGAAGACTCTTTTTAAATTTTTCAACCCATTTCAACCGTTTCACTGTCAAAACGTTCTATGTCCCAAAAAACAAGTTGGTTTAAGAACTTGAAAAATTCCCGGTTTTCCTGAAATTCTGTAAACCATTTTTTAACTAAAAAAATGTCACTACTTCAACATTTCTTGCCCGATTTGAACAACTATATTTTTTTCTAAATTCCCCAAAAAATTCCAGGAATTCCCCAAATTCTCAGTTTTCCAAACCCCTATTTTCACCCTTTTTTTCTGGCGACTACTCCTTCCACATTTTTCAACCCACTTTAACCGTTCCACCGTCCAAACGTTCCTCTTAATCAGGACAAAACACAAAGTTGTTTTTTGAACTGGAAAAATTCCTGGTTTTCCCGAAATTCCAGGAATTCTGTAATACCAATTCTTGATTAAAAATGTTACTACTTCAACATTTATTTAGAAAAAATAAAGTACCATCCATTTCAACTCATTCAAACATTCAAGTTTTTTACAATTTAAAAAAAAAATCCCTCTTTTCCCAGATTCCCAAATTTTCAAGAAATTTAGGAAAAATCCCGGTTTTCTTAAAATCCCCCATTTTTATGGATATTCTCCCCATTCAAAATGAATTATCCATTTTTCAAACTTCCACAACTCCCACATTTTTAAACCAATTCAAACCATTCCACCTTCAACACTTTCATCCTGGAAATTCAAACAAACATTTTTCCACGTTTGCCAAATTTTCAGGAGTTCCTGTTTTTTTTCTAACTTTATTTCCAACCTTTTTTACTGTGAAGACTCTTTTTAAATTTTTCAACCCATTTCAACCGTTTCACTGTCAAAACGTTCTATGTCCCAAAAAACAAGTTGGTTTAAGAACTTGAAAAATTCCCGGTTTTCCTGAAATTCTGTAAACCATTTTTTAACTAAAAAAATGTCACTACTTCAACATTTCTTGCCCGATTTGAACAACTATATTTTTTTCTAAATTCCCCAAAAAATTCCAGGAATTCCCCAAATTCTCAGTTTTCCAAACCCCTATTTTCACCCTTTTTTTCTGGCGACTACTCCTTCCACATTTTTCAACCCACTTTAACCGTTCCACCGTCCAAACGTTCCTCTTAATCAGGACAAAACACAAAGTTGTTTTTTGAACTGGAAAAATTCCTGGTTTTCCCGAAATTCCAGGAATTCTGTAATACCAATTCTTGATTAAAAATGTTACTACTTCAACATTTATTTAGAAAAAATAAAGTACCATCCATTTCAACTCATTCAAACATTCAAGTTTTTTACAATTTAAAAAAAAAATCCCTCTTTTCCCAGATTCCCAAATTTTCAAGAAATTTAGGAAAAATCCCGGATTTCTTAAAATTCCCCATTTTTATGGATATTTTCCCCATTCAAAATGAATTATCCATTTTTCAAACTTCCACAACTCCCACATTTTTAAACCAATTCAAACCACTCCACCATCAACACTTTCATCCTGGAAATTCAAACAAACATTTTTCCACGTTCGCCAAATTTTCAGGAGTCCTTGTTTTTTTCTAACCTTATTTCCAACCTTTTTTACTGCAAAGACTCTTTTCACATTTGTCAACCTATTTCAACCGTTCCACAATCAAAACATTCTATTAAGTCACAAAAAACAAGTTTGATTAAGAACTTGAAAAATTCCCGGTTCAGCCGAAATTCCGTGAAACCATTTTTCAATTTAAAAACTGTAACTATTTCAACATTTCTTGCCCGATTTAAACAATTCCAAAATGGGACATTTTTCCAAGTTGCACAAATCCCGCGATTTTTAACAGCTTCAAAGCATTCAACCTTCAACATATTTCACCATCCTGGACATTCAAACTATAATTTTTCCATCTTCCAAAACATTCCAGGAATGCCCCAAATTCTCAGTTTTCCAAACCCTATTTTCACCCTTTTTTTACTGCGAAGACTCTTTTCACATTTTTCAACCTATTTCAACCGTTCCACAATCAAAACATTCTTCTAAATCACAAAAAACAAGTTTGATTAAGAACTTGAAAAATTCCCGGTTTAGCCGAATTTCCGTAAAACCATTTTGCAATTTAAAAACTGTAACTATTTCAACATTTCTTGCCCGATTTAAACAATTTCAACCGTTTCACTGTCAATTCCCCAAATTCACAGTTTTCCAAACCCCTATTTTCACCGTTCCGCTGTCAAAACATTCTTCAAAATCACAAAAAACAAGTTGGTTTAAGAACTTGAAAAATTCCCGCTTTAGCCGAATTTCCGTAAAACCATTTTTCAATTCAAAAACTGTAACTATTTCAACATTTCTTGCCCGATTTAAACAATTCCAACACCACCCAATTCAGGACATTCATGCTCATAATCAGTTGTTATTCAAAAAAAAATCCGAAATTTCCCGAATTTCCAAGACATTCCCGTTTTAAATGAATGGGACATTTTTCCAAGTTGCACTATTCCCCACATTTTTCAACCTTTTCAAACCATTCCAACATCGAAACATTCCACTCATCCTGGACATTCAAACTAACACTTTCTCAAGTTCCAAACCAAATTCTGTTTTTCCTGGAAATTCAAACTCTTCAACATTCAAACTATTCTTACATTCATGCTGGATCCTGCCAGCATTTCAGTTCAACGTCAGCATTGAAGCATTCAGACGCAATTCCTTCATTATTTCTAGTTATATATCAATACATTATTAATATTTTTATTATCATTATGAAATTATAATTTTTTTATTTATTGTATCTATGTTTTAAATTCAGTTAATTTGCCTAAAATTCAATAAAAATCCATACTTTTTTTGTGTACATTCCCTCCCTTTCAACTGGAGCAAGTCATTTCTTAAAGTCACATGACCTCAGCACCACAGCACAGGCGTCTCTTTGTCTTTAACGAGTCATTTATATTTAAAAAGGGCAAATCTGACCTGTCAGGCTGACCTTAGATTTATGACGGCCTTTAGTTGAACCGCACCAAAGGATGCTGGATGCACAAATCCATATTTGATGTGCCACCATTATGTAGATGCAGCCTTTCTTCTTCATGCTGGTGTTTCTGCAAAACGTATTCATCATTTGTCTTTGCAATTTGCTCTTTATTGTCCCCAATTTCCACACACTTGGTTTTTTTTGTTTGTTTTCCTGATAGAAAAAAATAGAGCATATGGAGAACTGCTGCCTTTATTTTGCTTGTTTTTTTTTTGTTGTTGTTGTTTTTTCAGAAGATACATGCTTTTCATCTTTTCTGATGGGAGAGTCAAAATTAAGAGTTGCATGATTCATTCTGTTTTTTTTTTTCTCAGATTAGAAGGAAAAGATTTTGGTGGTTGTTTCTATATTTCTGACAAAGAGGAATAGTTCAGATTTGAAAAGGCATGTTTCGTTTGTTTTTTTTTTTTGTTTTTTTTTTGTTTTTTATAAAAATGTATATATTTACTTATTTTTTTTTTTAGATAAACATTCTGATTTTCATATTTTTCTGATTTAGAACAAAAGTAAAAATTCCCCAAAAAATTATGTTTTATGTTTTTCAGATAAAAACAAATAATACCAATTTGGAGAGAATTTTTTAAGGAAAGTGTGTTTGTTTTTTATTTACATCAAACAAAAATAAAATGTTTTTGTTTTTCCAGAGTCCAAGTGTGTAGGTTTTGTGTTTTCTGGGATACAAAGATGAAAAAAATGGCGATACATGTTATTGATTTTTTTTTTCCGGATGAAAAACTAAACATTTCAGAAAAAATACATATTTTAGATTTTTCTATTTCAATAAAATAAAAACAAATCTAGAAATACATGTAGTTCAATCAATCAATCAATCAATGTTTATTTATATAGCCCCAAATCACAAATGTCTCAAAGGACTGCACAAACCATTACGACTACAACATCCTCGGAAGAACCCACAAAAGGGCAAGGAAAACTCACACCCAGTGGGCAGGGAGAATTCACATCCAGTGGGACGCCAGTGACAATGCTGACTATGAGAAACCTTGGAGAGGACCTCAGATGTGGGCAACCCCCCCTCTAGGGGACCGAAAGCAATGGATGTCGAGCGGGTCTAACATGATACTGTGAAAGTTCAATCCATAGTGGCTCCAACACAGCCGCAAGAGTCCCGTCCACAGGAAACCATCTCAAGCGGATCAGCAGCGTAGAGATGTCCCCAACCGATACAGGCGAGCGGTCCATCCTGGGTCCCAACGAGCGGTCCATCCTGGGTCTCGACTCTGGACAGCCAGTACTTCATCCATGGTCATCGGACCGGACCCCCTCCACAAGGGAGGGGGGGACATAGGAGAAAGAAAAGAAGCGGCAGATCAACTGGTCTAAAAAGGAGGTCTATTTAAAGGCTAGAGTATACAGATGAGTTTTAAGGTGAGACTTAAATGCTTCTACTGAGGTAGCATCTCGAACTGTTACCGGGAGGGCATTCCAGAGTACTGGAGCCCGAACGGAAAACGCTCTATAGCCCGCAGACTTTTTTTGAGCTCTAGGAATCACTAATAAGCCGGAGTCTTTTGAACGCAGATTTCTTGCCGGGACATACAGTACAATACAATCGGCAAGATAGGATGGAGCTAGACCGTGTAGTATTTTATACGTAATTAGTAAAACCTTAAAGTCACATCTTAAGTGCACAGGAAGCCAGTGCAGGTGAGCCAGTACAGGCGTAATGTGATCAAACTTTCTTGTTCTTGTCAAAAGTCTAGCAGCCGCATTTTGTACCAACTGTAATCCTTTAATGCTAGACATGGGGAGACCCGAAAATAATACGTTACAGTAATCGAGACGAGACGTAACAAACGCATGGATAATGATCTCGGCGTCTTTAGTGGACAAAATGGAGCGAATTTTAGCGATATTACGGAGATGAAAGAAGGCCGTTTTAGTAACGCTTTTAATGTGTGCCTCAAAGGAGAGAGTTGGGTCGAAGATAATACCCAGATTTTTTACAGAGTCACCTTGTTTTATTATTTGGTTGTCAAATGTTAAAGTTGTATTATTAAATAGAGGTCGGTGTCTAGCAGGACCGATAATCAGCATTTCCGTTTTTTTGGCATTAAGTTGCAAAAAGTTAGCGGACATCCATTGTTTAATTTCATTAAGACACGCTTCAAACTGACTACAGTCCGGCGTGTTGGTCAGCTTTAGGGGCATGTAGAGTTGGGTGTCATCAGCATAACAGTGAAAGCTAATACCGTATTTGCGTATGACGTCACCCAGCGGCAGCATGTAGATGCTGAAGAGTACAGGGCCAAGGACCGAACCCTGGGGAACTCCACACGTTACCTTAACATAGTCCGAGGTCACACTGTTATAGGAGACGCACTGCATCCTATCAGTAAGATAAGAGTTAAACCATGACAGGGCTGAGTCTGACATACCAATTCGTATTTTGATACGCTCTAATAAAATATTATGATCGACGGTATCGAAAGCAGCGCTAAGATCGAGGAGCAGCAACATAGATGACGCATCAGAGTCCATCGTTAGCAATAGATCATTAGTCAATTTTGCGAGGGCTGTCTCAGTCGAGTGATTTGCCCTGAAACCGGATTGAAAGGTTTCACATAGATTGTTAAAAGCTAAGTGCTCATTTAGCTGCTCTGCAACAATTTTTTCGAGGATTTTCGAAATAAAGGGAAGGTGAGACACCGGTCGGTAGTTTACCATGATATCAGGATCGAGGTTAGGTCTTTTAAGGAGAGGATGAATAACCGCTTTTTTGAATGCAACGGGAACAGTGCCCGAGGAAAGTGATAATTTTATAATATTTAGCACTGATGGACCTAATAATACAAAAAGCTCCTTGATAAGTTTCCCAGGAAGTGGGTCAAGTAAACATGTTGTTTGTTTTATTCCATTTACATGTTGTAACAATCCTTCTAATGTTATTTCATCAAAACGAGAGAAACTATTTTGGATATTTGCAGTATCCGCCGTATATACAATCGTATCTGTGTTACTATAACCCAGTTGTAGCTGGGACGCATTGTCTTTAATCTCCTTTCTAATAAGTTCAATTTTCTTATTAAAGAACTTCATAAAGTCATCTGCCGAATGGGTGGAGCTACTGGAAGGAGTCCCTTGTTGGGTTAGCGATGCTACTGTACTAAACAAAAATTTTGGATCGTTTTTATTCATGCGGATGAGATTTTAGTAATAATTAGTTTTAGCTAAGGTAAGCATGCGTTTATAAGTTATTAAACTATCACTCCATGCTTGATGGTGCACCTCAAGTTTAGTCGTGCGCCATTTGCGTTCCAGCTTTCTACATAATTTCTGAGCTCCAGTTTCTTCAGTAAACCATGGCGTACGCCTTTTTGGAGCCTTTTTTAACTTCAGCGGTGTTATACTATCAATGGTTTCGCGCAGGGTGTTGTTAAAGTTGTTAGTGAGGTTATCAATAGAGCCCACATACTTTGGGAACGGTGCCATTACCGAGGGCAGTAGGTCCGCAAGAGTCGTCGTTGTGGCAGCATTAATGTTGCGGCTGCTATAGCAGTTATTATTATTATTAGTTTGCCGAACATGAGTCTGAACTTCGAATTTTATAAGGTAATGATCGGACATTACTTTAGTACACGGGAGTATCATAACTTTGGAAACGGTGATACCTCTGACAAGCACTAGGTCTATCGTATTACCGCTGCGATGCGTCGGTTCATTTATTATTTGTGTAAGACCACAGCTATCAATTATAGTCTGGAGCGCCACGCACGGTGGGTCCAATGGGGTATTCATATGGATATTAAAGTCCCCCATTATAATTATATTATCGGCGTGCGTCACTAGATCAGCAACAAACTCTGAGAATTCACTAATAAAGTCCGAATAGGGCCCTGGGGGGCGGTAGATAAGGGCCAGGCACAGAGGCAGAGGTGTGGCAGACTTCATGGAAAGCACCTCAAACGATTTATATTTATTATTTAAGTTAGGACTAAAGTTAAAGTTTTCGTTGTATATTAGTGCGACACCCCCTCCCCTTTTGAGGTGACGGGCAATATGCGCATTCGTATAGTTAGGAGGGGATGCCTCATTTTTCGCAAAAAAGTCGTCTGGTTTAAGCCAGGTTTCGCTAAGACCGATGACGTTAAGGTTGTTGTCTCTAATGACCTCATTGACTAATAACATTTTGGGAGACAAAGATCTGATGTTTAGAAAGCCCATATTATAGGTAGTGGGCTGTTTTAAGGAGTTGTTGATAAAATTATCCGTAGTAGCAATATTAATAATGTTGCGTTTATTATGCGCAGTGTACTTAAAATAATTACGACCATATCTAGGAATTGATATGACGGGAATTTTCAGATTGTCTACTTGGCGCTGCGATAAACTGAACGCATCATAATTTGCCACCTCAGTAGAACGCATGTCTAACTCTGACGTAGTCATAGACACAGTAGAAAAAACATTTTGTGAGTTGTGTATTATTCTACGAAAATTGCTATGTGTAAAGGGATCATCCAGCCTGGCGCTGGCTAGTTCTAATTAGTAGTTCTATATTTCTGACGAAGAGGAAAGGTCCAGACTTGGAGATGCATGTTTCGTTGTTTTTTTGTTTTGTTTTTTATTTTATATTATAAAAATGTATTTATTTACTTATTTATTTTTTTAGATAAACATTCTGATTTTCATATTTTTCTGATTTTGAACAAAAGTTGAAATTTCAAAAAAATGTTTGGAGAAATTTTTTTTTTAAAGGAAATTGTGTTTGTTTTTTGTTTTGTTTTTTATTTACATCAAACAAAAATAAAATGTTTTTGTTTTTCCAGATTCCAAACGTGCAGGTCTTGTGTTTTTGGGATAAAAAGACGAAAAAAATGGCGATACATGTTATTGATTTTTTTTTTTTTCCGGATGAAAAAGTAAATATTTCAGAAAAAATGCATATTTTAGATTTTTTTATGTCAATAAAATAAAAACAAATCTAGAGATACATGTAGTTCTATATTTCTGACGAAGAGGAAAGGTCCAGACTTGGAGATGCATGTTTCGTTGTTTTTTTGTTTTGTTTTTTACTTTATAAAAATGTATTTATTTACTTATTTTTTTTTAGATAAACATTCTGATTTTCATATTTTTCTGATTTTGAACAAAAGTTAAAATTCCCCAAAAATGTATGTTTTATGTTTTTCAGAAAAAAAAAATCATACCAATTTGGAGAGATTTGTTTAAGGAAATTGTGTTTGTTTTTTATTTACATTAAACAAAAATAAAATGTTTTTGTTTTTCCAGAGTCCAAGTGTGTAGGTCTTGTGTTTTTTGGGATAAAAAGAAGAAAAAAATGGCGATACATGTTATTGATTTTTTTTTTTTTTCCGGATGAAAAAGTAAACATTTCCGAAAAAAATACATATTTTAGATTTTTGTATTTCAGTAAAATAAAAACAAATCTAGAGATACATGTAGTTCTATATTTCTGACAAAGAGGAATAGTTCAGATTTGGAAATGCATGTTTCGGGGTTTTTTTTTTGTTGTTGTTATTTTTATAAAAATGTATTTATTTACTTATTAATTTTTTTATATAAACATTCTGATTTTCATATTTTTCTGATTTTGAACAAAAGTTAAAATTCCCAAAAAATGTATGTTTTATTTTTTTCAGATAAAAACAAATAATACCAATTTGGAGAGAATTTTTTAAGGAAATTGTGTTTTTTATTTACATTAAACAAAAATAAAATGTTTTTGTTTTTCCAGAGTCCAAGCGTGTAGGTTTTGTGTTTTCTGGGATACAAAGATGAAAAAAATGGCGATACATGTTATTGATATTTTTTTTTTTCCGGGTGAAAAAGTAAACATTTCAGAAAAAATACATATTTTAGATTTTTGTATTTCAATAAAATAAAAACAAATCTAGAGATACATGTAGTTCTATATTTCTGACGAAGAGGAAAGGTCCAGACTTGGAGATGCATGTTTTGTTGTTTTTTTGTTTTGTTTTTTATTTTATTTTATAAAAATGTATTTATTTACTTATTTATTTTTTTAGATAAACATTCTGATTTTCATATTTTTCTGATTTTGAACAAAAGTTAAAATTTCTAAAAAATGTTTGGAGACCTTTTTTTTTTAAAGGAAATTGTGTTTGTTTTTTGTTTTGTTTTTTATTTACATTAAACAAAAATAAAATGTTTCCGTTTTTCCAGATTCCAAGCGTGTAGGTTTTGTGTTTTTTGGGATAAAAAGAACAAAAAAATGGCGATACATGTTATTGATTTTTTTTTCCGGATGAAAAAGTAAACATTTCAGAAAAATATATATTTTAGATTTTTCTATTTCAATAAAATAAAAACAAATCTGGAGATACATGTAGTTTGTTTGTTTTTTGATAAAAAGAAAGATTTTAATTTTTTTATTTTTTTTTAAGCGATTAAATCTGCTTTTCATATTTTTCTGATATTGAACACAAGTCCATATTAGGAAAGGTATGTTTTGTTTTTGTTTGTTTTTTAGATAAAAACAAACAAAGCCAATTTGGAGAGAATTTTTGAAAGAAATTGTGTTGGGTTTTTTTGTTTGTTTGTTTTTTGTTTTTTCATTTACACTGAATAAAAATAAGATGTTTTTGTTTTTCCAAAGTCCAAGCATGTAGGTTGTGTGTTTTTTTTTTGGGATAAAAAGAAGAAAAAAATGGCGCTATGTGGTTTGGATTTTTTTTCCTCCGGATGAAAAAGTAAACATTTCAGAAAAATACATATTTTACATTTTTCTATTTCAATAAAATAAAAAGAGATCCGGAGATACATGTAGTTCTATATTTCTGACTAAGACAAAAAATACAGACTGGAAATGCATGTTTCGCTTTTGTTTTTTCGTTGTTTGTTTTTTGATAAAAAGATTAAAAATGGAAACTGATTTTTATTTATTTTTTTAGAATTATTATTATTATTTTTTTAAGGGATTAAATCTGATTTTTATATTTTTCTGATTTTGAACATAAGTCCAAATTAGTAAAGGTATGTTTTTTTTTGTTTTTTTTTAATAAAAACAAACAAAGCCAATTTGGAGAGAATTTTTGAAAGAAATTGTGTCGTTTTTTTTTGTTTGTTTGTTTTTTGTTTTTTCATCTACACTAAATAAAAATAAGATGTTTTTGTTTTTCCAAAGTCCAAGCGTGTAGGTTGTGTGTTTTTTGGGATAAAAAGAAGAAAAAAATGGCGATACATCTTAATGATTTTTATTTATTTATTTATTTTATTTTTTCTGGATGAAAAAGTAAACATTTCAGAAATACATATTTTAGATTTTTCTATTTTAATAAAATAAAAACCAATCCGGAGATACATGTTGTTCTATATCTCTGACAAAGAGGAAAAGTTTGTTTTTTGCTTTTTGTTGTTGTTGTTGTTTTGTTTTGTTTTTTTAAGAGATTAAATCTGCTTTTTAGATTTTTCTGATATTTAAAAACAGTCCAAGTTAGGAAATGTATGTTTTTTGAATTTTTTTGGGATAAAATCAAACAAAGCCAATTAAGACAGATTTCTTTAAGGAAAATTTTTGATTTTATATTTTTTTATTTATTTACAATAATCCAAAATATAAATGCAACACTATTGTTTTTGCTACTATGTTTCATGAGTTGAACTCAAAGACCTAAGACCTTTACTACACACAAACCTATTCCTCTGAAATGTTGTTCACAAATCTGTCTAAATTTGTGTTAGTGAGCATTTCTTCTTTGCCAATATAATCCTTCCCACCTCACAGGTGTGGCATATCAAGAGGCTGATTAAACAGCATGATTATTGCACAGGTGTGCCTTAGGCTGCCCACAATAAAATGCCACTCTGAAATGTGCAGATTTATCACACAGCTCAATAACACAGATGTTGCGAGTTTTGAATATGCGTGCAGTTGGCATGCTGACTGCAGGAATATCCACCAGAGTTGTTGCCTGTGAATTGAATGTTCATTTCTTTACCACAAGCCGTCTCCAAAGGCGTTTCAAAGAATTTGGCAGTAAATCCAACCGGCCTCACAATCGCAGAAAACTTGTTACCACACCAGCCAAGGACCTCCATATCCAGCAGGTGCACCTCCATGATCGACTGAGACCAACCACCCGAACAGCTGCTGCAACAATTGGTTTACATAACCAAAGAATTTCTGCACAAACGGTGAGAAATTGTCTCATAGAAGCTTATCTGGCCTGCTCGTCGTCCTCTTGATGATAAACACAAAAATCGAATATATGTTCATTCAAAATGCAAAAATGTGTGTTCATCTGTGTGATGACAAAATGAACCGGAAGCGGTATATTAGCTTTTCCTTCGCACTTAGCATGTTTTTAGCATAACGAGTCCCATTGTCGTTTTAAAAAAAAGTCTCATTAAATAGTTGTTCAACTTTCATCCATCCATCCATTTTCTACTGCTTATTCCCTTTTGGGGTCGCGGGGGGCGCTGGCGCCTATCTCAGCTACAATCGGGCGGAAGGCGGCGTACACCCTGGACAAGTCGCCACCTGATCGCAGGGCCAGTTGTTCAACTTTTGTTTCAGAAATTAAAATAGAAAAAATGGCCCGAAATTTGTGTTTTGATTTGCATTTAGGAATTCGAAATGAACAAAAGGTACACAGTTAGAAAGAAAAACAATTTCGTAGATCCATATTTTGTATTTTTTACTTGTAGGCAAAAAGGGGGAAAAATATCTAAAAATTAATGGATCTTCATATTTTTAACAAATAAAATATTTCCAGATCTGGAGATGCATGTTTTGTATTTTTCAAATTAAAATAAAAAATAAAGCATTTTGCAAGTATTGGGTCCAATCTTGAAACGCAATTCAAAAAACAAAATTTTGGCCGTTTTTGGATTCTTATAACGTATGGCAGTTTTTAAAACAAACAAAAAAAGGGTTTATTTTCATGGAAATGTTGCCATAAATTAGGATTTTGTGCTGTTTTCCTTTTTATGGATTTTATTTTTCCAGATAAAGAGAAAAATTGAAATTATAGTCATACAAAATGCAAAAATGTGTGTTTATCCGTGTGATGACAAATTGAACCGGAAGCAGTATTTTAGCTTTTCCTTTTCACTTAGCATGTATTTAGCAAAACGCTAAAATCTTTTTTCATTGTCATTAAATAGTTGTCCAACTTTTGTTTCAGAAATAAAAATAAATGTGTTTATTTATTTATTCTAAATAAAAATAGAAAAAAACGGCCTGAAATTTGTTTTTTTATTTGCATTTAAGAATTGGAAATCGAATGAACGGAATGTACACGGACCGGGGAAGGGGGTTAGCTGGAAATAAAACAATTTTGGAGATCCTCATTTTGGATTTTTTTACTTTCTTATGTAGGCAAAAAAGGGGGGGAAAAATCTAGAAATACATGGATTTTCATATTTTTTTAACAGAGAAGAAAATTCCAGATGTGGAGATGCATGTTTTGTATTTTTCAGATGAAAAATAAAAAATAAGGCATTTTGGAGGTATTGGGTCCAATTCAGAAACGCAACTTAAAAAACAAAATTTGGGCTGTTTTTCGATTCTTCTTACATATGGCAGTTTTTAAAACAAATTAAAAAGGGTTGATTTTCATGGAAATATTGCCCAAAATGTTCTATTTTGTGCTGTTTTTCTTTTATGGATTTTTATTTTTCCAGATAAACACAAAAATCGAATATACGTTCATCCAAAAAGCAAAAATACGTTTTTTCTGTGTGATGACAAATTGAACCGGTAGCAGCATTTTAGCTTTTTCTTCGCGCTTAGCATGTTTTAGCATAATGCTAACATATTTGGAGTAGGAGTTGTTTAAAAAAAGTCTCATTAAGTAGTTGTCCAACTTTTGTTTCAGAAATTAAAAACGAAAGAATGGCCCGTATTTATTTTTTTTAAATTTGCATTTAAGAATTGGAAATAGAATAAACGGGAGGGCTTGTGGCTTGTGCAGCCCTTTGAGACACTCGTGATTTAAGGCTGTATAAGTAAATATTGATTGATTGATTTATTCATTTGATACTGTCAAAGCGCTTTGGGCTCCTTAAAAGGGGTAGAAAAGCACTAAACAAGTACAACCCATTAAACCATTAATTGATTGATTGATTGATTGATTGATTGATTGATTGATTAATTGAAGGGAAGGTACACGGTGTCAAAACGTGGACTGTGGTGTGGTTTGTTTTCCCGGAATGCAAAGGAAGGTGACGGGACATGGAGTGAATGTAAATACATATTTAAATTTCTATATGTAAAAAAAGTGCAAACTAAAGGCGGCGCGCACAAGGCGGAGAACAAACTCAGGACATGAAACATGAACTAAAAAAAACTCACTAACTGTGGATTGAAAATACATATTTTAATTTCTATATGTAAAAAAAGTGCAAACTAAAGGCGGCGCGCACAAGGCGGAGAACAAACTGAGGACATGAAACATGAACTAAAAAAAACTCACTAACTGTGGCTTGAAAACAAAACTTACACATGGGCATAAACTATGGACAAGAAACAAAACTTACTTGGCAGGGTATGAACAGCAAAATTAGAGTATTGAGAATAGTCATAACCGGAGTGTTGAGTACAGCGAAATTAGAGTATTGAGAAAAGTCATAACCGGAGTGTTGAGTACAGAGTAAAATGACGCCAGGCCGACTGCCTGGCAACTACAAGCTTAAACAATAGTGACATGATTATTGACGGGTGCCTGAGTCCAAACAAATCAGGTGCGTGAGTCCAAGTGAATCAGGTGAACTGATTGGTTGTCTTGGTAACCAAACAAGAGAGCGTAAACAGGAACTAAAAATAAACAAAACTTGATCACAAAGACATGACACACGGACTGTGGATATCTCAATATATTGGCGATATATATTTATTTTTTTTCATTTAGGAGATATTTATTATAGATTTTTGGGGGGAAGAGGCCAGGGTCGTTTGGAAAAAAACTAAAAAAAAAATATGCAGATACATCCTTTTTAATTGTTTTTGGATGAAAAAATATATAAAAATATTGTTGTATTTTTCGGATGTGATGAAAAAGGTAAATTTAGTGCTTTTGTGCAAAAAAAAAAATGTCATAATTTTTCACTGTTTATCATTCAAGCATATTTCTTTGTTTACATTTCATTAAAGGCCTGCTGAAATGAGATTTTCTTATTTAAACGGGGATAGCAGGTCCATTCTATGTGTCATACTTGATCATTTCGCGATTTTGCCATATTTTTGCTGAAAGAATTTGGTAGAGAACATCGACGATAAAGTTTGCAACTTTTGGTCGCTAATAAAAAAGCCTTGCCTGTACCGGAAGTAGCAGATGATGTGCGCGTGACATCACTGCAGTGAGGGCTCCTCGCATTGTTTATAATGTGAGCCACCAGCAGTAGGAGCAATTCGGACCGAGAAAGCGACGATTTCTCCATTAATTTGAGCGAGGATGAAAGATTTCTGGATGAGGAAAGTTAGAGTGAAGCACTAAAAAAAAAAAAGCAGAGTGAGCGTTTTAGATGTAATTAGACACATTTACTAGGATAATTCTTGAAAATCTGCTCATTGTGTTAATAGTATTTTAGTGAGATTATAAAGTCATACCTGGAAGTCGGATGGCTGCAGTGAATGCCAGTGTCTCTGAGAGAAGCCGAGGAGCCAAGATCACAGCTGCCTTTTTGAGCTGCAGGATAAGGTTGTGTAATCCACTCAAGTCGACTTAATATCACAATTTTCCCACCCAAAAATCTGCTGGTTTACGTAGAGAAACATGTTCGCTTGACCCCTCTGTGTTAAGGCTTCACAACAAACAAAGAAACACCAGCTGCACCAACAGCATTCTTCTTTGACGTCTCCATTATTAATTGAACAAATTGCAAAAGATTCAGCAAAACAGATGTCCAAAATACTTTATGATTTCGCGATGAAAAGAGACGACTTTTAGCGGTAAGTGGTGCTGGGCTTATATGTCCCCTCCAACCACGCGTCATCATTCCGCGATGTTTTCAACAGGAAACGCCGCGGGAAATTTAAAATTGCAATTTAGTAAACTAAACCTGCCATATTGGCATGTGTTGCAATGTTAATATTTCATCATTGATATATAAACTATCGGACCGCGTGGTCGGTAGTAGTGGCTTTCAGTAGGCCTTTTAGCAAACGCTATCCCGCTCATATCCGCGATGGAGTTACTACAGTGCCCTCTTGTGGCAGAAAAGTGCACTGCAACATGCTGGTTCACTTCTAATTAGAGGATATAATTTCATAATTGCAGGCAAAAACATGTTATGTTTAACCTCTGAATTATCTTCCATAATGAATATTTCATCTAATGGGGTGCGACTTTAAATATATGCCGCTTCTCTGTGCCACTCGTTAGGCGGCGGACTTGGGAGTGCAGCATGGCTAATTGGCAAAGAATCTCGCTGGCCTTTAATTAGCGCTTTGCGAATGAAGCGGCCTCGTTATTGACAGTCGGCGGCCGACGCCGGGAGAATCCCAAATATCAAGCTGATGGATCCCATTAGCCACGTCCTCCGTCGCAAGGTGAATTAATCAAAGCCGACTTGATTTATAGGCCCCGCCCCCCCCCCCCCCCCCCTTTCTTTCTTTTCTCCTTGCACTCACGCTGCTGGGAATTCATTTGTCTTGCTGATTAATGATGAGAAGCATATCCTCCGCAAGCAGCAGTGAGTGGAGGGAGAACATCAAGGTCCATTCATCCCCATCACGTTTGGCGCCGCGTCCAATTCATCCTACACTTTATTTGTGTTGCGCTGTCGTCCCCACAAAGGCGAGCGTCGTCATTCACGTCTGGCAAATTTGAGGATTACCACCCCCCTCCCCCCCACAGACACACTCCACACACCTCCCGCCTTTAACTTGTTGCTGCTCTGTTTCAAAAATGGCTGAAACACAAAACAAGTATCCCAGCAGGCACAAGACGTTGAAACCACGTTGAATTAGGTCGGGGGTCAGCAACCCGTGGCTCTTCAGCGCCGCCCTAGTGGCTCCCTGGGCCTCTTTCAGAAATGTGTCGGACGGTCGGTCGGTCGGTCGGTCGGTCGGTCGGTTGGACGGACAGACGGACGGACACACGGTCTGTCCCTCTGTCTGTCCCTCTGTCTGTCTGTCTGTCTGTCTGTCTGGTTCCATCAAATGATTTACCTGTGTGTCGTGGTTTTTTTCCCCTCACCTTTTTTGTGGCTGTTCGCCCAGTGTTGGAAGACATTTTTGTGCGAGCAAAACACCAAAAATCCCAACGTCCTTGAGCGCCAGATTTGGACAGATGGAGCGCATATAGACTGACTGGTGCACTGATGCGAAAACGAAGGTCTGGCTTTAAAGTGCAAGTCAAATCGCAACCAATAAGCATCCAAAAAATACCCAAAATAAAGACGACCACGACTATATGAAAAGGTATTCGAGGATATTATTGGCTTTTCTTTTTGTTTTGCTTTTCATCCTGGGGTTTTGATCCTTCGGCTGCGTAAACAGCCCTTGAACCGCGTCTCAACCTTCTCCTGCATCTCTGACAGCCTGTTTGTGAAGCTCCTCCGCACAAAGTCCATGGTCACTGCTGAATAACATGCACCTTTCAATCATCCCTGGCTGTTTTTGACCTGCAAAAACCTCGTGCGCTTATTGTCGGGATGCTGCTAGCTTCCTTTTCAGTGCGACTGAAAGGAAAGGGTTAGATGCCAAGGAGGGGGAAAAAATATTCCCACGGCTGTGGATAAAGGATGACCTCTGACAAGTCCAGAGTTGTGTTTTTTTTCTTTTTCTGTCGCACTTGTTTTTGAAGGTTCTTGGCGGTGAAAGGGTTGTTGCGTGAGGGCGCGTTTTCGTTGCAAAAACACAAGTTTACTTTTCTACTTCTATCAAACAAAGTAAAACCTCCTTTGCAAACATATATATTTAAGCCTATTCAAAGGCTGCATTAGGAATACAGGTTAAAAGATGTGTCGTCTATTTTCCACAATTTCGTGTCATCTAGGTTGCTTTCACACTTCCAGTTCGCTTTCGTTTTCCATCCTTCAACTAGGTCTTGGTGAAGTGGGGGTGACCCCAGGATGCAGAGACGGGAGACAGGGTGGAATTACAAAAATGAAAAAATGTAATCAGACAGTAAGGGATAACTAAGGGCGATGGGGCAGAAACGCACACCATGAAATCTGGACAAAAAAAAGTTCCTCAGCGGTCGGCAGAAGAAAGGGCCAGGGCACACTGAGCAGGGCAAGAGTCCAACTAAAGTCATCCTTTTTACTTCAGAGGGACTAGGAGATAAACACACAGGAGGTTAGGGAATTCAGGACAAAGGAGCGAAAACATACCAGGTCTGGTGAAGCAGGTGCATGCCCGACAGGAGAACTGGATACAATAACCGGCGAGGCCAAGCTGACAGTGACGAGCCTAAATAAATGGGTTATAAATGGGTTGTACTTGTATAGCGCTTTTCTACCTTCAAGGTACTCAAAGCGCTTTGACACTACTTCCACATTTACCCATTCACACACACATTCACACACTGATGGAGGGAGCTGCCATGCAAGGCGCTAACCAGCACCCATCAGGAGCAAGGGTGAAGTGTCTTGCTCAAGACACAACGGACGTGACGGGGTTGGTACTAGGTGGGATTTGAACCAGGGACCCTCGGGTTGCGGACGGCCGCTCTCCCACTGTGCCACGCCGTACCGGTTGTACTAATTGCGAGCAGGTGTGCCTGAAGGTCCGCCCCTCGCCGAGGACGAATTACTAAAAGCACAGTTGCCGACAAAGGAGAAGGCAGGAAATGACTAAAAACACAACAAGATGAGGCAATTCAATCAATTTTTATAATAATGATAATAATAATAATAATATATTTTATTTGTAAAAAGCACTTTACATTGAGCAAACAACCTTAAAGTGCTACAGTGTATTAAAAAATAAATAAATAAATAAATAAAATAATGATAAAAGGATAGTAAAAATAAATAAAGTATAAAAACTAGAAAAGCCTAATAGCTAGAACTAGTACGCATATATCTATAAACATTTGTTGTGGTTTTTTTTTTAAAGAAGGGTTTTTCAGCCTTTTTCAAAAGCATCCACAGTCTGAGGTGCCCTCAGGTGGTCAGGGAGAGCTTTCCACAGACTGAGAGCAGTGGAGCAGAAAGCCCGGTCTCCCATAGTTCGTAGCTTTGTCCTTGGAGGTTGGAGCTGAGGTGTCTTGTGGAGGATTTGGGGGTGAGTAGTTCTTTGAGTTAGAGGGGGAGCATTTCCATGGAGGCACTGGTGAGTTAGTAGGGAGATTTTGTATTCAATCCTGAGTGGAACAGGAAGCCAGTGAAGGGATTTTAGAGTTGCTGTGATATGGTCGTATTTCTGCACTCTCATCAGAATCCGAGCAGCACTATTCTTTATGTCCTGCAGCTTCTGAATGTTTATTTATATAGCCCTAAATCACAAGTGTCTCAAAGGGCTGCACAAGCCACCACGACATCCTCGGTTCAGATCCCACATCAGGGCAAGGAAAAACTCAACCCACAGGGATGACAATGAGAAACCTTGGAGAGGACCACAGATGTGGGAGACCCCCCTCTAGAAGAGACCGGTGCAATGGACGTCGAGTGGGTCTAGCATAATACTGTGAAAGTCCAGTCCATAGTGGGGCCGGCAGGGGACCATCCCGAGCGGAGACAGGCCAGCAGCGCAGAGATGTCCCCAACCGATGCACAGGCAAGTGGTCCACCCCGGGTCCTGACTCTGGACAGCCAGCACTTCATCCATGGCCACCGGACCTGTGCCCCCCCTTCCACAAAGGAAAGGGGGGAGGGCAGAAAAGAAACGGCAGATCAACTGGTCTAAAAGGGGGGTCTATTTAAAGGCTAGAGTAATACTAATGAGTTTTAAGATGGGACTTAAATGTTTCTACTGAGGTAGCATCTCTAACTGTAACCAGGAGGGCATTCCAGACTACTGGAGCCCGAATAGAAAACCCCAGACTTTTTTTGGGCTCTGGGAATCACTAATAAGCCGGAGTTCTTTGAACGCAGATTTCTTGCCGGGATATATGGTACAATACAATCGGCAAGATAGGAAGGAGCTAGACCAGACCTGGGCAAATGAAGCTTTTCATTCTGGCCCGTCAGACATTCCCCCCCAATTTTTTTTTGATCTTTAAGATGGAAAGTGTAGCTGCCGTTATGATGTTTCCACCGCAGGGAACGGTGCTGGCCCCTCTTCTCTTCACCCTGTACACCGCTGACTTCTGCTACAACTCAGAGCTGTGTCACATCCAGAAGTACGCGGATGACACAGCCATCGTCGGGTGCATCAGGGACGGCAGAGAGGAGGAGTTTCGGAACCTGGTGAGGGACTTTGTTGTCTGGTGCCACACGAACCTCTTGCAGCTCAATCCGTCAAAGACCAAGGAGCTAGCTGGTCATTGACTTTGGGAGGTCGAGTCCACGGTCACAACCTATTGTGATCGAGGGGGTTGAGGCACAGACCGTGGACTCATTCAAGTACCTCGGGGTTTGGGTGGACAATAAGCTGGACTGGACTGTTAACACGGACCACCAGTACAAGAAAGGACAGAGCAGGCTGTACTTCCTCAGGAGACTGCACTCCTTCAACATTTGTAGAAAACTCCTGTGGATGTACTACCAGTCTGTGGTTGCCAGTGTTCTGTTCTACATGGTAGTGTGTTGGGGGGGCACTACATCTAAGAAGGACAGCTCCAGACTTGAGAAACTGATCAGGCGGGCCGGTTCTACAATCGGAATGAAACTGGACTCACTGGTGATGGTGGCAGAGAAGAGGACTGTGGACAAACTAGTAAGCATCCTGGATGATGCCAGTCACCCTCTGCATACAGTTATCAGTAGCCAGAGGAGCCTGTTCAGTTCTAGACTGCTTCATCCCAAGTGCAGGACTAATAGACTCAAGAACTCTTTTGTCCCACACGCCATTAGACTGTACAACTCCTCTCTGGGGCGGGGGACGGGGGGGTACTAGGATGACAGGGGATTCAAAACAATAACAGTGCAATACGTTTTCATAACATGGTCACTACTGCCTACTTTGTCTTGTTGTATTCTTATTTTACTGTTATATTGTTATTCCCATTGTTTTTATTCTTTTTGTAATATTTCTCTATTTTTTTTCCTTTTAAACCCCCATTATTTACTTTTTACTTTTTTCTTTAAATTGATCTCAACTCTGTACACTGCTGCTGGAATTTTAATTTTCCTGAAGGAACTCTTCTGAAGGAATCAATAAAGTACTATCTATCTATCTATCTATCTATCTATCTATCTATCTATCTATCTATCTATCTATCTATCTATCTATCTATCTATCTATCTATCTATCTATCTATCTATCTATTTATCTATCTATCTATCTATCTATCTATCTATCTACCATCCATCCATCCATCCATCATCTTCCGCTTATCCGAGGTCGGGTCGCGGGGGCAGCAGCCTAAGCAGGGAAGCCCAGACTTCCCTATCTCCAGCCACTTCGTCTAGCTCTTCCCGGGGAATCCCGAGGCGTTCCCAGGCCAGCCGGGAGACATAGTCTTTCCAACGTGTCCTGGGTCTTCCCCGTGGCCTCCTACCAGCTGGACGTGCCCTAAACACATCCCTAGGGAGGCGTTCGGGTGGCATCTATCTACCAACGATCGTAAATCTTGAATTATATAAAGTATTTCAATGGTTTGAATCTGTGCTTCTGGTTGATATACCAGTTACTCTGGTAATCTAATTAGTTACTATGGTGATCTACGTCAAAGCAGCTCAGACGAGGCACCAAGCAGAGTTTTGTCCATCTTAAATTTAAAAATGTCGAGCAAACCGAGACCAACTTGCTAGTAAATGAATACAATTTAAAAAACACTGGTAAGTGCTGCTATTTGAGCTATTTTTTAGAAAAGGCCAGCGGGCGACTTTTCTTTGGAGCATTCCTGATGGAACGCAAAAAAATCCAAGTGTACCTGAATGCGTCACAGCAACCCACGTGACATGGCTTCCTTCTCCTATTGGTGAGTGTGAGAATGTAAACAGGAAACCGGTGAGTCAAAACCCGGTGCTCCAGAGCAAAATTGTCCTTTTCGATAACTATTCGAACAGTCTAGAAGGATAAAATACACCAGCGGAAAATGAGCAAATGTGACGTGCGTACTGATGTTGGGTGAGTTTATTACTTCTAGTTAGTTTAAAAAAACAAAAAACAAAAAAACAAAAAAAAACGTGTTGACTGTTGTGTGCTGGTGATCAATTTACTTAACTCCATATATTACCTGACATTTGCTTAATATGAATGGATTTGCTTTTTTTATTTGCTCGACTGTATAAATACTTCACTGGATAATTGTAATCATTGTTAACTTACAGCCTACACAACTAGTCTAGCTAGCATGTTACCCAAAATACACATCAAGATTAGCTCCCGCCAATTTTTTTTTAATTCCAGTGAGTCCAAATAATTCAATTTGACCGCGAGCATTTAGACCAAATCTGGGCAAATTAAGGCCCGTTAATTTTTTCAATCTGGCCCGCCGGACTTTCCCAAATAATTTTTTCAGCTCTTTAAGATGGAAACTGTAGCTGCCATTATGATATGCAGTCATGTTTTCTAATGACTGTAAGTCTTGAACTATGCAAAGTATTTCAATGGTTGGAATATGTGCTTTTGCATGATTTACTGGTTACTATGGTAATCTAACTCAGTGGTTCTCAAATGGGGGTACGTGAGATTTTTTTTACAAATATTCTAAAAATAGCAACAATTCAAAAATCCTTTATAGATATATTTATTGAATAATACTTTTAAAAAAATGAATAAATTGGCCTTAGTGTGTGAATGTGAGTGTGAATGTTGTCTGTCTATCTGTGTTGGCCCTGCGATGAGGTGGCGACTTGTCCAGGGTGTACCCCGCCTTCCGCCCGATTGTAGCTGAGATAGGCGCCAGCGCCCCCCGCGACCTCGTAAGGGAGAAAGCGGTAGAAAATGGATGGATGGATGGAAAGTTCATAAACTGTGAAAAAAAATGCAACAATGCAATATTCAGGGTTGACAGCTAGATTTTTTTTTGGGACATGTTCTATAAATATTGATGGTAAAGTTATAATTTTTTGTTGAGAAATGTTTTGAATTAAGTTCATGAATCCAGATGGATCTCTATTACAATCCCCAAAGAGGGCACTTTAAGTTGATTATTACTTCTAAGTGTAGAAATCTTAGTTTATAATTGAATCACTTGTTTATTTTTCAACAGGTTTTTAGTTATTTTTGTATCTTTTTTTCCAAATAGTTCATGAAAGACCACTACAAATGAGCAATATTTTGCACTGTTATCCAATTTAATAAATCAGAAACTGATGACATAGTGCTGTATTTTATTTCTTTATCCCCGTTTTTCAACCAAAAATGCTTTGCTCTGATTAGGGGGTACTTGAATTTAAAAAAAATTCACAGGGGGTACAGCACTGAAAAAAGGTTGAGAACCACTGCCTTTCTTAAAACCCACAGTCACAAATCTTGGTTTTAAGTTCGACATTGATTTTAAATTGGAACATCAGATTATATATTATATATTATATATATATATTATATATATATTATATATTATATATTATCTGTTATACGATGTAGTTTTTATCATCTAAGACTTTTAGCCAAAATTAAATCAGTTTTATCTTCTAACGACTTTGAGCGGGTAATTCATGCTTTTATTTCATCACGTTTGGACTATTTCAAGTCCCTCTAAGTTGGAATGAACCAAGCCTTTATCGCTCGATTGCAGTTAGTCCAAAATGCTGCTGGTCGCCTTTTAACTGGCACTAAAAAACATGAACAAATTACTGTATTTTTTGGGAGTATAAGTCGCTCCGGAGTGTAAGTCGCATCTGCCGAAAATGCATAATAAAGAAGGAAAAAAACGTACATAAGTCGCACTGGAGTATAAGTCGCATTTTTGGGGGAAATTTATTTGATAAAACCCAACACCAAGAATAGACATTTGAAAGGCAATTTTAAATAAATAAAGAATAGTGAACAACAGGCTGAATAAGTGTACGTTATATGAGGCATAAATAACCAACTGAGAAGGTGCCTGATATGTTAACGTAACATATTATAGTAAGTCTTTCAAATAACTATAACATATAGAACATGCTATACGTTTACCAAACAATCTGTCACTCCTAATTGCTAAATCCCATGAAATCTTATAATGTCTAGTCTCTTACGTGAATGAGCAAAAAAATATTGTTTGATATTTTACGGTAATGTGTTAATAATTTCACACATAAGTCGCGCCTGAGTATAAGTCGCACTGCGACTTATAGTCCGAAAAATACGGTACTCCCATTTTAGCATCCCTTCACTGGCTCCAATTCATTGTAGAATTCATTTTAAGATATTGTTCGTTTGTTTTTCAAATCTCTTAACGGATTAGTGCCACAATATATGTCAGACCTTTTAAAAATGTACACCCCCTCAAGGACTCTGAGATCAGCTGACCAGTTTCTTCTTGTCGTTCCAAAAAGCCGTTTAAAATCCAGAGGTGATCGTGCATTTTCTGCTGTGGCTCCAAAACTTTGGAACAATATCCCTCTTGGAATTTGGACAGCTCCCTCTTTAATGAGTTTCAACTCACGTCTTAAAACATACTTTTACTCTCTGGCTTTTAAACCAGCGTGAGAGTTGTGTGATTTTAGTCAATTGTATTTTCTCTGATATATTGTATGTATTTACTCTTTTATAGTTAAATGTTTTATATTATTTACTCTCCTAGTAGGTATGTCTCAACTTATGTGCAGCACTTTGTCAAACTTATTTTGTTTTTTGAAATGTGCAATACAGGCATGTGATTTTTCTGTCTAAAGTCGGAATTCCGTTTTTTTTAATCTCGGGGTGAAAAAAAATGATCTTCCGTTTTTCCGGTTTTTTTTCCGATCCTAAGTCAAGATTCGTTTACTTGCTGATTCGCCTTTTGTAATCGAGACGTAGCTTATATTACACCGTAGTTGATTGGTCGATGTGTTCCATGTGACCAATCAGGACATCTGTTATGAATGATGACTATTACCGCCATTTTCCAAATGTAAACGATGTCGGTTCTCGAGAGAAAGGACGCTTCACGGGTAAAAGAAATTGATAAACATGTCAAAAATAAGTTTCGCTGGGACTGGTTGGAAAGGGAAATTACTGATACTGTTGGGAAAAAGGAAGTTACGACTTTGCTCGGCGATTTTATTCGGAAAATCGATCGTCCCGGAAAAGTTTTGTGCACGTGGTGTCATGATAATATTGACTATGGATCACGAGGTTTCAAGGCTTTGGAAGTACATGCGAAACGCCAAAAACATATGAAACAACCTGAAGCAAGGAAAACAAACTTTTCACTAGCTGGTACTTTTGGATGTCAACCGAAAGGCAGCAAACCTTACGGACTTCATCCTTTGTTTACATCAGGGGTGTAAAACTCAAATACAGAGTGGGCCAAAATTCTAAACTGAACAAAGCCGAGGGCCAAAGTTGAACAACTTAACCTTTTAATAGGGACCCAAACAAGTTTTGCATTGAACATTGAACAAGCAAGGCTTATATAACTTTATAGTGACATGCAAAATCGAGTTTTGTTGGTAGCGGGGATGTATATTGTAGCGTCCCGGAAGAGTTAATGCTGCAAAGGGTTTGGGTATTTGTTCTGTTTTGTTTATGTTGTGTTACGGTGCGGATGTTCCCCCGAAATGTGTTTGTCATTCTTGTTTGGTGTGGGTTCACAGTGTGGTGTAACAGTGTTAAAGTTGTTCATACGGCCACCCTCAGTGTGACCTGTATGGCTGTTGTCCAAGTATGCCTTGCATTCACTTATGTGTTTGTAGGAGCCACATGGCACACTGTTTGTATGGAGGAAAAGCGGACGTGACGACAGGTTGTAGAGGATGCTAAAAGCAGTACCTTTTAGTCACGCCCTCAATATTGTTGTCCGGGTGGAAATTCGGGAGAATGGTTGCCCCGGGAGATTTTTTTGGGGGGGGAGGGGGGGGCACTGAAATTCGTGATTCTCCTGTAGAAATCGGGACGGTTGGCAAATATGACAATTAGCGTTGAATGCGGTGATTCAGCGGCACTGCCACTGAATAATACCGGCGGGCCAGCTCTAATGTTAATTTATTATTGCCTCAAGTACCAAATTAAATTACATCATATTTCGCAGAGCAATAATTGGTTCATATTTAAAACAAATATGCGTATCTCGCGGGCTTCACGGTGGCAGAGGGGTTAGTGCGTCTGCCTCACAATACGAAGTTCCTGCAGTCCTGGGTTCAAATCCAGGCTCGGGATCTTTCTGTGTGGAGTTTGCATGTTCTCCCCGTGAATGCGTGGGTTCCCTCCGGGTACTCCGGCTTCCTCCCACTTCCAAAGACATGCACCTGGGGATAGGTTGATTGGCAACACTAAATTGGCCCTAGTGTGTGAATGTGAGTGTGAATGTTGTCTATCTGTGTTGGCCCTCCGATGAGGTGGCGACTTGTCCAGGTTGTTCCCCGCCTTCCGCCCGATTGTAGCTGAGATAGGCGTCAGCGCCCCCCGCGACCCCGAAAGGGAATAAGCGGTAGAAATGGATGGATGGAATATTAAGTTCTTATGTAGTCTCTTGAAACAATATTGTCAGTGGTGTAACAATCATGAAGGTAAATATTTTCACACTTGTTTCATGCAATATGTCAGTGTCCTCACATTATTATTATTTCCTATTTTTAAATATGAGTAAACAATACTAAACATGTTTAATTGTTTTCATAAATGTATATCCTATTTTGGCGAAAAGAATGAAATGTTTACATTTGGTATTTTGTTATATTTAAAATTGGTGAAAAACCAGGAGCTTCCCTTGTCCCCCCCCACCAGGGACAATATCGGACCCCAGACCCCCGGCAATTTTTTCAGTCTTTTTCATTGTGGTCAAATCACATGCCTGGCTATATTAATAAAGTGGATTGGATTGGAAAAATGAAAGAGTTAGCCATTTCTATGGTATTAAAAGTAAAGGACTGTTGTAGATCCAATATTGATGTGCGAAAACCTATTTGTGTCAAAGCTCCATACAATATTTACTGCTCTTTGTTTATGCACATAATAAATATTGATCAAGTGGATGTGCTCATGGAATCAGTGTACTCTTTGTTGCCAAAAAAGGATTCAACATAATATGATATCGACCATCTCATCTGTGCATCTCCTAAGGTTGTTCTGACAATGTACACACAGTTGAGATGTGTCAATATCACAATAATACTTCAAATCTACTTTTTGGCAAGAAATAATATATTGACATAATGAATGCATCCAACCACTTTATTAATATTTATTATGTGCATGAACAAATAACAGTTACTATTGTATGTAGCTTTTAAACAAGAATGGGGTTTTAGCACATCAACATTAGATCAACAACAGTCCTTTACAATAAATACCATAGAAACGGCGACCTCTATTATTTTTCGGACACGATAAAGGCTTAAATAATTTCAAAAACATATCCTTATGATAACCACACATTAGTGTTGTCCCGATACCAATATTTTTGGTACGGTACCAAAAATATTTTGATACTTTTCTAATTAAAGGGGACCACAAAAAATTGCATTGTTGGCTGTACTTTAACAAAAAATCTTAAGATACGTTAAACATATGTTTCTTATTGCAAGTTTGTCCCTAAATAAAATACAAAACTGTCATGCCTGTTAATCAGGTTTATGTTTGATCATGTTTATGTATTGTTTTTGGACTCTTGTTTCCCGTTTTGCACTTCCTGGTTTTGGTTGTTTCCATAAGTTTCCACCTGGTCTCCAAGTCACGTCCCTGTCCTCAGTCTCACACCTGTTTTCTAATCATCATCATAGTCACTATTTAAGTCATTTGTTTTCTGTTCCTCGGCCTGGGAACTTTATTTGCCTGCTACCTGCTACTTGCCTACCTACCTATGCTGGGCATCCCTTGGGGCGGCATTGGTCGGTTGGTACAGTGGCTGTGCCAGCAACTTAAGGGTTGCAGGTTCGATTCCCGCTTCTGCCATCCTAGTCACTGCTGTTGTGTCCTTGGGCAAGACACCTTACCCACCTGCTCCCAGTGCCACCCACACTGGTTTAAAAATGTAACTTATATATTGGGTTTCACTATGTAAAGTGCTTTGAGTCACTAGAGAAAAGAGCTATATAAATATAATTAACTTCTTGCCCTCAATCACCTGCCACGCGCCTTGCTATTCATGCCCCTTGTTTTTGGTCACAGTAAGTGTTTTGTTTTAGTTGATGAGGTGGCGACTTGTCCAGGGTGTACCCTGCCTTCTGCCCGATTGTAGCTGAGATAGGCGCCAGCGACCCCGAAAGGGAATAAGCGGTAGAAAATGGATGGATGGATGGATGTTTATAGCCATGCCATTGTGCTGTTTTTGTTTATAGTTAATTGTTATTCATGCCATTGAGCAAGTGTTTTGGTTTCATGTTTATAGATATATCCTCGGTTCTAGTCTTTTGTTTCGTAGCCCTGTTTTTGTACCGCCATTGAGCGCGCCCTTTGTTTTCTTGTTTTTGTGTTAGTGTTTAAACAAATTAAACATGTACTCACTCGTCTCGCTCGTGCAAATCATCCTTTGCGTGGAAGAAGCCAAACAAATCCAAGTTCAAGTCCTGACAAAAACAACTTGTCTTTTAGTAGTAAGTAAGCAAACAAAGGCTCTTAATTTAGCTGCTGAAATATGCAGTAACAAATTGTGTCATTTTCCATTCTATTATTTTGTCAACATTATTAAGGACAGGTGGTGGAAAATAAATTATTAATCTACTTGTTCATTCACTGTTAATATCTGCTTACTTTCTCTTTTAACATGTTCTATGTACACTTCTGGTAAAATGTAATAATCATTTATTCTTCTGTTGTTTGATACTTTACATTAGTTTTGAGTGATACCACAAATTTGGATATCAATCCGATACCAAGTCGTTACAGGATCATACATTGGTCATATTCAAAGTCCTAATGCGTCCAGGGACATGTTTCCTTAGTTTATAAACATGGTATAAAAGCAGATGTGATGCCAAAAAATATAGATGTAACCATAGTGGTATCGACTAGATACGCTACTGTACTTGGTATCATTTAAGTGGATGTTAGGTGTAAATCCACCAATGGCGTTTGTTTACATTTTGACACCGATGAACTACGGTGTGTAGTGGAGCATGTTTAGCTATTCCTCGTCCTACAGGGATGATACTTGTAAGAAACTTACTTTATTTGTCGCCATGGAGGCGAGGATTAGTGATTTAGAAGTCGTTAAAACACTGCAGACTGCGGCTGGTCTTTAGCCGCTAGCTAGCTAGCCATGTCTTAAAGGGGAACATTATCACAATTTCAGAAGGGTTAAAACCAATAAAAATCAGTTCCCAGTGGCTTATTTTATTTTTCGAAGTTTTTTTTCAAAATTTTACCCATGATGGAATATCCCGAAAAAAGGCCTTAAAGTGCCTGATTTTCGCTATCTGTAAATCCACCCGTCCATTTTCCTGTGACGTCACATAGTGATGCCAATACAAAACAAACATGGCGGATAGAACAGCAAGATATAGCGACATTAGCTCGGATTCAGACTCGGATTTCAGCGGCTTAAGCGATTCAACAGCTTACGCATGTATTGAAACGGATGGTTGGAGTGTGTGCAGATAGCAAAAATTAAATTGAAGAAGAAACTGAAGCTATTGAGCGAATAGCTATTGAAGCTATTCGGCGATCGTCTTCTAACCAACGATTGCATCTTTTGACCACTGGAGCAACTTAAATCCGTCGATTGGTAAGTGTTTGTTTGGCATTAAATGTGGGTGGAGGGAAAGGCTGGATGCAAATATAGCTACAAATGTACATACAGCTAGCCTAAATAGTATGTTAGCATCAATTAGCTGGCAGTCATGCCGTGACCAAATATATCTGATTAGCACATAAGTCAATAACATCAACAAAACTCACCTTTGTGATTTCGTTGACTTTGTCGTTGGAAATGCATCTGCTTTGAGTGTCGCAGGATATCCACATCTCTGTCGTAGCATCGCTATCGTCGGTAAAATGTGCAGAACAAACGAGGGACTTTGGCATCTTTTGACACTGGTGCAACTTGAATCCGTCGATTGGTATGTGTTTGTTTGGCATTAAATGTGGGTGGATGGAAAGGCTGGATGCAAATATACCTACAAATGAGGCATAACGATGCAATATGTACATACAGCTAGCCTAAATAGCATGTTAGCATCGATTAGCATGCCGTGCTAATCGATGCACACTCCACGTAAGTCAACTTGAATCCGTCCCTGATCGTGTTGTTACACCCTCCGACGAGGCATGATGTCTCCAAGGTACGGAAAACAGTCGAAAAAAACGGAAAATAACAGAGCTGATTTGACTTGTGTGTGTAATGTGTTTGAGAAAATGTCGGATTGCTTCCCTTTGTAACGTCACGGGTGAAAGGTCATCGCTCCGACAGCGAACAATTGAAAGGCGTTTAAATCGCCAAATTCACCCTTCTAGAGTTCGGAAATCGGTTAAAAAAACATATGGTCTTTTTTCTGCAACATCAAGGTATATATTGACGCTTACATAGGTCTGGTGGTAATGTTCCCTTTTAAAGCACCTCAGTCTTATAACTTCGCCTTTATTTGTGCTGAAAATTCAAATTTTCCTGAAGGAACTCTCCTGACGGAACAAATAAAGTACTATCTATCTATTTATCGTTAGTTTTTAAGCAAAAATGCATCCATTCTCTCTTTTCTGTCTACACACTGTGTCTGCTTGTAAGTACTCTGTGATTGTGCGCTGCCGAACATGCTCCTTTGCTCGTAAACCAGCAATGACTCGACGTGGGGGTGGAGGACCGGTACTTTTCAGAGGCGGTATAGTACCGAATATGATTCATTAGTATCGCGGTACTATACTAATACCGGTACAACCCTACAACAAATATAAAGTGTTTGTCTTACATGTACTAATCCGTTGTGGACTGCGCAGCTTGCCGGGTCTGCCATAATATATAACAACGAACATGTTGTTATATATGTCTGTCATGACTACATAAAATCACTTTTTGTGTTTTCTACCACTAATGGCAGATTTTGCGCGAGCCTTGGAGATGCAGTACTACTGCTAAACGTTTCAAATAACTAACAATGTCAGGACTCACCAGCGACTGATGAGATTGTTTTATCTTTCAGCACTTGAGCTCTCCCCAAGCTGCTAAATCCAGAATAATCCTCACTCCCCAAATAAAAAATGCTGCCTAGCGATGTTGCGGTGGCCTTATGCTACATTCCATTTGTTAAGAGCCAAGTTAAGATCCATATAGTGTCAAGTTGGTAGCGTGTGGATTTTCAAGGTTGACCTGCTTCTCGGCTTGGTGCCACAACCTTCTGAGTTGCATGATTTATTACCTAGCATTAACTGTCCTAAATCATCTTCTTTGTTTAAAGGTAGGTCGCAAGCAACCTTATAGCAGCTCAAGCTTGTGGTCAGAGAAGCAGAACAGTGTGAGAAAGGCAATGTGTCTCTACACGCCAGGGGTCACCAACGCGGTGCCCGCGGGCACCAGGTAGCCCGTAAGGACCAGATGATTCGCCCGCTGGCCTGTTCTAAAAATAGCTCAAATAGCAGCACTTACCAGTGAGCTGCCTCTATTTTTTAAATTGTATTTATTTACTAGCAAGCTGGTCTCGCTTTGCTCGACATTTTTATTTCTAAGAGAGACAAAAATTAAATAGAATTTGAAAATCCAAGAAAATATTTGAAAGACTTGGTCTTCACTTGTTTAAATAAATGTTTTCATTTTTTTACTTAGCTTATAAATTTCAGAAAGACAATTTAAGGGAAAAAAATACAACCTCAAAAATGATTTTAGGATTTTTGTAAACATATACCTTTTTACCTTTAAAATTCCTTCCTCTTCTTTCCTGACAATTTAAATCAATGTTCAAGTAAATTATTTTTTTATTTATTGTAAAGAATAATAAATACATTTTAATTTAATTCTTCATCTTAGACGAAGAATAATTGTGAAATATTTCTTCACACTTATTATGATTAAAATTCAAAAATATCATTCTGGCAAATCTAGAAAATCTTTAAAATCAAATTTAAATCTTATTTCAAAGTCTTTTGAATTCATTTTAAAATTTTTGTTCTGGAAAATCTAGAAAAAATAATGATTTGTCTTTATTAGAAATATAGCTTGGTCCAATTTGTTATATATTCTAACAAAATGCAGATTGGATTTTAACATATTTAAAACATGTCATCAAAATTCTAAAATTAATCTTAATCAGGAAAAATTACTAATGATGTTCCATAAATTATCTTTTGAAATTTTTCAAGGTAGTTTTTCTCTTCATTTTTTCGGTTAAATTTTGAATTTTAAAGAATCGAAATTGAAGATAAACTGTGTTTCAAAATGTTATTTAAATTTTTTTCCTGTTTTCTCCTCTTTAAAACCCTTCAATTAAGTGTTTTTTTCATCATTTATTCTCTACAAAAAAAACTTCCGTAAAAGGAAAAAAAATGTACGACGGAATGACAGACAGAAATACCCATTTTTATATATATATATATATATATATATATATATAGAGGAATATATATATATATTTAGAGGAAAAAATGTGTCTGTGGGCTGGTATATCTGATTTTTTAGGAACATCTATGCATCCATTCATTAACTAAAGAAAGATTACGAGCCCGGGATTGAACCCAGGACTACTCAGGACCATCATGTTGTGAGGCAGATGCACTGACTAACCCCTCTCCCACCGCGCTGCCCCAGTTTTAGGAACACTAATACAAAACCTAACAATAATGTCTGATCGAATGCTAAAAAATATTATGACAGACCGCCTGAAAAAACGGAATGGAATTTTTAATTTTTTTACTGAATTAGAATGTACATGTAAATAAAGAATGTGGGATTTACAATATTAACGATGAACGATAAAACACTGAATATTGCCAACAAATCGAAATATTTTTCAATCGAGCGAAACGCAAACAAAATGCAACAAACACAGCGAAATATGAAGGCGAAGAGTAAAAAAAAAAAAATACTAACACTCTGATATACCTGATACATCCCTGAGCTTGAGGACTTTCTTGTAAAAATCTCCTTCTGGGTCTGTCCCTGACACTTGCATTCCAGACTGGCCGCTCTGTGGAAACGCTCCCCACCCACAGTGCTTGGTGCCTCGTCTGAGCTGCTGTGACTTAGATTACCGTAGTAACTAATTAGATTACTATAGTAACTAGTGTATCATGCAAAAGCGCAGATTGTCACAATTTAAATACTTTGTATAGTTGAAGACTTACGGTAATTTGAAAACATCATTGCACATCATAATTGCAGCTCCAGTTTCCATCTTAAAAATCTAAAAAAAATATTTGGGAAGGTCCGGCGTGCCAGATTGAAAAACTTAATGGGCCGCATGCTCTAATGCATGGGTGTCAAACTCTGGCCCGCTTTCATTTGGCCCTTGAGGCCCCCCCAATTTACCAAGGAGACTCCCAAATTTCAGTGCCCCTCACGAACATCACAGGGGGCAACCATTCTCCAAAATTTCACCCGATTCCCACCTGGACAACAATATTGGGGGCGTGCCTTAAATGCACTGCCTCAAGCGTCCTCTAAAACCTTTCGTCACGTCCGCTTTTCCTACGTAGAAACAGCGTGCCGGCCTAGTCACATGATATATGTGGCTTTTACACACACACACCCTAGTGCAATGCAAGCTTGGTCAACAGCCATACAGGTCACACTGAGGGTGGCCGTATAAACAACTTTAAGACTGTTACAAATATGCGCCACACCGTGAACCAACACTAAACGAGAATGACAAGCAAATTTTGAGAGAACATCCGCACTGTAACACAACATAAACACAACAGAACAAATATACAGAACCCCTTGCAGTACTACCTCTTCCTGGACGCTACAATATAAACATTTATTATTAGCCTGTGGGAAAAGTTTATTTTGATATTTACCTGAGAAGGCTTCAAATAGAAAAGAGGCATTCAATTTCTATTTAAATTTGATTTGATATGCCATTGCCATTTTTAAATTATTTGTATTATTTGAAACTCGATTTTGCACGTCACTATAAAGTTATATAAGTCTCGCTTGTTCAATATTCAATGCAAAACCTCTTTGGGTCCCTATTAAAAGGTTAAATTGTTCAACCTTGGCCCGCGGCTTTGTTCAGTTTAAAATTTTGGCCCACTCTGTATTTGAGTTTGACACCCCTGCTGTAATGAGACGCTTATTTCCTTTTAGCACGGATTAATGTATTGCTTTTCCAATTGACCTAAGAAGTCAGAGCATAACAAGGCTTCTTTGCCGCTCCTTACAAGTCAACAGCGCCTCTCTTGTTGTACGTAATATTGGCAGAGATTGCAAATATTACATTTCTAATGGCTATGCTGATGTTAAATAGCAGACAGCATCTTAGATTGTCTTATAAGCATGACACTACTACTACCAAGAAGCTCTAGTAAGACCTATATCAAATAATGGTTAAAAGCAGAGGGGGGCTCACCTGGGACAACAGGTGTTGCTGATGAACCCTCTGGAGGCGTCGTGGTTCTATCATTGAAACGCCGGTGAAGGAAGGTGCCCATCTGATGACCCCAATGAAGCTGACAACAATTCCCCTTCCTCCTCTCTGTCCCCCATCTTGCAATCCCACCCAACCAAGTCGAACACCATAACCGTTCTGAAGCAGCTCTGAAGGAGTTAGCCTATTATTTCCAATCTACTCAGGTTATTTTGTATCATGGAATTGTTCTATCTAGTCCTAAAATTGAACTGAACCAAGAAGCTCTCGGAGCAGATGCAGGTCCGAAGCAAAGAAAGACTGAAAGAAGAATTTTCAGACGGAGATAACTTTCAAATGTCTTGGAATTCATTCATAAGGCTCTGTGGATTGATGGAAGTAGTTTTGAATCCAAAGGAAAAGACCGATGGGGCTCCAGACGGTTGCTATTATTCTGGCTAAGCTTGCCAGTTGTGTGCAATACAGAATTATTGTTAATCAGTTTGGAGTGCACAAATCCAGCGTGAAGAGGTTTGTGTACACCTGCTCCATTCTCTTTCGTCTAATTTGTTTTTCGTTATGGAGTCCGAATGTCCTTAGCTACCTTCTTGAATCAATGTTTTTTATTCTCCCTTCGACGTTCCTCAAAATGTTACGTTATTTTAACATAACCAAAATGGATACATAGATGATACAGCAGAGGATTGGGAGAATGTCATGTGGTCAGATGAAACCAAAATAGAACTTGTTGGTATAAACTCAACTCGTCGTGTTTGGAGGAAGAAGAATACTGAGTTGCATCCCAAGAACACCATACCTACTGTGAAGCATGGGGGTGGAAACATCATGCTTTGGGGCTGTTTTTCTGCTAAGGGGACAGGACAATTGATCCGTGTTAAGGAAAGAATGAATGGCGCCATGTATCGTGAGATTTTGAGCCAAAACCTCCTTCCATCAGTGAGAACTTTGAATGGTTGACCAAATACTTATTTTCCACCATAATTTACAAATAAATTCTTTAAAATTCCTACAATGTGAATTCCTGGATTTTTTTTTCACATTCTGTCTCTCTTAGTTGAAGTGTACCTATGATGAAAATTACAGACCTCTGTCATCATTTTAAGTGGGAGAACTTGCACAATCGCTGGCTGACTAAATACTATTTTGCCCCACTGTATATATATATATATACATATATATATATATATATACATATATATATACATATACATATATTCACAGTCGTGGTCAAAGGTTTACATACACTTGTAAAGGACATAATGTAATGGCTGTCTTGAGTTTCCAATAATTACTACAACTCATATTTTGTTGTGATAGAGTGATTGGAGCACATACTTGTTGGTCACAAAAAAAATTCATGAAGTTTGGTTCTTCTATGAATTTATTATGGGTCTACTGAAAATGTGAGCAAATCTGCTGAGTCAATAGTATACATACAGCAATGTTAATATTTGGTTACATGTCCTTTGGCAAGTTTCACTGCAATAAGGCGCTTTTGGTAGCCATCCACAAGCTTCTGGTTAAGTTTTTTACCACTCCTCTTGACAAAATTGGTGCAGTTCAGCTAAATGTGTTGGTTTTCTGACATGGACTTGTTTCTTCCGCATTGTCCACACGTTTAAGTCAAGACTTTAGGAAGGCCATTGTAAAACTTAAATTCTAGCCTGATTTAGCCATTAAATACCAGTTTTAACATGTGTTTGGGGTCCTTGTCCTGTTGGAACACCCAACTGCGCCCAAGACCCAACCTCTGGGCTGATGATTTTAGGTTGTCCTGAAGAAATTGGAGGTAATCCTCCTTTTTCATTGTCCCATTTCCTCTCTGTAAAGCACCAGTTCCATTGGCAGCAAAACAGGCCCAGAGCATAATACTACCACCACTATGCTAGACGGTCGGAATGGTGTTCCTGGGATTATCAAAACATATTGCTGGGTATTGTGGACAAACAGCTCAACTTTGGTTTCATCTGACCACAGAAATTTCCTCCAGAAGGTCTTATCTTTGTCCATGTGACTAACTAATATTTGTTTATGAAACACACAATTTTTGTTAGCATGTTTAACGCATGTATCATTTCGTAACTGTATGCATGTTCAAAATAAACTCAAACCATAGTATATAGATTCCTTTCGTTCATGAAGACAATAATATAAGTTGGTGTATTACCTGAATCTGATGACTTGCATTGATTAGGACCAAACAGGACTCACAGTATAGCTCAGAGGTAGGGAACCTATGGCTCTAGAGCCAGATGTGGCTCTTTTGATGACTGCATCTGGCTCTCAGATAAATCCGAGCTGACACTGCTTAACACGCTAAGTAATGAATAATTCCGCTTGTAATCACAGTGTTAAAAGTAACGTTCAAAATATAAAACATTCTCGTGCATTTTAATCCATCCATCCGTTTTCTAGCGCAAATGTTCAAGAAGTTGCGTTAATAGTAAAAAGTTATTTATTTATTATTGATTAGTGTGGGGCTTGCCCTCCTGGGGTTTCTTCAGACCACCAAGCACCGACATGAGAGCCTGTTTCGGGGTTACAATATTGTTTTATTTTTCAATAAGTCTCTTAGTTGCTATCCAGCAATTGTCTTTTTCTCTTTCGTTCTCTTTCGCACTCCGGCTCCAGCCACAACCCTGTCCCTCCTCCTGGCTGCTGCTTATAACATAGTGACCGGGGATTAGATAACAAGGCACAGGTGGGCCATCTACACACCTGTCGCTGATTTCGAGGCCGGTCCTGGCACACCCCGCTTCGCTGCAGGCCCGCAGGCCACACCTCCTCCACAGTTAGCTTCAGAATAACAATGTTATTACAGAGAATAACAGACTTATTATACTCTATAAATGTTGGTTTTACTTAAAAATGTACGTGATTAGTTGTGTTCAGTGTAAAAAAAAATATTACATGGCTCTTACGGAAATACCTTTTAAAATATTGGGCTTCTTGGCTCTCTCAGCCAAAAAGGTTCCCGACCCCTGGTATAGCTGATAACTTCCACATTTTAGAATTTACATTGTGGAAGTAAAAAAAAAAAGTCCTCCTTTCTGTCGAATTCCACATGAAAGCGAGTGGTTTTGGGTATCTTATTTGTCTAACTTTCATATTTGTTTTTAAACGCTTTACAAGAAATTTGTTGACGGCAAACTCCATAGCTTGGACTTCCTCAGACTCTTTATTTTTTGTTATCGCAGGCAGTATAGAGCAGCACTTTTATTGTGACGACAGGAACTGTGCGTCCGGTGTTTAGGGTTTTGACAGCAAGTACGCCGCGGGAGTCTGTTGAAATGAAAAAAGAGTTTATCGCCTTCCTGCCAGTCGTCTTTTTTCCCCTCAATACTGAGCTCGCTGCAGCCAGGGTCATCCCACACGTATGTCAATCAAGTGACAAAAGTCGCGTCTTTGTGAAAATTGATAATCGAAAATTTTTAGGACTATTTTTTTTATGCCAGGCTGGCGATCGACCGACACACCCTCTGCGATCGACGTTATGGGCACCCCAGAATTAAGGTGTTTCCCTGGGTTGTAAAAGGCTTATTCAGTAGGGCTGCGAATCTCTGGGTGTCCCACCATTCGATTCAATATCGATTCTTGGTGTCACGATTTGATTCAAAATCTTTTTTTTTTTTTTCAATTCAACAGGATTCTCGATTCAAAAACGATTTTTTTCCCGATTTTAAAAGGATTCTGTATTCATTCAATACATATAATTTCAGCAGGATCTACCGCAGTCTGCTGAAATGCCAGCAGAGTAGTAGATTTTTGTAAAAAGCTTTTATAATTGTAAAGGACAATGTTTTATCAACTGATTGCAATGATGTAAATTTGTTTTAACTATTAAACGAACCGAAAATATGACTTATTTTATCTTTGTGAAAACATTGGACTGTCATGATCCGTGGTCTGGATCATGTTTAGTTTAGTTATTTTCTGTTAGTTTGGACTCCCTTTGTTTGTGCACTTTGGGAGTTAGTTTGGTCACCATGGTAACGCAGTAACTTCACCTGCTGCGGGTTCCAGACGCACACCTGTTTTTGTTCATTACTTTCCTATTTAAGCCTGCCTTGTCCCGTCAGTCGGTCTTGGTCACGTATGCTATTCTTGTTTCCTGAACCTGTGCTAGTGTTAGCATTAGCTTCCGTGCGTTCGGCACGCGTTTCTTTTGTGTATTTCGTCTGTTTTTTTGCCAGTGTTTTTGTTATTAAATCATCTTACCTTTACGTTGTTGTCCGGAGTGTCCATGTTTGCACTGGAGGAACGATCCCGCAGTAAAATGCGACCCACACGTGACATGGACACAGTGTGTTTTCAAGCTTATGAGATGCGATGCAAGTGTAAGCCACTGTGACACCATTGTTCTTGTTTATTATTTTTATAAACGTCTAATGATAATGTCAATGAGGGATTTTTAATCACTGCTATGCTGAAATTATAACTAATATTGATACTGTTGTTGATGATATTCATTTTTGTTTCACTACTTTTGGTTTGTTCTGTGTCGTGTTTGTGTCTTCTCTCAATTGCTCTGTTTATGGCAGTTCTGAGTGTTGCTGGGTCAGGTTTGGTTTTGGAATTGGATTGCATTGTTATGGTATTGCTGTGTATTGTTTTGCTGGATTAATTAAAAAAATAAAAATAAAATACGATTTAAAAAAAAAAAAAAGAAAATCGATTCTTGGTTTAACTCTTATCTTACTGCTAGGATGCAGTGCGTCTCCCATAACAATGTGACCTCGGACTACGCTGCACTCTTCAGCATCTACATGCTGCCGCTAGGTGACATCATACGCAAATACGGTGTTAGCTTTCACTGTTATGCTGATGACACCCAACTCTACATGCCCCTAAAGCTGACCAACACGCCGGATTGTAGTCAGCTGGAGGCGTGTCTTAATGAAATTAAACAATGGATGTCCGCTAACTTTTTCCAACTCAACGCCAAAAAAACGGAAATGCTGATTATCGGTCCTGCTAGACACCGACCTCTATTTAATAATACAACTCTAACATTTGACAACCAAACAATTAAACAAGGCGACACGGTAAAGAATCTGGGTATTATCTTCGACCCAACTCTCTCCTTTGAGTCACACAGTAAAAGCGTTACTAATACGCCCATCTTTCATCTCCGTAATATCGCAAAAATTCGCTCCATTCTGTTCACTAAAGACGCTGAGATCATTATCCATGCATTTGTTACGTCTCGCCTCGATTACTGTAACGTATTATTTTCGGGTCTCCCCATGTCTAGCATGAAAAGATTACAGTTGGTACAAAATGCGGCTGCTAGACTTTTGACAAGAACAAGAAAGTTTGATCACATTACGCCTGTACTGGCTCACCTGCACTGGCTTCCTGTGCACTTAAGATGTGACTTTAAGGTTTTACTACTTACGTATAAAATACTGCACGGTCTAGCTCCATCCTATCTTGCCGATTGTATTGTACCATAGGTCCCGGCAAGAAATCTGCGTTCAAAGGACTCCGGCTTATTGGTGATTCCCTAAGCCCAAAAAAAGTCTGCCGGGCTATAGAGCGTTTTCATTTCGGGCTCCAGTACTCTGGAATGCCCTCCCGGTAACAGTTCGAGATGCCACCTCAGTAGAAGCATTTAAGTCTCACCTTAAAACTCATTTGTATACTCTAGCCTTTAAATAGACCTCCTTTTTAGACCAGTTGATCTGCCGTTTCTTTTCTTTTTCTCCTATGTCCCACTCTCCCTTGTGGAGGGGGTCAGGTCCGATCCTGTGGCCATGTACTGCTTGCCTGTGTATCGGCTGGGGACACCTCTGCGCTGCTGATCCGCCTCCGCTTGGGATGGTTTCCTGCTGGCTCCGCTGTGAACGGGACTCTCGCTGCTGTGTTGGATCCGCTTTGGACTGGACTCTCACGACTGTGTTGGATATATATATATATATATATATATATATAATATGTTGTGATATGTGTGTATATGTATATATGCATGTATATATATATATATATGTATATATATATATGTATATATATACATATATATATATGTATATGTATGTATATATATATATATATATATATATATATATATATATATATATATATATATGTGTATATATATATATATATATATATATATATGTATATGTATATATGTATATGTATATATATATATGTATATATATATATATGTATATATATATATATGTTGTGGTCTGTGCAGCCCCTTGAGACACTAGTGATTTAGGGCTATATAAGTAAACATTGATTGATTCTGAATCGCACAACGTGAGAATCGCGATTCAAATTCGAATCGATTTTTTTCCCCCACCCCCCTATTAGAGCCTAACTATTTGAGATATGGGACTAATATAGTGCATGGAGTCATACTGTCGCTATAACTGGGTTAACATGCAGGTCACGGCATGAAAATTGTATATTTTTGGCGATCTTTAGATGTTTTTGGAGGTGAGGTGAATTATATTTATATAGCGCTTTTCTCTAGTGACTCAAAGCACTTTACATGGTGAAACCCAATATCTAAGTTACATTTAAACCAGTGTGGGTGGCACTGGGAGCAGGTGGGTAAAGTGTCTTGCCCAAGGACACAACGGCAGTGACTAGGATGGCGGAAGCGGGAATCGAACCTGCAACCCTCAAGTTGCTGGCACGGCCACTCTACCAACCGAGCTATACTGCCCCGCGCTTTACATCCGTATTTGATGGTTTGTTATTTGTTGTACTAGATTGGCAACACTAAAATGGTCCCTAGTGTGTAAATGTGAATATGAATGTTGTCCGTGTTGGGACAAACGGTAAAAAATGGATGGCTTTACAACACACACAAAGGGGAGAGACGTGTGTTCTTGTCTTGCAGGATTGTAAATGATGGGCAGACTTTCAAAAAAAAAGTGGTTTAGGTCATGGGTGTCAAACTCTGGCCCGCGGGCCAAATGTGGCCCGCCGTTTAATTTCATTTGGCCCTTGAGGCAATATCAAATTAACATTAGAGCTGGCCTGCCGGTAACACCACATTCACTGCTAATACTCATACTTGCCAACCCTCCCGATTTTCCCGGTAGACTCCCGAAGTTTAGTGCCCTTCAAGAAAATCTCCCTGGGCAACCATTCTCCCAATTTCCACCTGGACAACAATATTAGGAGCGTGCCTTAAAGGCACTGTCCTCTACAACATGCCGTCACGTCCTCTTTTCCTCCATATAAACAGCGTGCTGGCCAAGTCACATAATATATGCAGCTTTCACACACACATATGCGAATGCCATGCATACTTGGTCAACAGCCATACAGGTCACAGGGTGGGCATATAAACAACTTTAACATTGTTACAAATATGCGCCACACTGTGAACCCACACCAAACAAGAATGACAAAACACATTTCGGGAGAACACCCGCACCGTAACACAACATAAACACAACAGAACAAATACCCGGAACCCCTTGCAGCACTAACTCTTCTGGAACGCTACAATATACCACCAAATCCCGCCCACCTCATTTTTATTTTCAAATTTATTAGCCTGTGGAAAAAGTTAATGTTGATATTTACTTTATAAGGCTGCAAATAGAAAAGTGTTTTTAAATGTTTTTAATAACATTTTATTTAATATACCACAGATGTTTTTTCGTTTGTTTTTTGAAAGTTGATTTTGCACTAGGGCTTCACGGTGGCAGAGGGGTTAGTGTGTCTGCCTCACAATACGAAGTTCCTGCAGTCCTGGGTTCAAATCCAGGCTCGGGATCTTTCTGTGTGGAGTTTGCATGTTCTCCCCGTGAATGCGTGGGTTCCCTCCGGGTACTCCGGCTTCCTCCCACTTCCAAAGACATGCACCTGGGGATAAGTTGATTGGCAACACTAAATGGGCCCTAGTGTGTGAATGTGAGTGTGAATGTTGTCTGTCTATCTGTGTTGGCCCTGCGATGAGGTGGCGACTTGTCCAGGGTGTACCCCGCCTTCCGCCCGATTGTAGCTGAGATAGGCGCCAGCGCCCCCCGCGACCCCGAAAGGGAATAAGCGGTAGAAAATGGATGGATGGATGGATTTTGCACTATTAGGTAATATAAGCTCTGCCTGTTCCATGGGCGGAAGCCCGAGTACCCGGAGGGAACCCACACAGTCACGGGGAGAACATGCAAACTCCACACAGAAAGATCCCGGGCCCGGGATTGAACTCAGGATTACTCAGGACCTTCGTATTGTGAGGCAGGTGCACTAACCCCTGATGCTAAATTGATATTGCCTCAAGGGCCAGATTAAATTACACGGCGGGCCAGCGTTTAACACCCATGCACTATCCCCTGGGCCACCGTGCTGCCCTATTTAAGCCTTGCTTGTTCAATATTCATTGCAAAACTTGTTTGGGTCCCTGTTAAAAGGTTAATTTGTTCAACCTTGGCCCGCGGCTTTGTTCAGTTTTAAATTTTCGCCCACTCTGTATTCGAGTTTGACACTCCTGGTTTAGGTTAAGGTTCATTTGGACGTGTTTGGATGGAATAAGCCGATGCTAAATTTGCATCGTGACCTCTGACCTCGAAGTGGACAAAAGTTCCCAAAGCCAGCATTCACAAGTCCTTTGACGCTGCAAATGGGACACCACCTCCGTATTTTCCATAATGTCCTCATCCTTGTGTCCATTGTTGCCAGTCGCTGCGTCGTCATTCTGTTTTCTTTGCTAAAATTGGAAACCTCATTCGAGACCCGCCTGACGGGGTTGTTTGTAATGGCCTTAAGTTTGTTTTGTGTTGTTTCACAGCGAGCCTGAGCCGCAGTGATAAGAGCAACGTGGCAGCAAGGAGCAGTCGGTGAAAAAACGCTAAGTGCAATAAGGCAGAGAGCAGCTCTCAGCCCAACTGTCCCCTGGCTTGATTCCATTGTTAGTCATGTTGTGTTTTAAGTTGGGAGTTGTTTTGCCCGTTGACCTCTTGCTAGTTTTACTTAGCCTCTTTAAGTAGTGTTTTCACATTTTAAAAACAATGAGGCGCCGACAAAATTGAGTAGGAAAAATAATGTTATTCATAAAAGTGGGTAACATTGTTATCACCAGGAAGGATGAGATCACCTACCTAGGTTCCATTCTAGAGGCTAATCTTTCCTGTGATAAAGTGGCAACCAAGGTGATCAAAAAGGTCAACCAAAGAACGAGATTCCTCTACAGAATCTCCTCTCTGGTCAACAAAAGCACCTTGAAGATTCTAGCGGGAACTCTCATTCAACCCTTCTTCGATTACGCTTGCACCTCCTGGTACCCCAGCACCTCCAAAACCCTCAAATCTAGACTCCAAACATCCCAGAATAAACTAATCCGGTTACTTTTAGACCTCCACCCCAGATCACACCTCAATCCAACCCACTTCTCCAAAGTGGGCTGGCACAGGGTGGAGGACAGAGTAAAACAACTTGCACTGAGCCTAGTCTATAAAATCCGCTACACCTCCTTGATCCCGAAGTACATGTCAAACTACTCCCTTAACGTAAATGACCGCCATAACCACAACACCAGGGGGAGCTCCACCAACCACGTTAAACCCAGATTTCGATCTAACAAAGGTCTTAACTCATTCTCTTTCTATGCCACATCAATGTGGAATGCACTCCCAACAGGTATAAAAGTAAGTGCATCTCTATATTCCTTCAAAACCGCTCTAAAACAACACCTCCAGGCAACTTCAACACTTTACTAATACCCTCCTCCATTCATATCCCATCTCCCCGGATTATAAACAACTCAAATGTACTTCTAATGTATATACTTGTTCTTATGCTATCTGAACTCACTATGTTCTCTGCTGGCTGTACATATCCTACTAAATAAGACCTACACTGTTTCAATGTCCACATTTCTCTGTTTATGCAATTGCTGATGACTGAAGTTCTGATATCAACCAAAGCTCCCCACCCACCCCCCGGATTGTAAATAATGTAAATAATTCAATGTACATACTATGATGATTAACTTGTGTGATGACTGTATTATGTTGATAGTATATATTTGTACCATGAATTGATTAACGTGGACCCCGACTTAAACAAGTTGAAAAACTTATTCGGGTGTTACCATTTAGTGGTCAATTGTACGGAATATGTACTGTACTGTGCAATCTACTAATAATAAAAGTATCAATCAATCAGTCACGGCCGGCCAATCCTATACAAAGAAAAACCAGCAACAGTTATATTTTATGCGTTCATTTTACAACGGAGTCAATGCTCTGTATTAAATATAAAGGCTGGAAAAAGAAAAGGGACTAAGGAGGTTACTGAAAAAATAAAACGCTAAAGATGCATTGGTTTCAAAAACGTACCGTGTTTTTCGGACTATTCTTCACTTAAAATTATTTATTTTTCTCAAAAATCGACAGTGCACCTTATAACCCGGCGCGCTTAATGTACGCCATAATTCTGGTTACGCTTACTGACCTCGAAGCAATTTTATTTGGTACATGGTGTGATGATAAGTGTGACCTGTAGATGGCAGTCATACATAGAGATACGTGTATACTGCAATATGATGGCAATAAATGAACCAAAACTTTAAATGTTTAATTGAAAATATAGAACATTACAAACGGTGTTAAAAAATCTGTCAAAATGTTTTTAGTACGACTTCGGTAAGCTATGAAGCTGCACCGCCTGATGGATTGTCGGCGCATTAAACATACAAGTATTATGTTGTGTGTATAAGGACCACAAAATGGTACCTATTAGCAGACATTTTACCTGCCGTTTTGTTTCGCAATATTATGCACAACCAACTTTTCTTACCTTCTGGTACGTGCTGATGTGTATTCGGGATCTGCATAAGTCCTGAAAATGCGCGCGCTTCCGCAATTGTAGTCCGTGTCAACTCCGTAGTTATAAGTTTCTTTTGTAGCATTCATTTTCCGCTGTTGCCATTTGTAATATAAAGTAGCGTAAAGTTCTTATGTCTGTCAAAGCGGTAAAAACTGTAGCGGGTTTACATAATTCACCCAAGGAACTTTAGTTATTAGAGGGTTCTGGTCGGATGGTTTTTCACGGGACACATGATGTTGCTTTATTGAGCAACAGATGAAAAGATACTGCTCCGTTATTGATTGAAATAAAGTCTGAATGTCATTAAAACAGTTAGCTCCATCTTTTGACATTTCTTCCCCCCCCGTCCTTGCACGCTACACCGCTACAACAAATATGACGGGGAGAAGACGCTGTTGAAGGTGAGCCACGTAAATAAGACCGCCCACAAACCGGCGCATCCTGAAGAGACGCTAAGAAAGCTACTTGAAGGTGGTGTGTAAAACAATCAATGCAACATTTTGACCAAAGAACCACCATCACATGTTATGTAGACCACAAGATAGGGGTTTGAATTTAGAAAAAAAAAATGACCCCTTTAATGCGCCTTTTAATCCGGTGCGGCCTATGGTTCTGAAAAATACGGTATGCGTTAATATCCCATGCCAATCACTCTCTATTGTAGTGGCAAAACAGCCCCATCTAGTGGGGCACTGCCCCATATGCAGACAACATTGTCGGTACTGCACATGGGTTCAATAAATATGTTGTCAATTGTCCATAATTGCTGATCTGTATTCAATATAATTTGGGGATGTAGATGAAAGTAAAAAGTTGTTCCTCATTTTGATAAAAAAAAAAAAGAATAAAAGATTTTAGTGTTCAATTATTTATTTTCTTAAATCAGATTTATCACACTACGGAATTTGGATTAATCATGATTAATAACAGGTGATTACTCGCTTTCATAATTTAAATTTGCTTAAGAAAAGAGCACCATAATTTTTACACAAATGCAAATGTATCAGAAAGTGTGTAAAGGATATCACCACATGGGCTCATGAACACTTCAGAAAACCACTGTCAGTAACTACAGTTCATCGCTACGTCTGTAAGTGTAAATTAAAACTCTACTATGCAAAGTGAAAGCCATTTATCAACAACACCCAGAAACGCCGCTGTGGGCCTGAACTCATCTAAGATTGGTTTGATGCAAAGTATAAAAGTGTTCTGTGGTCTGACAAGTCCACATTTCAAATTGTTTTTGGAAATTGTGGACGTCGGGTCCTCCGGAACAAAGAGGAAAAGAACCATCCGGATTGTTCTAGGCGCAAAGTTCAAAAGCCAACATCTGTGATGGTATGGAGGGTGTTTTAGTGCCCCAGGCATGAGTAACGTACACATCTGTGAAAGCAACATTAATGCTGAAAGGTACATACGGGTTTTGGAGTTATCAACGTTATCATGGACGCCCCTGCTTATTTCAGCAAGACAATGCCAAGCCACGCGTTAAAACAGCATAGCTTCATAGCAAAAGAATGCTTAAGATAAGAGCCCCATATTTGTACACAAATGCAAATGTATTCAGAATGTCATCCAAGGATGTTTTTATACATTTTATTTGCTGTTATTTATATGCACAAAACTATGAAGGTTTTATTCAAAACGCTTTCAGGTATTACGAGTGATATTTGCCACACATTAGTTGGACGTATGCATTGATCTGATCGCTGTCTTCATAACGAACGGTTAAAGGAGAGTTGTACTTTTTTGGTAATTTTGCCTATCATTCACAATCAGGAAAGTCACCGTTGTAGCCTTCAAAGCCCTCTAAAACAACTTCAAAACACCCAATCAATGTTTTATATACACACTGCCAGTCTATATATAATGTAGTAACAGACACGTTCATAACAATATATAATACATTCAATATGTACCATATTTTGGTCATTTTATTCATTGCAGGAACTAATCTCCTCAGCGCATTTATTTCCGTTTCCATAGTAGCGCACTATCGGCAACAAATGCGTGTTCCGACTCCTGGAAAAAAACGTGTTTTTTTAAATATGGCAGACTTCGTAACAGACAATAAAGACAACTATTTTCGGATAAGTGGGGATTTACAACTTACATTTTTTGAAGCTGAATATACAGAGGATGAACTGCTGCTTATAGAAGCCAGCACGAATAAGAGGCTGAAACACTGGAGCTGACCCAAGCCTAGAGTGTGAGGTCGGCTTGACTTTGACGCCGTGAATGTGGAACGTGCAGCCAAGCTATGCCGACAGAAATGGAGCGCTCACCCCAAATCAACTGGAAATGGCTAGCTGTGTACAAACAAAACATGAAATGTAGGCTAGTACTTTACAGATACTGTATCATAAATGTTCTTGTTTATCAGTAGGTACAAATTGGTGTCCAATCACATTGTGTTGTGCATTACAAACTCAAAAGCGAATCAGGTGCTGACGTAGAAGCTAGCTTATCTTAAACCGTAGCACGCCAATGCTTTACTACGCTGGGAAAATAGTTCCTCGGTGTTCACACCTAAAAGACATTTGTCGCGACAGCTTAGTTACTATACAGGTTACAGAACGTAAATTAAGCATTGTTGGAGGTTTTTTAATATATTTTAAAGTGTTTTAGAGGCAGAATGGATTGCACACATTGGCTGCACTGAGAACGAGCCCATTTTTACATGTTAGAATGCACAAAAAAAATACTAATTGTGAATGCAAAATTGTAAAAAAAAAAAAAAAAAAGTACAGTTTTCCTTGAAGGTAAAATAGCTTGTATAATAAAAAAAAAAATTGCATGTTTAATCTGTGATCTGTGTTCATGATTAATGGAATATTTTTTTGTAATTAATCACATGAGTTCACTTGTTAGTTTGACAACCCTCGTTTTTTTCTCTGTAAATCACAGCTGCAGAATTGCGGTTAATCACCTCTTATGTACCATCATTATGTATCAACGTTTTTTTGTCAAAGATGAGTTTAATTGGGGTGTCCCAATTAGATATGAGATGAGATGCCGGTCTGATTCCGGCAAAACAACAAGTTTCTGATTCTATCAGATTGTTTCTAACAGTCCTGCCGCACTTTTAGTTGTGCAAAGCTGGACTGACGGTTAACATTCCAAATGTCCTCCAATAAGCACACAAGTTTGGTCTTTTATTCTATAGTAGTCAAGTCATTTACAAAAAGTAAACAAGGTAGGCTCGAGGCTACGAGCAGCCACACAATAGCTAAGCACACAATAGCACACGAGCTAGACATACGTAATAAGGTGTCCTCAATTGAAAAATATTGCAGCCTAAAAAAGCCCATTTATGATTATAAACAAATATCAAATAAGTATAGTTGCATAAAAATTACACATTCAAAGTCTCTAAAAAATATCCATGTCCCCAACATTCAATTTACTGCGTCAAAAGATTAACTTGATGTTTTATTGCGGCCACTGGGTATCACAAACTTGTCGGGATCATTCAACTTACTGTCATGAGCTTAACTTAATGTTTTATTATGGCCACTAGGTGTCGTCAAAAACTTCATTACCACTCCAATTCAACTTAAAGGGGAACATTATCACAATTTCAAAAGGGTTAAAAATAAAAATCAGTTCCCAGTGGCTTGTTGTATTTTTTGAGTTTTTTTTCAAAATTTTACCGTTCCCAGAATATCCCTAAAAAAAGCTTTAAAGTGCTTGATTTTCGCTATTTGCGATGCGACTATCCATTTCCCTGTGACGTCATACAGTGCTGCCAATGTAAACAAACAATGGCAGATACCACAGCAAGATACAGCGACATTAGCTCGGATTCAGACTCTGATTTAAGCGGTTTAAGCGATTCAACAGATTATGCATGTATTGAAACGGTTGGTTGGAGTATGAAAGTATTGAAGAATAAACCGAAGCTATTGAGCGAATAGCTATTGACGCTATTCATAGCCATGGCATGGCCGAATAGCTGCGTTAGCATCGCCGGTAAAATGTGCGGACCAAACGATCAGGACTTTCGCATCTCTTGACACTGGAGCAACTTAAATCCGTCGATTGGTAAGTGGTTTTTTTCGCATTAAATGTGGGTGGAAGGAAACGTAATATAGTTGCAAATGCATCTGCAGGTTATCCATACATCTCTGTGCTATGTCTGCTTTAGCACCGCCGGTAAATAGCATTTTAGCATCGATTAGCTGGCAGTCAAAATGAACAAAACGCACCTTTGTGATTTCGTTGACTTTATCGTTGCAAATGCATCTGCAGGTTATCCATACATCTCTGTGCCATGTCTGTCATCGCCGGTAAAATGTGGAGACACTTTGGTACATTCAATAGAGGTCTGGCGGCAGACACTTTCGCATCTTCGGGCCAGTGGTGCAACTTGAATCCCTCCCTGTTAGTGTTGTTACACCCTCCGACAACACACCGACGAGGCACGATGTCTCCAAGGTTCCAAAAAATAGTCGAAAAGACGGAAAATAACAGAGCTGAGACCCGGTGTTTGTAATGTGTTGAAAATGAAAATGGCGGCTGTATTACCTCGGAGACGCCACGTTCTGACGTCATCACCACATGAGCAATAAACAGAAAGGCGTTTAATTCGTCAAAATTCACCCATTTAGAGTTCGGAAATCGGTTAAAAAAATATATGGTCTTTTTTCTGCACCATCAAGGTATATATTGACGCTTACATAGGTCTGGTGATAATGTTTCCCTTTGAAGGCAATATACTGTATTTCCTTGAATTGCCGCCGGGCATATAGTATGCGCCTGCCTTGAATTACTGCCGGGTCAAACTTGCTTTGCAAAATAATTAGCGCATGCTTAGTATTACCACCTGGTCAAACTCGTGACGTCACGAGTGACACTTCCCCTGTCATCATTTTCAAAATGGAGGAGGCTGATTTCAATACCGGTAATTTGAAATCGCATAAAGGGAAGAAGATTAAGAGCTATTCAGTAGGATTTAAAATCCAAGCTAAAAAGAACAGTAAGCAGCTATGTTTTATTAATATACCGTAGCTGCGTCTGTCAAATATGAGTCATTAAATGACTCCTGCCTCCTGGTGGTAGAGGGCGCTAGTGGTCCTTCTTGCGACTACTCGGCTGCAGAAGACGTGACAACGAGTGACGTGATATGTGCTGGGACGGATATGACGCGGGGGGTGCACGACGGACCTTTTAGGATGTAACACTCCTATGCTGGTTATGTAAACAACCAGGCTGAAATAAAGCATGTTCCAGTCCTAAATACCCAGTGTATTATTCATACAATAACACTTCATGGTGGCAGCGGTTCGATAAAGAGATCACCCACGGAGCAGAACGGGAGGGGGAGTTGTCCGAGGATAATTCTGTTGTCGCCCGCACTTGAGGAGCCGAGCTAACTGATAGCGGTGGTCTGATAGCAGTTTTCTAAACTGGACTTTCATTTGAAGCAGGAGGTAATAAAGGAAGATCTCCATCGAGACTGAGAGACTTTTAAAACTGAATGAAGATAAGGAAGACTTCTATAAACAAGTTTTCGATGCTTTTGATCAGAAGGAGCTGGCATGGACTTTCATCCATCCCTCATTTTCTACCGCTTATTCCCTTTAGGGTCGCGGAGGGCGCTAGTGCTTGACTTAATGTATAAGTAAAGGTAAGACCATCCATCCATCCATCCATTTCCTACCGCTTATTCCCTTTTGGGGTCGCGGGGGGGGGCTGGCGCCTATCTCAGTTACAATCGGGCGGAAGGCGGGGTACACCCTGGACAAGTCGCCACCTCATCGCAGGGCCAACACAGATAGACAGACAACATTCACACTCTAGGGCCAATTTAGTGTTGCCAATCAACCTATCCCCAGGTGCATGTCTTTGGAAGTGGGAGGAAGCCGGAGTACCCGGAGGGAACCCACGCATTCACGGGGAGGGCATGCAAAATCCAAGCAGAAAGATCCCGAGCCTGGATTTGAACCCAGGACTGCAGGACCTTTGTATCGTGAGGCAGACGCACTAACCCCTCTGCCACCGTAAAGCCCAAAAGGTAAGACCATAATAAGCTTTTTTTTTATTAAATATGCTTTTCATGAGGGTCTCCTTACATCACACTCAAATTTTTACTGCATGCTTTTGGTAAGTGCTGGAGTGATGAGGTTTTAAAATAATTAGCGCATGCTTACCTTTACCGCATGCCTTTGGTAAGCGCAAGAGTGAGAAGAGGTTTTCAATTAGTTAGCGCCCCGGCGGCAAATCAAGGAAATACGGTAAGTCCATTCCGGATGGTAAATGTCAGAAAGTTAGCTTTGTGTGAATTGTGCACTATAATAAACTTGCCTTGCCTTAGGTTAGTGTATCTGCTTTTTCAGTCATTTCACGTATTTATAATTCCTGCTGATATACCAGATCAATATCGTTATCAATATCGGGTTGGGGAGGAGACCCTGCCCCAAGTGGAGGAGTTCAAGTACTTAGGAGTCTTGTTCACGAGTGGGGGAAGAGTGGATCGTGAGATCGACAGGCGGATCGGTGCGGCGTCTTCAGTAATGCGGACGTTGTACCGATCTGTTGTGGTGAAGAAGGAGCTGAGCCGGAAGGCAAAGCTCTCAATTTACCGATCGATCTACATTCCCATCCTCACTTATGGTCATGAGCTTTGGGTCATGACCGAAAGGATAAGATCACGGGTACAAGCGGCCGAAATGAGTTTCCTCCGCCGTGTGGCGGGGCTCTCCCTTAGAGATAGGGTGAGAAGCTCTGCCATCCGGGAGGAACTCAAAGTAAAGCCGCTGCTCCTTCACATCGAGAGGAGCCAGATGAGGTGGTTCGCGCATCTGGTCAGGATGCCACCCGAACGCCTCCCGAGGGAGGTGTTTAGGGCACGTCCAACCGGTAGGAGGCCACGGGGAAGACCCAGGACACGTTGGGAAGACTATGTCTCCCGGCTGGCCTGGGAACGCCTCGGGATCCCCCGGGAAGAGCTAGACGAAGTGGCTGGGGAGAGGGAAGTCTGGGCTTCCCTGCTTAGGCTGCTGCTCCCGCGACCCGACCTCGGATAAGCGGAAGATGGATGGATGGAATATCGTTATTGGCCAAAAGTAAGGGCTCCTATATCCGTATCGTATCAGAAGTGACTAGGGCACTCCCGAGTTTGAACGATATGACACTTGCACGTTAATGTGGGCGAATCTATGCCATCTACCTTCAAGCGTTTACACATCGCTATCAGTAGCTGTCATCTGGTATATTTAAGTCATTTTTGACACGCTCGTTTATCAATGCATCCGCCGGCGGGCGAGGACCCGCTTCACGAGGCAATATCTGCAGCATCAATCCTTATTCTCGGTCAAGTCTGTTCTCTTGCAGTATGACAGTCGGCCTGTTTTGTACAGTATTTGGGGTCACTTCCTCTGGCAAGCGACTGGTTTGCAGCTCTCGTTACACAAAACTTGGCAGGCCACTCGCTCATTAGCAAACGCGTTGCCCTCCGGCGCCTTCATCCGGAAGCATTAATGCGGCGGATGGCACGGCACTCGAAGCTCAGCGGTACACGAAGCATGTGAGGGAGAGTGTGAGGTTTTTCTCAGTGGCCGCCGCAACTGCTCGCCTCCAGCATGGACTACTTTGCCAGCAGCAGGCCTGGCCGAGATAATAAGATGGCCAGCAGACATTTTGTCAATATTTTTGTCTTGGCTCAAGAGTGCGCATGACCGTCTGCTTACTGATACAAGTGTTGACTAATTTATTTATTTATGTAATTCCCCATTGGAGTTGTGGCCCTTTTTCCCCTGACTGCGAGAGGGCAAGTAGAGGCAAGTGTACAGGGAGGAGAGTAGGGCCTCAATAATGTGAAGCAGTTCATTAAAATCAAGACACAACTGCTTCTATCAGTGGGGAGGATGCTGCTAATCAGTGCCTGTGGTTAGTCCAGCGCTATGCAAAATGGGAGACGGCGCCCTCCTCAAGTGCAATATCGTCCGGGGAGGGTTGTTCGCCGCCATAAGAAGGCCACGCGGATGATTGGTTTTCCAGGAGGATGCTTTTGAGACCGCTCTCGGGTCCGCCATCTGATTAGCATCAGCAGGCATTATTCATGTCATGAATACAAAAGGCGCAGAACAAATAAAAGGCCGACACGCGTTCAGCAGCCTGATAAATATCAGGTGGAAAAACACACACACACACACATGTCAGATTTGGTAATTTGGAGATTCATGTGTTTGGAGCCTCAAGCCAAGGTGCGTAATTTCAGGTTGAATTGCAAAAGCGACGAGCGCAAATGGTCTCTTCCCACAACATGACCATTGGTGCGTACATTTGAACTGCCTCTGCATTTTGTATGTGTGTGTGTTTTTTTAGGTATAATAACTACAATTTTATTCACATTGTTGTCAATTCCATGAAAAGTGAAACACGACATTACAATTCAGTCCATTTATGTAATATTACCAAACAGAGATATTATGAGAATAGTCATTTAAGTGGGCGATATGGGCTTTTTATAGTTTACTGCAAATGGTGTCCTTTGATGTAAGTGCCATAGTATGCAGTGACTAAGGGTACCCTATATGGAAGGTGCTAAGTCATCCTCCCGACAGTGGATCTATTGGGAGTCCATGAGATAGTCCTGAAACTGGCATCAAGTGACATCATGGGATCATTTGCAAACCTGAGGACGTTATTGGTTGAACAGAAGTAAAGTTTGGGGCTGAATAACAAGCCCTGTGGTGTGCTGCTGCTTGGACGTTGAAAGGAGTTTGATTAAAAGTGCCAAAGTACGCAGTGACTGAGGGTACCGTATATGGAAAGTGATATGTCATCCTTCCTGCTGTGGATCTAAACTGGCATCAAAAGTGACATCATGGGATCAATTGCAAACCTGAGGGCGTTATTGGTTGAACAGAAGTCAAGGTTGGGGCTGAATAAAAAAGCGCTGTGTGCTATTGCTTGTACATCGAAAGGACAGTTTGATGGAAGTGCCATAGTACGCAGTGACTAATGGGTACCTTATATGGATAGTACTAAGCCATCTTCCCTGCAGTGGCTCTATTGAGAGTCTGAGATAGTCCTGGAACTGGCATCAAAAGGGACATCATGGGATCCCTTGCAAACCTGAGGACGTTATTGGTTGAACAGTAGTCAAGGTTGGGGATAAATAAAGAGCCTTGTGGTGTGCCGCTGCCAGGACGTTGAAAGGACAGTTTGAGAAAAGTGCCATGGTATGCAGTGACTGAGGGTACCTTATATGGAAAATACTAAGTCATCCTCCCTGCAGTGGATCATGGGAGTCCATGAGATAGTCCTGAAATGCATCAAAAGGGACATCATGGGATCCCTTGCAAACCTGAGGACGTTATTGGTTGAACGGAGGTCAAAGGTTGGGGATAAATAAAGAGCCTTGTGGTGTGCCGCTGCCAGGACGTTGAAAGGACACTAGGTTCCCAGTCTTTACAGAATAGGTCAGGGGTCTCAAACTCAATTTATCGCTGGAGGTATAAAGGCTGCGCCGCAAAAAGTATTCACTTTAGAATCTCTGAGTTATATTGAGCCTTAAGTCATGAATCTAAATGTTATATTTTTTAAACTAGAAGATGTTCAGACAAACATTGGCTTACTCAACGGAAGTTGCTCTTTGTGTTGCCCAAAGTGTTTGTCATGCTGTCATTTTTGTGTTGTACCATAATTGTAGGTAGTGGATTGAATGTGGTAGTAGGATTCAAGATGGCCATCATATATTTAAGTATTAGCCCCCCAGTAATAACACTAAACTATGAAGTTTAGCAGGGACAAAAAATATGCACAGCAAGTGGAGGGACACCTTGACTTTCTCAAGTCCATTGCAAAGCATTAACTCATCCCTTAGTGATGCAAGTCTGATCGTTTTTGGTATCAAGATCAAGTTGCCATAGCTGTATTTTTTAGTCTATCCTGGGTCATTAGCAGAAAGTCTTGGACTGTTGCCCTTCAATCATTAGGTAAGGCTCGAGTGTTGACGACGCCCGCAATAATGATCGCTGGCAACTCGATGACTTGAAAGTAAATCGCCAAGGCTTGAAAGCGTCTCTTTCTGCCACCAAATAGAGAAATCAGCCAGCTATGTTTAATAGAATTTCCATCAGCGCTTCAACCAGTCTTTGAAACGGGTTATCTAAGATAATGGCTTCACGGGTTCATTACCTCATTGTCAAATTAGATTTCTCTTTCTCCTACGGGCAGATTGAAAAGTGATTACAGATCCCAGACAAAAGAAACCCACAACTTTTGCAGAGTAGAGGAAAGAGGAGAGTGACAAACTATAGGCTTTGTGTTTGTAGTTGTAAATAAAAACAATCAGTGATGGTTATTAGTGATGCCTCACACTTTTACCAACTCTTCCCTCTCATCTCTATTTATATTCTCTTTTGCACCAACCTCCATTTTGTCAATTTCTTCCACCTCCTCTTTCACATTCTTCCCTTATTCCTTTTTACTCTTTCCCTACTGTAATTCTTTTTCTTGGCTTTTTTCCACCTTGTCACTCTGTGTCTTCTATAATACCCTCCCAGTCTATCATGACAGGGTCTTCATCGCCCGTTTTACTCCCTTCTTCCGCCTCACTCGTTTTCTTCATTGACACACCAGTCATCTACCTTTATTTCTCTCCATTCCTCCATCTTTCTGTCACATTCTCCCCCTCTTCTATCCAGGCAAGTTGGTCTTTCTCCCCTTTCCCCACCCTCCATCCCCACATTTGTGACACGCTTGTCCACCTTGACACGCTCTTCGTCCTCCTCCTCCTTCCTTGTCACTTTTTTCTATTACCTCCTCCTCGGTAATCTGTTCTTTCCTTTCCTCCGTGCTTCTCTCTTTCCCACATTTGGCATCACTGTTGTCTTGATTCTTTTGACTTTCCTTCGATCCGCCTTTGTCATTTCCTCTTGGTCACTTTCTTCCTCTTCTCCTTCCTCTTGCTTGTAATATTCCGCCCTTTGGTCACCCTCTGTACATTGTTGTTCCTCTTGGTCATCCTCTCCCCTTTTTACTCGGTCACCTTCTTCCTCTTTTTTTGGGGAACCTTCCCCTTTCTTTTTGTGATCCACCTCCTTTTGGTCAGGTTCTTCCTTTTTTTCTCGACCTTTTTGGTCACCCTCATTCTGTTCTTCTTGGTCGCCCTCTTTCTCTTCCTCTGGGTCACTCGCTTTCTCTTCCTCTTGGTGTTGTTCTTTCTCTCCCTCTTGGTCACCATTTTTCTCTTTCTCATAATCTTTTCTCTCTTGGTCATCATCTTCCTCTGGCTCATAATCCTTTCCCTCTTGGTCACCATCTTCATCTTGCTCATAATCTTTTTCCTCTAGGTCATCGTTGTCCTCTGGGTCTTCGTTGTTCTCTTGGTCATCGTTGTCCTCTAGGTCGTCGCTGTCCTCTTCCCCTTGGCTGTCCTCTTGCTCATCATCGTCCTTCTCCTGGTCGCTTGCGTCCTCCGCAGTTTTGCACACGATGCCCTTCCACCAGTCTTCAAATTCCTGGTCATGTTTATCATCTTTCTTTTTGTTTATGATGCCTTTCCACCATTCCTCAAACTCTTGGTCAGGTTCGTCCTCCAGCTCATAATCTTCCCCTTCTTCGTGGTCATCTTCTTCTTCTTCTTCTTGGTCTTCTATTTGATCACCTTCATCTTCTTCTTCCCATTCGTTATTGTCGCCATCTTCTTGGTCTACCTCTTCCTCTTCTTCTTGGTCACTTCCTACCTCATCTTCCTCTTCCTCATCCTCTTCTTCTTCCTCTTGGCTATCCTTTCCACCCATGTTTTGGAAGCCGCCTTCCTCCTCCTCTGGGCTTTCTTCTTTGTCACTTTCCTTTTCTTCTTGAGAATCGTATTCTTTGTCACTTTCTTCCTCTTCCTCTAGGTCATTCTCTTCGCCTTCTTCATCATAATCCTCTTCTCCTTCCCCATCCTCTTGGCCACCTTCTTCCTCTTCTTCCCGGTCTTTCACTGGGCTTCCTTCACCTTCTACCTCTTCTTCCACTTGGTTACCCTCTTCCCGTTTGTCTTCTCCCTTTTTGTCATCATCTTCTTCTTCCTCTTCCTCCTGCTCCTCCCTATCATAATCTTCCCACTCATCGTCAGAGTCTTTCCACTCATCATCGTCAAAGTATTTCCACTGGCCGATGTTGTGGCAGTACTCCTCGTCATCATCTTCTTCCTCCTCGACACTTTCTTCGTCACTCACGTACACCACCGCCTTGACACCTTCTTTCATTTCCTCCTCCATGTCCTTTACCACCGCCTCCAAACCTTCTTCCCTTTTCTCCTCCATGTCCTTAACCACCACCACTTTTTCCTTTCTCTCCTCGAAGTCCCTCACCACCATCTCCACATCGTCTTCCGTTTTCTCCTCCGTGTCCCTCACGGTCACGTCGGCACCTCCCGTTTCCTCCTCGGTGTACCTCATCACCACTTCCACCCCTTCATGTTTCTCCTTCGTGTCCCTCAATACCTCTGTGACACTTCCTTCCTTGTTTTCCTCCGTCTCCCTCACTACATATTTGACACCCCCTTCCTTTTTCTCCTCCGTGTTCCTCACGACCTCATCGACACCTTCCTTTTCCTCCTCTGTGTCCCTCACCACCACCTCCACACCTTTTTTCTCTTCCGTGTCCTTCACCACCATCTCCACACGTTCCTTGTTTTCTTCTGTGTCCCTCACAACCTCGACATCTTCCCTTTTTTCCTCTGTGTCCCTCACGACCTCCTCTACATCTTCCCTTTTCTCCTCTGTGTCCCTCACCACCACTTTCAAACCTTCTTCCTGTTTCTCCTCCAGGTCCCTCACTACCTCCTCCACACCTTCTTCCTCTTTCTCCTCGGCGTCCCTCACAATCTCCTCAACACCGTCGTCCTCTTTCTCATTGGCGTCCCTGACAAGCTCCTCAACACCGTCGTCTTCTTTCTCCTCATTCATGACTTCTTTCGGCTCCTCGCCTTTAGGGTTGTTTTCACTCTCCTCTTTCTTGTCTCTGCCTCCTCCTTCCCTCTCCTGCGCCTCCTGCTCCACACATTTTTTCTCTGTTTTGCTCCTTTTTTCCTTCTTTTTCAGCACCTTTTTGTCCTCCATCGTTTTGACGGCATTCTCCTGCATACACAAAAAGAAGACAGCATATCATTAGATTGGTTATAGCATCTTCATGCACAAAATGTATTAATGTTGCTTTTCTCTTTAGATCAAGTTGTATATTTTACTGGTCATTTTTTGAATTACCTGCAAGCAGGTTTTGTTTCATTAAAGACTAGAAAAGCACTACAAGCCAGGCCCTACCTCCCTAAAAGAAAAATGTTCTGAATCCAGACAGTAATCCAGATCAGCCCACAAATGTGAGCACTTGTTCCTTATCACATTTCGGACCGTCGAATCAAATTGTGTCCATAACTTTTTGAGCTATATCTATACCAGAATGAAAAAAATGGATTGAACATTCTTGTAAAATCTTCCACTGTCTGTGTAGTGTAAGGTATTAAGTCACATTGGCCCCTTTAATCAGTGTAAATACTAAAATACCACTGCTGTTTGTTTGTGTCGTAATAATTTTCTGACAAGCGATGTCACCCAGCTCCACCCCACCACTTTCAAGTGTGTCAAACGTAAAAAAACAAAATTTTGTACTACAAATTAAGGTTTTAATATTCTTGCTGTTTTATCACTATGTCCGCCCTGAGATCGGTAAGTTGTGAGTTGAAACCCCGGCCGAGTCATACCAAATTCTATAAAAATGGGACCCAATACTTCCCTGTTTGGCACTCAGCATCAAGGGTTGTAATTGGGGGTTGAATCACCAAAAACGCAGGGAATAATTTTGCCACACCTAATGTGTGTGTGACAATGAAATGAATGAATGAAATGAGTTTATTTTGGTCATATAATCAACCATTAACCATTTTTTGTGACCAGTTTAACAGTACAGATTATAGATCTATAACTATCATACACATTTACACACACAAAGAAAAAGAATGACCGAAAAAGGTATAGGCTGAAGCCAAGGCTTTTATTTGCCTATTCTATACCTTCACTGAAAATAAGATTACCTCGAACATCAACGTTAAAAAAAATCATTGGTATTAAACTAATTATTACTATATTTCATCATTTTAAATTATTTCACCTTTCAAGGTTTTCTTAAACCTTACCAAAGAAGTACATGTCTTCAGCTCATCACTGAGCTTGTTCCACCATTTAACTCCTAAACCTGAAATACATTTTTATTTTATATTTGTTCTTGCTTTACCTATTTCAAAAATCAATATCCCCCGTAAATTATAGTTTTCTCCTCTTAATTGAAAATAACCTAAGAATACCAGCTGGAAGGCTGTTGTTCTTTACTCGAAACATAATTTCCATTGTTTTTAAAAACACAATATCTGAAAATTTTAACACATTAGAACTTATAAATAATGGTCATTGGTAAACAATCATTGGTACTTAAACTTTAACTTAATTATTCACACGCAGACCCACACTAACCTTGTCTAAATCTCTCTAAACTTGTCCCAAACACTTTTGCTACGTTTGTGCTGTCAACAACCATTTCAACTTTATTTCAAATCAACTTTATTTATAAAGCACATTTAAAATTTACCACAGGGGTAGCCAAAGTGCTGTACAATGGGCAGGTTAAAAGATAATACAAGGACCGAGCAAACAACACTCGTGTTAAAAGCCAAGGAATAAAAGTATGTTAAGAGAGATTTAAAAACACAAAGAGAGGAGGCTTGTCTAACACTCAGGGGTAGGTCATTCCAGAGCTTGGGAGCAGCAGCAGCGAAAGCTCTGTTACCTCTAAGCTTCAGCCTTGTGTCAGGGACCGTCAGTAGCAGCTGATCAGCTGATCTTAGGGATCGGGTGGGGCAGTAAGGCTGAAGGAGGTCGGAGAGACATGTTGGCGCGAGGTTGTTTACACATTTAAAAGCAAATAGAAGGAGTTTAAAATTGATTTGATAACACACAGGGAGCCAGTGAAAGGACGCTAATATAGGGGTGATGTGCTCACGTCTGCGGGGCTGTGTTAGCAGACGAGCAGCAAAGTTCTGCACGAGCTGCAGGCGGGCGAGGGAGGCCTGGCTAATGCCAACGTACAGGACATTGCAGTAGTTTAAACCATTCGAGATAAAGGTGTGAATTAATTTCTCGAGATCATGTCACCATTTCTCTCGTCCAAAGGCAAAATCCAGTAACTCCATTTTGGTCAAAACTGAGCTGATAATAATTTTGGAGTTCCTAGGTGATATGTTTTACATTAGTGTATGCGATATTGTAATTTGTTCCGTAAGTAAGCTGTTACGCGCATGGCAGGACCTAGCAACTACCACATAACCGCGTGGATACAACAGAAAAACCTAGTATCTCAAGGGACCAATCGAAGCTTCTTTGTCAGTCGCCTTATTGTCTTTAATGAGATATTTGCACGAATGGGGGCCGACGGTCAACCTGATTATGTGATATTATGGCACGAGGGGATATTTGGAAGATTGGCCCAAGACGTTCCAAGCATCTTCATTAAATTTATTGTTCTTGATTCTTCCCCTTGCATACTCTTTTGGGCAGATAACTGTGGAGGTCAAAATAAAAACTGGACGCTGTACACGGCTCTTGCCCAATGTGCAAACGCAGAATGGGGCCCACCCGAGATTGTGATAAAATATCTGGAGAAAGGGCACACGTTCATGAGAGCAGATTCAATCCATGGCTCAATCGGCAAGAAAATAAAAGCTCAAGAAAACATCTATTCGTTTGATGACTCTGTAGATCTTTGTAAGACAGCATCAAGATAGATTGGTTTTCCTTTGTTTTCTCAAAATCAGCTAGAAGTGAGTTACTAGGTTTTGCCTTTGGACGGGAGATTTGTGCTATTATGGTTTTAATGTTCTTAACAATATGTTATCATTCGCATCTGTAGTGATGTGCGGATTTATACAAAAATATCAATACCACAGATATTGTTAGACAGCACAAACGTTTGTGCTGACAAAAAAACTTTAGCGTTGTAATTGTTTTAATGTTATTAACATTTTATTATTATTCACCTTGTCCAAATGTCTACATTTGTGCTGTCATAAAACCATAGTTTTAATGTTATTGTTTTTATTATTTACACCCGTAGTGATGTGCGGATCGATACTGAAACATAATATCCGTTTTTTTTTACAATGCAATTGTGTCACAAATGTTTGTGCTGTCAAAAGAAGCATTAGTAAAATTTTAATCTTATTAGGCTCCGGCACCCCCTGTGTCTCTGAAAGGGACAAGCGGTAGAAATGGACTGATGGATGTTTTATTATTCACACTGTGACATCATGAGAGGCTGTGTCCTGGAGGGGAAGTATAGTCCCCTGAGATGGCTCAAAGCTGGAAGAGTGTTGGCCCCATCTGGTGGAGAACGGCAACACACCACACCTGTGACTGATCAGGGAGTGATTGCCATGCAGGGCTTTGAAGGGCCAGCGAGCATGTCAGTAGGGGAGGTGTGGAAGGAGAGATTGTAATCAGCTGCAGAAGAGAAGACCGAGGAGAACAATGCTGTGTGGAAGCCAACCGAAGTTGGAACAACAACGAGGAACCCTGACCTGGACCATTGACGAGGGTGACCAACCCCACCAGGATCGCATGACAGGAGGGGTGAGGCCTAACTGTGCTGATGAGACCTTACTGCTGTAAATTCCCCTAAATCCCTAATTTAATCTTTGTTTTCACCACTCCTTGGTGGAGGTTTCACTTCTTTCTTGTCCTAGCCTCTCATGGTCTCACAACAAACATTTTGATAGCCCAAACATTTGGGACAGGTATGGACAAGGAGACTTGAACAAGATGTTGGGTGACATGACTTGTTAGAAAATGTATTATATAATTCATTATTAACCTCAACAGCCCAGATGAAAAATGTTTCGGCACAATCAAGCACAAACCAATGGTTGTGGTATTTCAATATTTGGTATGACAAGGGGATGAAAGGAAGGTCAGCTTCGCAGAGGTCGATCAATAATTTTCCACTTGACTTTTGATAAACTGGCGAATGTGCACCTACCACACGCTGGATCAGGTTCTCGCACTGCCTCACGTCCTCCAGCAAGTCCTGCCTTTCTTTGAGCAGCTTCTCTTTCTCCCGTCCCCATTTCGCCTCCTTTTCGGCCACTTCCAGCGACAGGTACTCTTTGGCAGCTTTCAAATCCTCCAGCTCCGAACTGGCTTTGTAGAGCTCGGCCGTGGTCTTCAGAAAGGTCTTCTCTTTGGCCTTCACGGTGTGAGACAGCTCTGCGTTTTCCATCACCAGCGTTCTGTTGTCCGCCTCCAGGAATCTCACCTGGGAGGCGATGTTTTTCTCGCGCTTGATCCAGCGGGCGTGCCACACTTCGTTGAGTTGAACGTGGTATTGCTTGAGCTCCAGGTTGCATTTGTGCAGTTCGGTGTTGGTTTGCAGTAAAATCCTCTCGTTGGCCTCCCGCGTGTTGTACAGCTTGGCGTATTCCTCCAACAGTTTGATGTAGTCCACCTCCAGGTGCTTCAGGTAGGATTCTATCGTTTCTTCCCTGTGAAGCCACTGGGTTTGCCACTCTTCATTGAGCTGGATGTAGTAATGCTTCAGCTCTTCAAAACACTGACTTCCCTTAGTCCACAGTTGTCTGAACTTCTCCGTTTGGAACTGCAGGAGTTGTACGTTTTGCTTTAGAGAGTAATTTCCCTCCATGTGATGCATTTTGCTCTCCATTGTGCCACGGGGGCAGCTAGCGAGCTAGCTCGTATTTCCCAGTTGTTCTTCAGTTGAGCTTCCAGTAGTAGGAAGCTCATGCGGCTGTGATGATTTGTGACAGTTATATCGCCAACGCCAACGAGCTCTACCCCACAGTCATGTTTGGCCGTGATGACATCGACAAAAGGCATATGGCACTACCTCACGGTCCAAAGTGACTGTTTTGGCTTTGTGATGATGTCATTGCGATGACATCATCACAAAGCACAATGGCTTCGCCTCATGATCATGTGACCTGTTGTTTATTATGATGCAAAGCAACATGAGTAATGTTTTTAGATGGAGCAATGGCGACATCTGGTGGTCAAATGTGTTAATTTTTTGTGCGTCTGCTAGAAATATCACTGAATGCCCATCCATCCATTTCCTACCGCTTATTCCCTTTAGGGTCGCGGGGGGGGGGGGGGGCGCTGGTGCCTATCTCAGCTACAATCGGGCGGAAGACGGTGTACACCCTGGACAAGTCGCCACCTCATCACAGGGCCAACACATATAAACAGACAACATTCACACTCACATTCACACACTAGGGGCAATTTAGTGTTGCCAATCAACCTATCCCCAGGTGCATGTCTTTGGAGGTGGGAGGAAACCGGAGTACCCGGGGGGAACCCACGCATTCACGGGAGGACATGCAAACTCCACACAGAAAGATCCCGAGCCCGGGATTGAACCCAGGACTACTCAGGACCTTCGTATTGTGAGGCAAATGCACTTACCCAGTGGTTCTTAACCTAGGTTCGATCGAACCCTAGGGGTTGGGTGAGTCGGCTTTAGGGGTTCGGCGGAGGTCAAGACACACCCGACTCATCGTGTAAATATAAACTTCTCCCTATCGCCGTATTATGGATACCCCCAAAAAATGTTCCGCACTGTGTTGGTTTTGTCCTTTGAACAAGATGATGTTCATGCACGGTGCATTTTGTGGACTAGAAAATAAAACATATAACTTTGTCTTGAATTTGAGAGGAAAAAAAAATCACTAAAGATGGGTTCGGTGAATGCGCATATGAAACTGGTGGGGTTCGATACCTCCAACAAGGTTCAGAACCACTGCACTCAGGGGCACCGAAAAGGAGCGGTAAAGGAGACGGATTCTAGGGGCCCATGATGGAGGGGGGCTCAGAAAGGCTCCTAATGATGATAAAATTATAATACAGAAAAAATAATGACACTAACTTGGGGGCCCTGTAAAGATTCTTTTCATGGGGCCTAAAATCCCTAGCGGCGCCCTTGACTGCACTAACCCCTCTCCCACCGTGGAGCCCTATGATGCAAAGTTAGTCCAGAACGCGGCAGCAGAGACTTTTAACAGGGGCCAGGAAACGCCAGCATATAACCCCAATTCTTCAGAGTTTGCACTGGCTCCCTGTTCATTTTAGAATTGATTTTAAAACATTGCTGTTTTGTTTTTAAAACTTTACATGGGCTGGCACCTCAGTATATCTCAGACCTCATCCAAATTTACATTCCTGCGCGCGCTCTGAGGTCCGAGAGCCAGTTCCAGCTCGTGTTGCCCAAGACCAGACTTAAGACCAGGGGAGACAGGGCCTTCTCTGTGGTCGGCCCTAAGCTCTGGAACGCTCTGCCCCTCCATGTTCAAACTGCTTCCACAGTGGAGTGTTTTAAGTCTCGTCTTAAGACCCACTTTTATTCTTTGGCTTTTAACACTACGTGAGTTGTGTGGTCCTCTGTCCTCTGTTGTCCTCTGTGTTTTTTATACACTTTGATTTCTATTTTACTGTTTTAATTGATTTTACCCTTTAAAATTGTTTTTAATCATATTTGTTTTTGTATTGTTTTTTTTATATTGGTTTTATATTTATTTTTTTGTTTTTATTCAGTCATTGGTGGAGCATATTATTGTTTTTTTAATATTGTTTTTAACATGGCTGTGCAGCACTTTGGAAACGTTATTGTTGTTTAAATGTGCTATATAAATAAAGTGGATTGGACTGGATTGAAAGCAACATGAGTAATATTTTTAAATGGAGCAATGGCGACATTTGGTGGTCAAACGTGTTATTTTTTTTGTGCGTCTGCTAGAAATATCACTGAATGAAATTTTTATTTTATTTTTTCGGCGAGATTGGGCAAATCAAAATTTAAAATGTTATCTATGTTCGGCTATTAATTACTTTTAGTCATTACTTTTGGTTTGAGAGCTCACAATATACACGATATATCAACTACTAGGGCGCATTTAAGGACGCCGAATTGCGATAAGGTGGCGACTTGTCCAGGGTGTACCCCGCCTTCCGCCCGATTGTAGCTGAGATAGGCGCCAGCACCCCCCGCGACCCCAAAAGGGAATAAGCGGTAGGAAATGGATGGAATTGAGTGGACGACTTTTTGGAAATATGTATGAAAATATACTCTAACGTGTCATTTTTGCGGCTATAGGACGAAATAAAGCCTAAATGTGTATTTTTGTAGAGCATTTTCAGTTGTATTCGCCACCGAGGTTCCAGAATGTGTCAAACAAAAGCGTGTATTATTATTATTATTATTATTATTATTATCATCATGGTATTTGGAATTGTCTATTTCGAATAAAAGCGCATAAAAGCTATTGGTAGCAACAATTTTTAGAAGTTTGTGTACCTTTTCCGGCCTGGACTTTGACCGAGCCTTCTGCTATGAGCAGATATCCCCGTTGGCCAATGACGGTCGACCCCGGGGCTGATGTGACCAGAAGCTGAGCGCTCATTGGATGCGCGCTCTGTGACATAACACCAAACTCTCCTGTGATTGGCTCCTGTCTCCCTTTAGTTTAAGCGCCGTAGCACGCCGTTGTAATACGGAACACCGTAACCAACACCAGGTAAAGTCTGTATTATATCGTCGTATTTGTACTACTATTTTACTTTTGTACTATTTTGTATGCAGGGAACGGCAATGAGGTTATCTTGTTTTGTTATTGCAGGGATAGTTCACACTGCCAACAACAAATCATTTTTATTCTTGATGTTGTGTAATGTCTGTACAAAACTGCTTTCTGGCAATAATGTTCTTGGAAGACTGCAATTTTGCCGTACAATATTTTAATTGTACATTTAAAGCAGGCAATTGTATAAATATAGTAAAAATAGGGTTGTTACTTCTATCCCCTGAATGACAGGAGTGTGAAAAAGCTAGTCAAAGATGCTCAATATGCTGTTTTCAAGAGCCACCTGCCAAAAACACTAATCAAAGATCCTTTCTATTAGACAGGCGCACTTAACTGTTATTTAAGGACTGACTTCACTCACAATTGCTTGTCAGATATCCTCTGAATGTCAGAAGTGTTCTGCTGTTCTTAAAGACCTATTCCAAAAAAAATGCTTGTCAAAATCCTCTATGTGACAGGAGTGCTTGGCTGTTTTCAAAAACATACAACTAAAATGTTTAACAACCGATATTCGATATGCGGGAGCTTATTGCTGTTTTAGGTACTAGACCTACTGCTAAAAACCCCAGTTAAAGATCCTCTCTATAAAGGCCTACTGAAACCCACTACTACCGACCACGCAGTCTTATAGTTTATATATCAGGGGTCGGGAACCATTTTGGCTGAGAGAGCCAAGAAGCCAAATATTATAAAATGTATTTCCGTAAGAGCCATGTAATATTTTTTTTTAACACTGAACACAACTAAACGCGTGCATTTTTAAGTAAGACCAACATTTGTAGAGTATAATAGGTCTCTTGTTATTTTTGATAACATTGTTATTCTGAAACTAACTGTGGAGGGGGCGTGGCCTGTGGGCCTGCAGCGAAGCAGGGTGTTGCCAGGACCGGCCTCGAAATCAGCGACAGGTGCGTAGACGGCCCACCTGGGCCTTGTTATCTAATCTTCTGTTGCAATGTTATAAGCAGCAGCCAGGAGGAGAGACGGGGTTGGGGGTGGACCCAGAGCGCGAGCGAGAACGAAAGAGAAAAAGACAATTGCTGGACAGCAACTGAGAGACTTATTGAATAATAAAACAATATTGTAACCCTGAAACAGGCTCTCATGTTGGTGCTTGGTGGTCTTAAGAACCCCCTGAAGGGCAAGACCCACACTAACCAATAATAAATGAATTATTTCTTACCATTAACGCAATTTCTTGAACATAAAAATGCATGAGAATGTTTTATATTTTGAAGGTTTTTTGACAC